>NC_134312.1:29013135-29355635 GCF_964195595.1 Calonectris borealis
GAGAGGGAAAAGGGTTTCGCCGGGAAAGGTCCGTGATGCAGATTTATTGGCAAAAAGCCAGAGTTGCTATTGTAAATTTCTTCGCCGGTTTCAATGTCAACCCGAGCTCGTATGTGAACCCGGAATCAGGGCAAAAGCATTATCACTCTGTCACTTTGTTGCCAGAAGTGGAATTTTTTTTTTGTTGTTAATATTTTACTGTTACATCTGACAGGATTTCACATTTTCTGTAGCCCGCCTTTAGTACGTTGAACTGCCAGACAGAGAAATTAATACCCTGAGTGACTGTATTTTAATTAAGCAATTTCATGCAAATTACAAATTTTAGATTGCCAAATAATATATTGCACAAAAATTGTAGGCTGGCTGATCTGATATGCATGGAGTATTACTCTTCCAGGCGCTGTGCATACATGGGAAAATGAACAAAAATGCTAATTTCCAATCTACTATGCAAACGGTAAAAGATGCCTATTTAGATACATATGCTTTCCTTAGGAAGGGTAAACAGTTCTTTAATTTAATATAGCTGACACTTGGAGATGTGTTTTTCTCTTTTACAAAGATAATTTTTGCAGTGAACAAGTAAATGAGAATTCAAGTAGAAAACATCTTGTTAATGGCGACTAATAAAAACTAATATTGCATGCAATATAATGATATTAAACCTTGTAACTGGTACATAAAGCAAGATCATTCCTATTGTTGCTCTGTCAATGAACATCAAATATGCTCGCATATTAAATATATACTGTCCGACCGAGGAAACTGTTAACCCTCTCCGCAGCCGGTTGAACGATTATCAAGTACCTGGAAGGGCCGGGAGCGGGAGGCACGACCGCCACAGGCTTTAAGCAGCCCGAACGGGCGCACGCCCCTCCCGGCCCTGGCAAAAGAAGGCGAGAAGCGGAGGACGTCCCCGCCGGCCAGCAGCCTGGGGCGCCCGCGGAGGCAGCGGCTGCCGCCCCGCCGCGCTCCCGCCCCGCGCCCGCCGCGCAGCCGGGCGGCGCTGGGGCCGCCGCCGGACTGCCCTGTTCCCCGGGGCCTGCCGGCGGCCTCCCCCGGCAGCGCCCCGCAGCGCCCCGCCGCCCCCTGCCCGGCGGCTGGCGGGCACGGCTCCTCTGCGGACGGCCCGGCCCGGCGGCTGAGCGGCCATGCCGCACACCCCTCCTGCACACAGCTTCCCCCGACAAACGCTGGCGAAGTCCCGCCAGCCTGAAGTTTGCGGAGCGGGATGCGGGCGTGTGCGTGCGGAGGGACGCGGGGGCTCTGCTCGCAAAGCCTCTCTGCGGGAGGGGAGAGCAGCACTGAGGTACCCACCCGCGGGAGAGCGCCTCTCTGGGTTTTGTCGCTCCCTTAGAGGGCGATCTGAGGAATAAGCAGCTACGGTTCCACAAAGCCTCTTAAGACAAAACTTTGTACCAGCCCTGGCATCCTCTCCTGAGCCTTTTGTCGCCGGGCCACTCACTTGGGTAAAACCATCAGGATTCGCCCCTGATTTTTCTTTCCATTTTAACGACTTGATTTCCCAGCACCATGAACAAACATCAGCGTCTCTGTAGGAATCAGCTGAGGCTTCCCAGATGCTGTACACAATTAACCTGGCTGCAAATTTAGCAGTCCTAAGTACAGTACTTACAATTGTATCTGGAAGTGAGTGGGTATACTGGGAAGTCCTGAGCGTCTTAGCCACATTCAGTGGCTAGGTAGGCTGAACACAATAGGACTAAAGCGTAAAGCACTGACCTGAATTTTAACCACACTGTAGTTAATATTTTTCCCTCTTTATACTTTTTTTTGGGGGGTCGGCAACAGGTTAATTTTAAAAACCCCAGTATTTCAAAGTATAGGTAGTTTATTCCTGGAACTAGTATATACCAAATGCCTTCTTTTTTTCCCCTCAGGATGTAAGCACTGTGTTCAGGCTTTGTATAAGAGTCCAGTTGCTGATTTCACTGGAAACACAGGACTGGTTGTTGGGGTAATGCGTTATTCACTGTTGGCTGGGTATGTTTTACTTTACAAGACTTCTGCTGCTGTTGTTGCTAAGTTCTTCCAAATTTCAGTCAGACTTGGATTTAGGTTCTTTGAGATACTTATTCATGATCCATGATAAGAAAAGAATTATTTATTGTCATGTTCATTCTCTGAAAATCATGGAAACAATGAAGACATCTGTCGTTTTTTGTACATAATTTAATACAGAATTTGAGCACAATTTTTACATGAGATTTCAGTGGAAGTGTCAGTGTGTCTTTAGTCATTTACGGCAAAGATGTAGTTCAGATTGTTGGAAGTAGGCAAAGTCCAGAGGCCCCAACATCAGGAAAGCATTTTTCCACCTTACAGAACATGGGGTTAGGATATATGCAGATCACTGGTAAACAGTTGCAGCAAAGCCATGTTGTACTTTCAGTTACACTAACAGCGTTTGCCCATATAGGCCGATGTTCCTGAAAGCAGCATTTGTTCCTGAATTGTTACATACTCATGCAGAGTTTTTGGTCTTTATTGTCCAAGTGCAGTTTCAGTACTGTGATTCATATACTCTCTTTACATGTAAATCAGTAAAAATTAACCAGAGCTTTCTAAGCAGAATTTTCCATTGACATCACTGGAGAATCTGCTTAGAAACTGATGGTATCCTATGGCCAATGGAAAGTAGGCTATGCATGAAGAGAAATATCTGGATAGACTTTAGCATCTCCTTTTAAAAAAAAGAACAACCAACAAACAGCTTTGCTCTAATTAGGTGCTAGTCAAACAGTTCCTTGCAAATAACATAAACAAAATATTTTGACAATTTTCTTAAGCAATTAGTCAATATTAAGTTTTTCTGTTTGTTTGGTTTTTAATCAATAAAACAGTGTCATTTTTGGTCGAATAATATTCTGGGAATTTCTCTACCAGCTGTCAAGCAGTTTGCTGGAATGATTTCTGTTTCATTATTCAATCAGCTTGAGGGTTTTCACTCTTGTGGTATTTGGCAAGGCAAATATTTTCAATACCTGCAACTGACCATCTTATTAACTGTGAAGAATTTCACTTGAACAATAAACAGTGTTCTGCCAAAGAATCACAGCAACTTATTCCAAAGTACATTACTCAATCAAAAATCTTGGGCAACATTCGTATGACCTTTGCCTGCTTTCAAAATACAACATTAATGCATTTTTTTTCCTCCAGAATTCTCCATTGAGTAATATGGGTTGGTTTTTAAAAGATAATCCAAGAGTTTCAGCAGAACAGTTATTATACTTGGAATAATGATATTCAAAGGGACTCACCTTGCAACCTTTACACACACGAGCGGTTAACTGTTACGTATATAAGGACAACAAGGACTACTTGTATGTATAAGGGTTGGAGGATCAGACTCAAAGGCCTGCAGTACGACAAAGCATTTAAGAGTAGGAATTACTTTGGTCTTTTGCTGTTTAGAGGTGGAATGCTGAGCTGGGGCCATAACTGATGTGGTTGCTGATGTTCCTGGAGTTAAAGGGTTTTGTAGGAGTCCTACTTTATGTTTTCAATACAAAATTAGGAAAATATTTGGAAAAAGGGGGATATGTGCGAAACAAGGAGGTAGAAATATATTAAAATGTGAATACAGCATAGCAATAAGGACATTACTTCCAGATCTTTCAGGTAGACTTCTCCAGGATCAAGGAAAGCTAACGAAGAGGCTAAGCTGCTTGTACAGCTCATATATACTGGGGTTTCTTACAATGAAATTTTTCCCATTGACACCAAAGTTTTTCACAGAAATTAATTTGTTTGTCAAAACTTTCTCTAGGAAAGTATCTTAGTTACAGGGAGGGATTTCTGGACTGAAACAGAAAGAGCTTTTCATCATAACACCCTGCTATAGGCAGACCAAAGCACCATCTGATCCACAGGTGGAAGCTGAATTTTGATCTATCACATTTGAGATAGGTGCTCTAATCACCATTGATAAGCCTGTGTCGCACTCTCTTTTTTAAATGGGCAACAACTTAATTTTATTTTCATGGAGAGTGAAAAAAAGTTTCAAAAAAATTTAAATGTTTCATGCAGAGGAATTCTTACTTTCCTGCCAGCCCTTCCTATAGGACTTGGAAATCTGAAGGAATGCCATGCTTACACAAAATGTTCTCAAAAGAGCAAGATTTGGCAAAATATTTTGCAAATGCTTTCCATTTGAATGATTGAGCTGCTCTAAGTTTAATAAATTGGGATATAGCTTTTACCAAATAAAAAAATAAATATGAAAAGACAGGAGCATTAATTTGTCCTATATTATAGAAACACAGTTTGCACCATTAGGTCAGTATTTTCATTCCAAATCTGTTATCCAGGGATGTATAACTTAGCCATAAACGTTCATTTGGAACTGCAATGAGGCATAGGAATGTATCAAACTTGAATGTAGCTTTGGATAATTTTTAAGCGACAGAAAGGCTAGCAAAAAAGGCAATTCATTTTTGCACTCTTTCAATTCAAAAAGTAACTCCCGCTGTTTAGGCAGATAGCCTACATTGTGGAAGAGCGCGCTTGTGGCACCTAAGTAGAAAACAAATACGAAATAACTTTTTCATCTCCTGCATAGACTCAGACTGACGTACAATTACTGTGTTAAAAAAGCAAATATTTATACAGTTATTTTTAGCATAGATTTGGGATAAAATTCAGTTGTGGTGAAAGTTATTGCATCCCCTGATGACGTCAATAGAGAAATGATTCTGCTCACCGTGCCTTTTATATCTGTGTTTAGGAGCTAGATAAACACAAAGTAATAGTGTTAGGGACATTATTATAAACATCTAGGGGATAAGAAACTCTCAGGAGCTGAAATTATTTTGCTATTGCTGGATGGTGTGTGCCCTGCTTGCTCAAAACATGTCTTTAATCATGCATCGGAACACGGAAAGAAACTTCTTCCTGGAACACTTATCTGGAAACATGGTAAGCGGCACCAGCTATTGCGATTGTTTCCAAAATACAGGACAGCAAGTGGGAGAGTGGCTCAGCCTTAGGAAGCCCAGTAGCATCCTCTTGGCGCTACAGGCTCTCCCTTATTACGTTAAGGGCAGAATTTCTAAGACTCTGGAGAGCTGCCCGGCGTGGTTCCTGCTGGGCATCCCTCCACTCTGGGGAAGGTGAAACGCGATCCCCAAGGATGACAGCATTCCTCCAAGTGGATTACAAAAGCTGCCCTGCCTGCTTAGGCCATGAAATGGCTGGAAGCCTTGGAAGGGATGCAAACTAGGGAGTAATAAAAGTCTGGCTAAGCTTCACATCTAGGCTGTTAGGTAGGGGGGGACCCTCTGGCACCCACGCTCAGAAGCAGGAAGAGACAGGGGACGACTGTGCTTTTCCTCTCTTTGGTGCAATGACATGTTGCCGTTAGGTGTTATCTTTCTTGAATTCAATAGAGTTGCAGCCATCTGGATGAAATACTGTAGGATTTGGGTTTTTTTTTCACATTTACTGGCTCCTAGTCGTTCTGAAGCATCAACACCATTTCCTTCTGTTCAGCTATTCATTTTTTACCAAGCTTGGCCAATGCTGGATATCATGTTCATGCAGATTTTCCTTCTTCTCTGATACCACCATTGAAAGTTCCACTCTGATGAAATGCTAATAACTGTACAAGCCTTCCACCAAAGACATGCATTCATATGCATTTTGAGACATAATTCATGGCATCGTAGGACATTACCCTTACCACAAAGATGATTCACTGCTATGAGAAATAAATACCAGTGTTTAAAAAAATTGTTCCTGACCTGTTGAGAAGTAACTCCAGGCCCTGAAATTCCTTTGCATCATACTGCACAAAAGGAGTCATTATGTCAATGCTATGACTATGGGTCCAGGTGAGAGGAGAAAAAAGACAGACAGTTGGAAACAGTGTAACACCAGCACACGCACGAGTCCCACACCTATTAGCACAGAGGTAGGTGACTGGGAGAGGAGCATGTACTTTGGCAGTGCAGACAGAAGTTGGGGAAAAGTGATCTATGTGCAGCAAGTCCCATGGCAAAGCCAGATACCGATATCGATATTATTACTGACTACTGCATTGTCAACTTCTCTGCAGATTCCAAGTAATCTCAACAGCACCGTTGTAAAGCCACAGATCCGAGGAGTTCACAGAAACAGTGGTGCAACAAGACCCACTGTTCTGAGCCTGTCAAAAGTGCTTCTCACAGATATCATTTATGTTGCTGTTTCAACCTTTTTTTCTGCTTTTCCACTGTCAAAATCAAAAAAGAGAGAAAAAGGAGAAGGAAAGAACTGAAAAAGTGCAAAAAGAAAGGAGGGAGGTAAGAAGGTAACCGCCTGCACTTTTTATTTTATCATTGCCGTTGAAAACAACAGCATTTGGCACCCCACAGAAGCTTTCAGTGATCATGGTACTCAGTGTACTTGAAGTCTGCTTCAGTAAAATGTTTCAGATTAAAATGTCAATGTTTATGCTCAACTGGCCCCAGATCTATGGGTTTAAAAGTATTTTTCCATGGGTTCCTGATCTCCACACATTCTTCATTCTGCATGGCTGCAAGCCATGCCTCGTAAAGGTGAGAATGTGGCATAACTGTGCAGACTTAAAACCACAGTTCTTTGTGGTATGTTTTTCAGTTTTGTGTAAGGCCAAACGTATGGCCAAATTCTCGTTACTTTAGTCAGTTCCATGGTCTGGCACAACCCAAGTAAGGGAAATCCACAGAATTTGGACTTCAAATTAAAATATACATGTTTTCAAGCACAGTTTATGTTCACGAAAGCTGTAATAATATGTTTCACCCATTCAGGTGACTTCAGCAGAAACTTTATATTAAAAAAAAAAGAGTTTCAAGCTAGTTCAAAGTCCAATCAGAGAATAACGTGTTATGATGGGTAGCACTGATGGTAGTGATTTCTGTATTTTAACATCTCATGTAATCATATAATGTTTGATGAAGTAAACTACTGCTACTTGTACTGCAGGGTACCATTGCAGCTACTGTTGCAAACAAAGTGAGGTGTTATCAGAGCTACAGGCTAAAAGCTTGAGTTACTCTTCAGTATTTCTGTTGACATACGAACAGCAGCCATTTCTGTGAAGAGAAACAAAAGAAAAAGGAGAAAAAGTATTTTTTAAGTGTACTCAATGACTTTTTAAAACTTAGTAATCTGTTACAATTTGGCAATGCTACATTATTTTATAACCTTTTAAAATGCTCATTTTATTAGCAACACCTTAAACTCCATACTTTGTGAATGAATGGAATCAGTATCAGACAAAATGAGATTTCATATGGCACTTTAGTTTCTCTTTTTATGTTTGAGTCTTCATTGCTTTTTACTTTTCTTTTCTAGTTTCTAAGCAATTTCCCCAATACTTTCCTCAATTTTGGGAATGTAACATTAAAATAATTTCATATTTAATTAAATTATAAAGCCCTAGTTAGAAATTAACACCCAGTAAATACAATTTAAATAAAGCAATTATTGCTCAGAGGTAATTTTTATGTATTTCTTCTGAAATACATGCTGGCATATTTATTCTGGCTTTCAGTGTGAATCCTTTGCACAATCACAAAACAAAATAATCTCTCTTTAAGATTAATTTGTGGTATGGATTGTTAAACTGTTGTTTTGGTTTGGTTTTAATTTGTACCCTTTTGAACACCTTTGCTGCAACTAGTTGCCACTGATGTTTGTCCCAGTGAAAGTATCAAAGGACTGGTAAGTGCAAAACAGATGAAGTTGTTTGCTATTATACCTTCTCCTCACCCACATACTGTTCAAGTGTACTTTCCTAATTAAACTCAATCCCGTATCCTCTCTGTGAGAACGCTCCATTCACACTGAACCCATCTTCACTACACACACCAACAGCCCTTGGCTCAGTTCCCTTCACTGCCCACTGTGCTACCCGAAAATGAGTGCTGTTCTTCTTTTCCATTGCCTCCCATGCCACATACGTCACTTCACAAACCCCACCGATCTTCCTTTATGCTTCTTTTGTCAAGGCGCAGATTTTCCCATCTTTCTTTCACAGTTCACAGGATCTTGAGCTTCTCCTTCATCAAAATCACTTCTCTGAAATACCCTGTCACAAACAGAGGATGATCAACTTCTCTCTCACTCTGCCTCCAGCCCCTCCTTATCCCCTTCAACTGTGGTCCCTGAAGCAATGTCTGAGCTGGATGTGGAGATTTACATGGAGGATGACCATTAGCTCCCATTCTTTACTAAAAATTGCTTTTAGGCCAATGGAGAGGCATCTCAGGACCCTTCTTTCACACCAGCTCCCATGAATCCCAGACCTTTTGTGGGGGTAGGATCTCACTTTGAGACTACAATGCACCTGCCTTTTCCTCTGAGAAGTGAAAGGACCTGATTACCTTCATTCTGTTCAGCTTTCATACTGCTCACTTCATAACACTGCTGAAGAAAAGAGAGAGGAAGGGACCTGCCAAGAGAAGCTTCTCCATGTTTATCTTCTCTCCACTTTCAGCTGGCCTTGAATGATAAGAGGTGAATACCTTCTCCTGGCTCAAAGTGGTCACTGCAGAACATCATGGATGCTCTCCATCGGGAAAAAGCGAGGAGATTTCCTCTAATGCTGCCTATGTTAAGTCTACTCTGTAAAAAAAGAGAGCTTTGCTGTGTGATACTGTGTAACAGCCCCTTCAATAAAATATAAAAATCTGCAAACTTCCTAATCCTTGCACAAGCATTTAGCCATGAGACTTTTACTGCTACTAATAGGAGTCCTTCAGCTAAATCTCTACACCTTTCTGTAATAATCTACACAAGAAGTAATGTTCTGTAATACCATTCAATCTCTATTTTTATGTCATGCCACAGTCTAATATTCCTCAGTCCATGGCAAATATGCCTTCAGAAAATAACCTGAGATGGGACAGAATAAGATCCATGATCAAATGAGAATCACTCACTGAAACAGAATTCTTTCTAGTGAGTTGATAAGCCAGACCACAAGGATATAAAACGTGCAGGGATGGTTTGTGCCAGGTACAGTCTCTAGTTGGAAGATTTGGCTCTAAAAAGCCATGAAGAAAAGAACTCATTCTATCCACTGAGTGGAAAAAGAAAAGCCAAGATATTTGAAAGAAAATGGAAGCTACCTGAACTGTACCCTTCACTTTATTTGCGATCAAGACCACCATTGGATGGCTATAGAGCAAGCCCAAAAACGCACAGGAAGGTGAAATGTTCAGCCAAAATGAGAGAAGGAGAAATTTATAGGAAAGAAAAGGCACTGATTTGCAATCTTCCTTCAGTCTTGCAGAAGCTGTCTACATGGTGGGGGACATTAGAGTGAGCTTAAAAACCAGCCTAGAGAACAGATTTTTTAGTTCCAGGGTCTCCACAACTTTCCCTGTTTCATCTGGGATACAAGAAGCAAGATGACATATGTTGTGAAGTAATTGACTGAGGTTTTCACAGGAGGACTTTTGCAATTGAACTTCTGAGAGGAAAATAGAGCGATTCAGTGTAATGCTGCTGACCAACATAGAGAACGGCAAAGGCTGTCGTAGGGAGATACACAGGTTTAGTACACATTCTGCAGAGGTGAGATATAACAGCAGTCATCAACAGGCCTACTTAGGAGGAGTTCAGCATCCCATTAGCACGGATAGGTGTGGAGTGACTGCCTGTATCACATGCCATTGCTGAAGCCACAGAGCTGAGAAGCCCTTTCTACTCATTGTCCACTTACACTGGGGCTGCCTATAACTGGGTAAAACACAAGTAAAAAAAATTAATAGATTACAAGAAACTTGTAAATCAGACAACAGTTTTTTGCTGTACATTGAATGACTATAAGAGGCAACCCATTCTCAGGAGGCAGAGGAAGAGTCTCCACTTTGTACAAATTCATGGAACAACAGACATGGAATGAGTGCAATAACGTGTGGAAAATGGATCTTGGCAAACTGATCTGATGTAAGTTTGGTTGAGAACACTGATAATTTTAATAGATGCAAGCTCAAATAGGATATTTGACTTATCTCCACAGTGTCCTGAGACTTTGTAAAGTTCCAAGCAAAGGCCTAGATGTCAAAAAATAATAATACTAAACCCTAACAAATGGTAAACATTGCATAGAGTAGGTCACTGGTACAAAATAGCAAACTGCATTGCTTAATTGTTTGGAAATGGCGAAATATGAAGTCAAACACATGAGAAAATGCAGATCATACTTAGAGAATGAGCAACCTCTCCAAGAGGAAAAATTACAATGAAGATTGGCCTCATATTGGATCTGCATTGTGGAGCTCTCAGGCAGCTATATTTCTTTTACAAGGTTAATAAAATCCTTGTTTACATATGTTGTAACTTAAGAAGCAGAAAAAAAGAAGATTTTTTTTAACATATCACAACTATTTAAATATTTGTCCAGTTCAGCTTTCTGAAATTAAGGAAATTCATTGAAAAGTTATAGAGGTTTTAAGGAAAAGCCTGGAAAACAAGACTGAAAAATGTATCTTCCAGTGCAAGATTCAAGAGACTTGGTCTACTTAATTTATCAAGAGATAACTTAATCACAGTCCTTAAATACCTACATGGGAAACAGAAATTTCATAATAAGATGGCTCTTCAGTTGAGCTAACAAAAGTGTAATGAGATCCAATAACTGGAAATTGAAGCTTGACAAAATTAGGCTAAAAATTAGGTGCATTTTTTGACAGTGAGGGTAATGAGCCACTAGAACAATGTACCAAAGACTTCTATGGATTCTTTGAGGAATTTTTCAATAATGTTGCATTTTTTTAAGGATTTGCTGTATTTCAAACAGGTTTTATTTCAGAAAAGTCCATCAGCCTTTTTTAAACAGGAGGTCAGCCTGTGTGATCAAACCATTCCCCACGAGCTCTACATTCTGTAGAACTCACGATAAAGCACTTAGTGCCCAAATGTTTGGACATTTAAAAAAAATTTAGTCTTCCAGGACTGGCAATCATAGCTGTAGATTGTACATGGGCTTTCAAACTCAGATAAGTGCGAATGAAACAGTTCAATGGGCAGTTATGAAGTAGTTGCCCCAAATCGCTTGATATACAACAGAATAGCAGAACAATGCAGGTTTTCATTATCTGAGTGCCATGAGTAGTGGATATACTGAAAGCAGACAAGCAAGCTGAGTAAATGCTTCTTTATCGACAGCAAAATCTAGTGTGGAAGTTCAACTGATGAATATCTGTGTGATTTTGCTCTGGGCCTGGGGACTGCTATCAGATGTTTCTAACTAAAAGACTCTCCAAAGTGATACAGGAGCCCAGGCTGTTAAAAAGAAGCACATTATGAAGTGTCAAGAGAATTATGTTATTTTGCCTAATGGTAAAACCTGGGTTTCTACTGATGAAGCCAGATGAGCTCCAAAATAGCACTTAGATGCTCAAAAACACAATTTGAGCAAATTCAGGCAATTAAGAGAGTGACCTCCAAAACCTCTCCACCTAACTGTGTCAGATCTGAGAGGCTGCAGATACCCACACCTTTATTCAAGAAACAGTCATTAAGTATGAGAAATTCTGCTAGGTTCAAGAGCTCTGCCATCCTCGGATGAGTATAGCAGCTAGGTAACTCTCCCTCCTTTAAGGCCATTTGGGTTCAAGAATCTTCTCTGAAGTTTATACTGTGCTTTGCAGGAGTTGTGGGTTTAGTTGCCTTGAAACAGAGAATGCATCTCAGGTTACCCACCTCCTAGATGGCTGCTCTAACAACCAGGCTATTGTACAAAAGACTATTTATTTTTCCAAAGAATTGAACGTGTGTGTCACTTACAACTGAAGGGCTGACCTGGTTACAAAATTACAATATGCACATCTGGCATGTGAATCCCAGCCATACAGAAACTCCTTATTCTTGGACAAAGACACCATCTTGAGCACCCCCTTCTTTGATATTTCTTATTAGGCAGCTAACTAACATTTCCTGTTCATTCCCCCATACCCACACCTCCTCTACCCTAACTGGATGTGCAGAATATGCATCCCAGAATTAAGTACCAAACTCTTCATCTGACACAAGGAACCTCTGAATATCACATCCCCTATGTCCCAGTTGGGCTGTGACATGCAGTGACCATATGTGATGAGATGGGTCAGGGCGTATCAAGGCAAGCTAACCAGCAAGGACTGCCTTGAGAGAGTGGGGAAGGAAAGAGAAAACTCTTGTTGGAATGTATCACAAAAGTGATCTACGTTAAAACAAACAAACAAACAAACAAACAACAAAACCAAAACCAAACAAAAAACCAAACAAGAAAAAACCTCACACGCTTTTTTTCCTTTTTGCTAGGTTATTTTTATTCTGCGTCATCCGTTCCCCATCTAGTTCACCACATCAGGAGTGAGGGGGGTTAAGGGCTGCCTAAACTGACCTTCTAGCATGGTTACTGAAAGAGAAGCACACAAAACTATTCTGTAATTGGAAGATCAGACTATCAGCAGTCTTCCATACATTCCATTCTGGTTTAAAAAACTCCACCAGATCAAAAGAATAACAGTGAAGCAATTTTTCCTAATCGTGCCAAGTCAAGAACAAGATTCTAGCAATAACTACAGAAATCAGACTAATGTCATACTGATAAAAAAATGGAAAAGGCAGAGGAAATTAGGAAAAAAAAGCATATGATTTCTAGGGAATCATGGGAAATTCTGGACATTCTTGTAAATCTAACCTAAGACATAATAAAAGAAATAGCCACAACTTTAAACTTCCCTTGAAGACAAGAAAAATGTACAGCTGAGGGAAAAGGCAAGACTCAAGAACAAAGCAAGCCATAAGTTAGCTTCACCTCCTACTTTGGCGGTTCCAATGAGGAACTGTAGTTCCAAATGAGGATTGAGAGGAAAATGGAAAACGTAATAATTTAATCAGTCTAGTAAACAGATTTTGTAAAAATTACACAGGAGGGGAGTCTACCATCTGGTCAGATCACTCACAGTGCAAGTGTACACTATGTACTTGTTCTGATAAAGAAGCAGTGAAAACTTGTTGCTAGATCAAGATAAGAATTTTTTGATAGATTCCCTTTCCAAGGGAAAACTGCAAAGTTCTTATGTAGGAATTGTTTCAAAGAAGCATACAGATGCTTCAGCAATGTGTACAATATATTTCAACTATGCACAACTGATTTCAAGGTTTTCTGAACCATTTTGACTTTTCTTCTTGTCATAATTTCCTATTTCATTGTAACTACAAATATACAAAACATCAACAGTGAACTACAACCTTTTCATATGAGCCACACAGTTTTCAGCATTTTTATTTCCTAGAAAATTAAGTATTTTTGTTCATAACAGCCCTCTTCCTCGCTATACACTCTGTTCTAGAACAGAAAATTATTGAGAAGCTGTGGAATTTTTCATGAAATGGAAAGCTTGCATCCCAATGAAATGTAACAGTTACCAATTTGCCACATTTAGGGGATTTTGAGTGTGCCAGTTTACTAGGGATAAGTGATCCATTTGGGTTTTTGGTGTTCTAATTTGCTGACATAAAGCGTGCATATGATCTCTTTTTACCTTGAATGGATGCGGTAAGAACAAGGGGGAAGTCACACCAAGGTAATTCCACTTACTGAACTGCTGCGGAGGCACCACTGGGTATGTCGACATTGCACAAGGCAGTGGAACGGAGAGAAATCCAGCCTGGCTCTGAACGACCTGCTGCATGCAAAGGGGGTCCTGGAGCCGTGCCAGTGCGGTGCTCCTTACGGGCTAATACAGGCATGTCTCGGCAGGGTTGATTAGCCCAGGCAGAACAAATTAACTTGGCCATGCTGTTTCTGGTGTTTGAACTAGCTCTGTGCACAGCCCTGTTGTGCCCAGTTCTCTTCAGATTTGTGTGAGCAGTCCAATAATGCCTAAAGCAGCATTGCTAGGAACTGTCATAAGAGGTTTCTTCTGCATTTTTAGGGATGCTGGAGAGCTCATAGGGATGCACATTTGTGCTGCGTAGGTCTATTAGTGAAGGCTGAAAAACTGTGTCTTTCACCTAGACTGGAAGTATCTGAAATGGTCTTGATTAGGGCTAAAAAAATCATTCTACACCGAACAAAAAAGCCTTATTTTCATAACACAGCACTTAGTTCTACCTGGGGAGAGCAGTATTTGAAAGTGGTTGAGATCCTGAAATACAGACAATCCCTTTCAGGATCTACAGCCCTCAAATTAGGCCTGGCAGATAAGCGTGAAATCTTAACTTTATGCAATACTCAGTGGATAAACAGCATGGTAATCAGAGGACAAGACTGCCACAGAAAGTATCCCGTTTTGATGAAAATGTCTATTGCTGTGTTCTGTATTAACTGTAATTTCCTAAAGACTGGAATTTTCATGCCAGATAGATCATGTTGTTATAGTCCAGTTGGAAGGCGATAAAGTCTCGAGTTGCCAAGGCCACGTCATCATCCAATTGCTTCACCATCTGCTAATAGCTCGGTGTCGATGACAAACCCAGGTGCATTCCTAAATATAGTGGTGATCTAACAACTTGTGGCCATGTCTCTTCAATCAGAGAAGACTGAACCGAAACGTTTTGCTAAAGAACATCATAAATATGAATAAGTAACAAAAATAATAGTGATAACAATAACTGTGTGGCCTTATCTCCCAAATAATCTGAATACAATTTAAGAATGTTGAAAACTATATGCAAGAATTATTTTACTTGCTGGCCTGCGGTAGAATGTGATATTTTTAATAGTGTGGAACAGTGATACTGCTGTCTTAAAAAAGGGAAATGTAGAATGGTATATACAGCTACTTGAAGGACTTGAACGTGAAGGAAGAAAATAACTATGACTCCTCTCACAAACCAAAGTAAGAGCAGAATCTGTCTCCTAAAGGTTGTGAAAAGTGCAACTGTCTCATTTAATTACTTAAAAACAGTCAGGTCTGGAGCTATGGGAATCAGTCTTCATTTGACACCACAATCAACAAATTGCCTTATAGCAATTGCTTCTGTTATGTCCAGACCCTTCCTCAGAATAGAGGGGGTGCTCCCCGCATTCCCACCACTTGAGAATGGTTTCTTCAGCACCCTCCAGACTCCCTGCCCTTGTGGACACATATAGAGGGGGTCATACATAGGAGAACTTCCCAAAGTGAGGGGATGCAGCTCACTTTGGGAAGAGGGATGACGGCATAGAGCAGCAAGCCTGCCAGCTAAATAACCTCCCCTGTCAGCAGTTTCATTAATTATTGTGGGCCCATCCGGAAGGCTGCTGAAGCCAATGGAAACCCTCTTCATGATGTCACGGTGTTTTGGGCTTGTATTACTGAATCACTCTAATGTCCTAAGCTGTCCTTGGAAGAAGTTTGATGCTGTTTTATCAGCTTATCTGTTTCACTTTTTCTTGGAAAAAATTAAATGTGCCCTTTACTCTGTTCCATAAGCTTCTTATATGAAATATAATTCACAACATTTAATTCTTCAGCAAAGGAAATGTGATTATGAACAAACACAAAACAGCTTCTGAGTGTTCTTTTAAAATATGATTTATAACATTTTTATATTTACTTCAAGTTTGCTTCCCAAAATTACACTTACTTTCCTCTAAAAATTGCCATTATTCTTTGGCTATTCTTTTATTGCAAAATTATTCACTCAGTTTCTGGTTAGAAAAGCTTTGCTGGAATGAAATGATCTTTCAGAACAGTGTACCTTTTTATGTTTCCAATATTAACTAACCACTCAGGGTGTGATCTTGTTAAAATCGGAGGATTTTCTATTATACAGGAGTGGAAATATTTAGCTGCTCTCTCCCCTCTCAGAAAACAAACCACATCCTGGAAAAAGAAATGTTTTACACAGAATTTATACATGATAAGAAATTCATTCCACAAGTGGAGTAAGACCTTTAAAAGACCTTTATCTACCTCACAGAATAAATTTGATATGCCTTACAAACCATTATGTGAACTCTTCCTCTCAGTGCATGCAGATGCAACTCTCTCTCCTAAGTGCTAACACTACAATTTCCATTCCAAAAATGAAATTGGGTGTGGAGGGGGACAAGTTTATTGTAATGCACTTGTATATGATTACACACTAGATTGTAAAAATTTAACATTTATTTAGCTTCTTCTAATAAGCTTTTCAAAACCTAATAAATCTGAGTAGCTTAAAACATCTGTTTGCTCTGGAAGATCATTCAGGAGGGTTGAGCATCCTGCTGGTGGGGCTGCTGAGACTGTTCAAAGAGTCTGGTTGATACTCGCAGTGCATGTTACGAGAGGGCTATTCTTTAGGAAACTTTTGGCTTGCAAAGTTTGCAAACACAGGATATTGAGAGATTAAGCTTTATGTATGCAAACTGTTTCTCTAGAAGTTTTTCTGGAAGTTTTGTTAACAAAGTGTATCATCAGAGATGCTTGAAAGGCGGGACCCCCTTAAAAATACAAAATAAAAAATTACACAGCCTTTCTTTCCCGCTATGTCTGAACGCGGCTTCCAGCACTTCTGACTCAGAGGCACCTTGCCTGGTGCAAAAGGTTCAACAGGGACAGCCCTTAACATACAACTGACATGCATTCCCAGGGATCTTACATTGACGAGCACTGGCCAAAGCAGATACCGGTTTCATTTATTTCACTCCTCTCTGTTTTGCCGAAGCCCTCTGCCCTAAAGCAACCCTGAAGTGCCCTCATCTTTCTATTACTCCAGTGTGGTAACGAAATACAGGGTGATGCAGGAGCTACTGATGCAAACTCATTCCAGGAAAGCAATTCCATAACAAAAATCCTTCACTGGCCAACCACCCACACTATAAAGCCCCTCTGGAGTCATCTGATGATACAAATCAGCTATAACAGAGCAGACACTGCTGGCCATGGAGTTTCCACGCAGAGCAGCTATAGCATTTTGCCTCCCCAGCCATGTTTAAACAGACAATGTAATGGGACGGAAACTAGTTTTGTGAACATAAGGCTTACATTTTTGTGGAGTTCGTGTGTGTATTCATACAAAGGAAAGAAATTAAATAGGCAATTTCTAATTTTAATCTTTTTATAAAATTATGTGTACTATTTATCAGAAAACTTGACAAAGAAGAACATATTTAATATCATGGAGGTAATTCCCCCAGCTTATTGTTCCATATGTCTTGGTCAAAATTAGTGCTGCAAAATTTGTTAAATCCATAAGTAAGGTTAAATAAAGAGTTTTGTCACATACTTGTATTATAGAACACTCTTTCTATGTGTATTCAATACATAAGGATGATATTTTGCTGATTTCACTGAGAGATTTAGGGCCTCCTTGATTTCATAGTAACTTGGTGTTGTTTAGCTTTTAAACGTTGGGTCCAAGAAACTTCCATCTGACTTTTAGAGATTTCTGAGTTAAAGAATAACTTAATATGTCTGAAGTTGGAAGGTAGTAATTAAGATACATGTAAAGAGTTTGGGAAACATAGATTTGGATCACAGCATTACAAAAGTTAAATAATGCAATAAATTCATTAATAACAAATTACTGAATTTTGCTAAGGATACCAAGACAAAACTTGTGACATAGGGAAAAGATATGTTACCAGGACAACATACTGGAGGTCTGATAGGGCCTAACTTCATTACATCTGCCCTGTGGCAGTGGAGGGAGTAAGAGTGGGTTTGGAGCTGCCCTAAGTTCTACCAGGGCCAACCAAACAAGACAGAAACTGCAACTTCCTCTGCATTTCCTTAATTTCCACTATGTCCCAGGGCAATTGGGAGATAGGGAAAGGTGGTGTTCAGAATAATGGTGGGAACAACCAAAATTTAATCATTAGGATAACAGTGGAAACAGACTTAATGGGTTTGCTCAGCAGAATGTGTGCAAATGCCTCCCCGAAAATTTACTGCCAGGTGCTTTTTATCTGGACTCTTTGTTGAAGCAGGAACAAGAGAAAGGCAAATGGATACAAATAAAGACAATCAATATTTCAGTATTTTCAAAAATGTATATCCTAAACCAGTTCCCCAATATCAGTAGTAAAACAAAAATAACCCCTTTTCAAAGTCAATGGGATGGTAGCAGATCGCTTCCCAAACTAGACTGACTCTCAAAGCTGTTTTCATCAATTTAATTCCAATAATGAATGTGGTTGATATGATTTTTCTCGCTGGTTTATATTGGTGCATACCTTGAACGTATATATTTGAGAAATTTCCTTTCTTTAAGATACTATGAGCCTGTTGCTTTTCTCTTATACCAAGCGGATTAATAGTTACACTGAATAAAGCTTGTGTGAGAAGAGAATCAACCCTGATTTTTAACAATACTCATAGCTTTAGACACGCTGGCTGCAGGAAATCTGCCTCTATTCTCTCTGCTGGTATCATGACAATTTTCTGAAGTAGACCCCTTGAGACTTTGGGTCATGAGGCTTATTTCACTTTGTATGATTTGTCTTAGATGTGAATTCAGGTTGTTTCTCGGGTACTTCTCCAGAGGAGCAGTGAGCTACCAGGGCAGCTGAATCACTTCCCACCCCAGTGAAGCCCACTGAAATGGCTCCCCCACAGTGTGTCCACCTATTTAAGCAATCAGGGAATGTTGGGAGGAACAAGTGTACTTAGATTATTTCTGTTTGGAAATAAAGTAATAAAGCATTTTTTCCTTGTGCTATTTCCAATTGGAAATACCATGAGGAAGCATGTTTCTCATTATATTTCCTATTTGTTCAAATGTATTCCCATGCCAAAGGAACAGCTGAATCAAAAGGCAGAGTTCTGATGCAAGCAAATGGCAAGTGAGAGCAAATTACTTCTCTCTTCTTTAACTTTTTTTTCCCAAAAAAATTGTTGAAAAGTTTTGATGCAAAATGAAAACAGAATTATCGGTTGGGAAGCCTCCATAAAGCCTTACTCATCTTTTCTGACAACAAACTGCTAGCTAATTTATGTAAATAGGAACCCTGTATGCTTTCTGGTGTTAGCTAACAAAATTCAACAAAATGGAGAGCCCAGGCTCTGGTCAAGGCTGATCGTAACTTGCCCTGTCCTCATGTATTTGCTGGAAGACTGAATACGATGCTATGCTATTTCACTTTGTCTTTATCCTCATCTCAACCGAAACTTTTTCCTTGTGTAACCAATGTGTGTAGGGCAAAGCTCTTTTATCTGGCACCAAGGGAAATACTATTCTGCAAGCAAGATTTTACCCCAGGGCAGGGAAGGAAAAGGGAGTCTCCCTTCGCTCCCCGATGACGGATACAGCCCGGGCTCCCTTCTTATGCTCAAGTCTCACTCTCCCTTCTGGGACTGCAATTGTTCGGCATCATTATTTCTTTCTTTTAGCTGCTTGGTTCTCAGGCAATGAAGCTCACTGTGTTGAACTTCATACTACTTACCAGGCAGTCCTATGTATATTATTTATATCCTATTTAAATCTTAAAAAAAAAGGATTTGCATGAGGTGTACGCAGTTCATTGGCCTCTCTTTGTTCAGTTGACCTTTTCTGTAGGTAGTAACATCGATGAGCTGAATTCATAATGACTGACAATGTGGTTCACGTCACAACACGACAAGTGCAGGAGCCCACACCTACCCCATTTCTCCTCAGCCATTTTCCAAGGTGCAGAGCAAGAGGCACTTGCCGGTGTGAAAGGCCAGTGGTCTCAGCCGGGACTGATAGTAACAGAGGTAAACATCTCTGCAGGAAAACTAGTGCTTACGCATGTGGACAACCTCAGCTTGTTCTTCCCGGCACTTGTGCCTCTGCAGGGATATCACACTGTCTAGCAGACAAAATGTCATCTTAACACATGGCCATGAATGCAGGAAGCTGATGTATCATGCACTCTGTAAGCACTGAAGTGTATTTTTTTTCAGGGAAAGATTTCTAACTAAAAATGTCAAAATTGCCATCCATTCTGAGCTTTTGCATCTATAGTTAGCGGGAGGTATGCCTTTTTCACTCCAGGTCATTTCTGGATTAACTTCAAAAATAAAAAAAAAAGGCTTCCATTGTCACAGAAGGAAAGTTTTGAGTCCTGTTTCATCAGCATTTGTTTTCATGCTGGTGGGGGGGGGAGAGGGGAAGAATGCTTTGTTTTATGAAGGTCATTAAATTATTTCTATGTCATAGAATTTTAATTTTATGTCTTCTTATACTAATGATAATGTTTGTGACTTGTAATGGTTTTTTTTCCCAAATTTTCTTTCTCACATTTCCTAGTGATGGAGAGAGTAAGATTGTTAAACAGGTAGAATGACGAGTTCTTATCCACATCTTATTTTCAGTAGTTAGACAGTAATTTTTTTTTGTTCCCAAGGTGGTTTATCTGGACACTATTTTAACATTGACAACTTTTCCCTGCATCAAGATTGTGGTTTAAAAAAACCTGTTTTACGAAACAGTAAGTACATTACAAAAGGGGAAACTGAGGCAGAAAGAGAGATGTGATTTATAATTAATTAAGCTCAGTGACAAAATCTTAAATTCTTAAATTCTTTCTGACTTAATCAGGGTTCAGAAGCAAATTTGCTACAGAGAAACCAACAGACACCAGCTTTTTCTCTACTCTGCTCTGAGTAATTTTTAATTAGAGAGGAATGTGAAAATATTGAATGATAAAAAGCTAGGAATAATTATCATTGCAATAACAATCTATGCAAGTTTTGCAATAACAATCTATGCAAGTTTTACAATAACAGAGCACTGAATATTTGTCTTGATTGTGTATTTTTATGGTTAAAAATTATGTGTGTACCAATAATCCTTTTTATTGCATTTTAGGATTCTGGTGTGGAAAAAGACCAAAGGAAAAAGCAAAAGTAACTTGTCACTTAGTAATTCATGTGGAAAGAGACCTAGCCTACAAGAGGACATTGTCAGCTGAATGAGAGAGATTAAATTGATAAGAAAGAATAGAGGTCTGCTTCTTTCATTGTCTTGGAAAATACATTTGTTAGGCAGCTTTCCAACACAGAAAAGAGAATAAGACAATTCCTGGGACAGAAAGATTAGTAGTTGGAATAGCAGTCTTTCATGATAAACAAACCACGTCTTTTTACCCTTTTAGGATTCGAGAATTGCCCTCCAATTATACTTCCCTTTTATCAGGATGTGAACATGGCTGCAGCTGTAACTTAAACAAGACCTAAACTTTAACACAAGGCTTTTCATTTAGTTGCTTTAATATCTGTTAGCCACACTCAGGTTTTGGTTGTAGATGCTTAGCTATCACTCAGTGACAAATGTGCTTTCTTAGGCAGCCTCATATTTCTGTGACAAATTATTGGTAACACTCTGCTCCATATAAAAACATGATGTAAACGGCTACTGCTGAGAACATGATATGAAATTAATTGGCTAATTTTTGTCAATTTGAAGGAGATGAGCTCAATTCCTTGATCAAAGACTCCAAACATCATCTACTCAATAGACTTTCAAATGCGTAAGGGATCGCGTTTATAAAAAGCAGTTTTCCATACAGGCCTTAGTATAAAAGAAACACTTGGTTAACAATAATTATATACAGGCAGAAAGGATCACAATAAAACAAGCCATTGTTTCTTCAAAGAAATTGTTTAATGGAAAAGGCCATTATCAGTTAAATAACGCTGTGATAATATGACAGTGGGTCAATGTGAATTTGCAGCTGTTCTGAGTTCTCACAGACTTTTCTCCAGTTTAAAAGCCTGAACAAAAGCCAACTCATTCTATTGACTGTAACAGGCTTCAAATAAGGTCTCATACATTCAAACAATGCTTTTCATATAATACTCAATCTCAAGATAATTCCTGAATTACAGGCAATGCATGTATCTGTATATACACATCATAGGATATCTGTAAGTCTTCACCTCATATATTAGTATCTGTTAACCACCCAGTTCTGACCTTACTTCCAACAGAAATGACTCAGTTATATCTGGTATGGCTTCTCCTACCTCCTGTGTGGTTGAACATCTTCATGTGGGCTTTCAAAGGCCTGTTAATTACTCATGGAATCGATAATACTCAGAAGTGCAGATGTGAACTTGTGTAGACGCAACTGTAAGTTGTTTTGAAAATGTCCTTGAAAATTTGACTGCACACATCAGTAAATCAGCTTGTACAATATCTTCAGTGGAGGTACCTTAGTGAGACTCATTTTAAAGCAAGCAAGGTTTAGTTAATTAACCACAGTTTTATGCTGAGAAAAAAAGTACAGTATCAGTTTACTTCAAATTCGTAAAAGCAACTGAAGTCTCATATGTTTCCTTGTAGTTGCAGAAAACAATAGCACAGTTCTGCTTCTAAGCAATTAGAATGGACAAAATGTTTTTTGCTTTGGAGGAACATATCAGCTTATACTGGTATCCTTCCTCTTCATTCTTTATGTCATTGTGGAATATAAATTATTATCAAACATATTCCAAAGAATTCCTGTAGATGATGAGGTTTCTACCTCACATGTCCTGTACTCTTAGAATAAACCAAGCCTGAGTGGTGATATTCCAGTGCCTTTTGGAAGGATGAAGCCCAGCTCCCAAAAGGAACTGAATTTCTTGCACATCTGGTATAGTGAGGTCCATTGGCCTGATGTTGTTCGCAGACACAAGAAGTTAAGAACTTACTAGTTCTCATCTCCGCCTGCTTCCCTCTATAAAATTGCAACAGATTCAAAGGCTGTAACACTGGCAAATTCTAATTCAAACAAAAGGCCCGATTCTGCCACCATTACTCTGCCCGTGTCCACAAAGACAATTAAATGTCTAACACAGAATTCTATTTGATCTTAATAACATTTCTGGTAAATTTTCTATTAAAATACTGTCAAAAATATGGCTTGTTTATTAAATTTACTTGGACAAAAATTGTACATTTTTGACAAAAAGAAAGTGCCTTGTGAAAAAATTTAGTCACTTCTGGCAAACAGTTTGCATTAGCCTGATCACTTATCCCTGAAAATGATAGATTAAAGCACATTACCTATATGTTCCTGTAAAATAAAATGATAAAATATGACAGTTGCATCCCATACTTCCTGTAAAGCTGTCATGTTTCTCCCAAAGGCAAGAGTATACATTGCACTCATTATCTGTGTTGTAAATTCATGTTTTGTTTGGGGTTGTTTGTTTTTACAGAATCTTAATATCTAATTTAGCAACACTTCACCAAAATGTTGTGCTTACATATTGCATCTGTAAGGCACTAATATTCCAAGCATATGTAATTAATTGAAAGAGTACAGTTAGTTAAACTACTCTTATTGATGGTATCAAAATAATGATAATCACTTGCTTGATGTGTGAGACAATATTAGCAGGGCTGTTGACCTTTTAAAGTCTGCCAGTAGGGACAGCTGAAAGCTTTTCAGAAAAAAATAAAAAAGAAGCTGCTTACTGCATTTCAGAAAACTAACCAAATCCAGAGAGTTTGTCGTTCCTGGTGCATGTCACTTGGCCAAAATTATATCCCTATGGTATCTTAAAGGTGTTTTGTGTAGCATAAATCAGCATAAAATTAGACCTATTAGAGTTCACTTGGTTTAATAGTCGAGAATCAAGTTTAAACAAGATGACCAAAGACTAGTGTATACCTACACATAGGACTATGTACGTGGGTAACTTTATTTAATCAGTGTTACTGAAAGAATTAGGTATAAACTGGTCAACAACACATTTAGGCTGGAGATTCCATTACCTGGAATCCTAGAAGGTGCCACAGAGGCAGGAAATCATAGGCATTTCTCAGTTTTATACAATTGTGGGAGGAATTACAAGACCTGGCTGCGTGCGACAGCAGTGGATTAGATTTAGGGCTCTAGGCATTGATCTTTGCTGGATTAGCAGTGTCCGTTTGAAGCATCCCTGCCCTGAGCTGTGCACTTTGCCCATCTTCCCAGTGGTGACAGAAGGAGCTAGGTGTCTGCTCCATGCCAACCCCAACTCACAGTCCACTGTATTTTCTTAAACCACCTTGCATATATGTCTCGGTTAATCCTCTGGGCAAGAACCAAGGTGTTTAAACGTGCTTGTTCTGCCACCCTGGTTAAAAAGCAGTCTGCAGCAGACTGCTGGTGAGTGTAATGTGAAATCCTTCAAATCTTGCAGTACGAGGAAAAGCTCCAGGTGATGGAGAGGTTTCCACAGTGGAGATGGTCTATGCATCTTCTTGTGTATGCAAGTAAATTTGGTATTGCTGTAGTATCAAATCTATGGGTTCAATAAAGCATAGTACCTGAATACACCACCATTTACGCTGTGAGCTGCAGGACTATTGTCCTGGTGATACGAGGCCCCCAGCAGTTTTTGTGCCCAGTTGCCACGGAATTCCATGCTGATCAAAGCTGATCAAGTTTCTCCTCCTGGCTGTCTCCACAGTGCAACCCCCAGCACGGCCAGGCCCTGCAGGGACTGCCTGGCCTCCCTGGGACCCCCACCCACCCTGCCCGTGCGCCCAGCAGCTCTTTCTGGCTCAGGCCCTGGCCCCAGTGCTCCCAGCCTTGTTGCATACAATGCAATAAAAATATAAAAATAAAAATAAAAATAAAAATAAATAACAATAACAATAACAATAACAATAAAAATTATCAAAACCAAAAAAAACCCACCCAAACCCAAAATTTAAAAAAAAAAAAAATGAATTTGAGAAAGTTTTAAGGGTATTCTTAGCAAGCTTAGGTAAGATTATAAGGATCTGTACTGCTCTAAAGCTACAAATGACACTGTCCTTTGTGGTGGGCTTTTGTTTACTTAATTTTAAAGATATGAAGGGCTGATGTCCATATCTGAGCAAGTGACCTCAGAATTTCTTTATAGTTAATGGAAAGGAAGCACTTTTAGAGCACAGTTCATCTGACCTATTTTACACATTTCTGTGAGTACTATCCTTAGTGTCGTACACACATAAGCTAAAAGGGACAGGATTTTAAATATTGAGAGACGGTTACTAACTCAAAACCAGGCTTTTTTGATTTCCATCTTTTTTTCAACAAATCTTTTCTTTTAAACCTATTTGGAGAATGGAAAGGCTACTCAAAACAAATGATCCAGAATTTGGACTTTGACAGTGTAGACTTGCAGCATCTTTTGCAAGTCAGTTTTTGAGGAAATGGAGACACATTAAAGTTAAGGGTTAATCTTCAGAAGGCACTGCTGGAACACCAAAATTCTGAATATTGAACAACAGGTAGTTCAAGTTGCACAGTCAAAAACGGAGGCAATCTGACTTAGAAACAGTTTTTTGAAATGTGCTCAAACTTCTATATGCCTCAAATTTTTTTTTTTTATATGCATAGAATAATACTTACCTCACATGGAGTAAATTATATGCTTGCCAACACACAATATATCAGTGGCAAAGATGGGGATAGAATGCTGGACTGCAGACTTGTGCTTTAAACACTAGCTGTGCTCCCTTTCCTTTCTAAGTTCAAGCTCTGGTTTTAACCATTATTTCTTTGAGTTTTATTGTAGTTTTTCTCTACTGTTAAAGAGCAGATTATTTCAAAAGCACCTTTTATTTAAACTAAATTGACTTTCAAAAGGAACTTAAACTTGCTCAGTGTATTTTGTTTCCTTTTGCTTCTGTTTCTCACACTTGTCTCAACACACTTCCAGCCATAGTCAGACATGAAAGAAGAAGATACAGCTCTCTTGGCTTCCATAAAGGTACTCATTTACTATCAAGATAGCATCTAGGTAGGAGATGGCTCTGATTCAGCTGTTTATAGATTTAGTGTGTATCTATTTTATTGGACTTTATAGGCATACCATGGCATGATTTGCTAACGGGGTCATAGGAAGGGATTCTGTATTAAATTCTATTGTCATCTCTGTTACTAACCTGACAGATAACCCTGGACAATCCCCTTCATTTCTCTTGTTAGTTTTTCTGTATTTTGTCTCTCTTGTTCATTAAGTCCGTAATTCTGCAGAAATGTATGCCCATATTTAGTTTATTCATTAGAGTAATTCAATTTTTAAAAGTTTACAGTCTAAGCAGGTATCTTTGTAGGGCATGGATGGGCTCTTCCTAAGTGTTTATATGGAGTGTAGCATGGTAGGAGCCTAATCTTGGCAGGAGAATTTCCACATTGCCATCATACTGATGCTAGACAATTATCAACAGGCATAAACTGCTACAAACTGGACAGAATTTTACTGATTTTTTATCGTCCTATATACCAAAGTGGACTTTTTATCCTGTAGTAAAGAATGTCATCACAAAAATTTTCCATATTAGTTGTTTTTATCCATATTTGCACAGTTGAAAATGAGTGCATGAAGGTGTGAGGTCCTAAACATACTTGTTTGGTTTTTAAAATTTCAGCATTCCCAATGAACCTTTTCATCTCCCATTTTTTCCTTTGAAAATATGTTTTCTCCTGCCTCTATGGCAACAGTTATATCACCTCTTTCGTAGAATTATACTGCTACTATCAATGAAGAAGGTAAGCAAGAATGTTTTGTCATGATCAAAAGTGTATATGTTTACTATATACCGTGCCTAATATAATCCCCTGCCAGTGTAAATTCTGTGCCATCGTAAATCCTGACTGTCATCAAGAGTTTTTTCAAGGCCTGGTTCTAGGAATAAGCAAGTATGCAGTCACTTATGGCAGCAAGGTGATTGTATTACAAAAATATCTAGAGCTTTGTTGTCGTCTTTGCTCGACTGTGAAGCCTCTCTAGCTGTCACCTCCATGGGGAAAGGGATCTGAGACATGACAAGTGCTCACGTAGAGTAGTCTCTCCCAGCAGCAGACGTTGCTTTTCCTGCCTTTCCTATTCCTTCTCCAGCCATATGAGCAGCATAGGGAGCTCTCTGGGACGCATCCTGGCTTTGCATCTTAGCTTTGTCCTTACTGTACCGTGTTGAAACTGCATGGCCCCAGCGCAGTCCAAGTCCTGGACATCTTAACAACCAGCTTCAAAATTGTTTACCTACTCTACTGAGAAGTCCTGAGATTAACATTTGAAGCTAACTGAGATGTTTTTGCCACATAGTTTGCACACTGAAAAGATACTTATTCTTTAACAAATAAAAAAGGCAAAACTAATAGAGAAGAGGCTGTATGAAAGTTTTTTGCGGGGGGAAAGTCAACAAAGGGAAAATAAAAAGCTATTTAAAAGATCAGTATTTTAAAAAGAATATTCGAATCACATGAAATTACCTTTTTTTTTGGATATATACTAGCATTATTGTAAATCCTGATACGAAAGAAAAACACTGAATAGCTCTGATGCTAAATTCCTGACTTGTATGGTTTATTAGTTTCTTTCCAGTATAGTATTTTGGAAGTTACCTTACTTACCCTTCCACACACTTTATGCAGTGCTGACTGATGCTAATAAAAGTTGCATATACATGTGGAGATTAGAACTCAGTTATCTAAAGAGTTCAATTTGAGCATGAAATACAGGCAGAGCAAATATGGGATACATTAGGGATTTTGAGACTTTGTTAAGAGTAAGGAAATGGTATTGGGATTTTGTTAAATGATAGGCAAGGAAATCTTCTAGCTATCACAAAGTGATGTCAGAATGATATTGCTGTGAACTGGGAACACAGTAGGATTTTCTTACAGGTTGTCAGAGGAGGGCAGGGGGAAGGGCTGCTCCCTGTGGTATACATTCATTTATTGACTACAGTCACAGTTATTTGCTTCAGCCAGCATGATCTGAAATGCATGTATAAAAGCATATAGGTATTGGAATTTTCAACCCAAATCAGAATCCTAATTAACTGTAAATCGTAAAGCCAGTAGCCCGAGGTATATTAAAATGAGAACTTTGTACATGAAAGGCTGCACATGCCCCAAAATCTAAGTATTTCCTACTTATAAACCACCAAATTCACTGCATCAGCTTCCATGATTGTAATTCTGCTCCTGAGGGATATACAAGTAGAGTTAACTGAAAACAAATATGAGTTTGCAACTCATAGAACAAGTCATTTTAGGGGCACATTAAAAACCACTGACATAAGGAAAGACAACATAAAATATTTGTACTTAAGGTAAAAATATGACATTAAAGCCAGAAGTGAACTTAGTCCATTGTACTTCATCAAATGCCTCTTTAATCTATAAATGTGTGTGATTATAAAGACATTAATTTCAGGGGGAAGACCACATCAGTAAAGCACCGCTGAAACAGCTGGCACAATTGAATTTCACGCAGCACCAAACATGAAGGCGAAGAGCTGAAGTTACAAAACACATTGGAGCTGAACAGAACTGACTCGGAGGACACTGTTCTCTCAGATACATAAAAGGTATTGGTTATAAAGATCCAGTCCTGCTTAGGGTACCAGAGGTTTTGTTGCCTTTAATAGGAGCAGGATCAAACTGTAAAGGGATATTTGGTCCTTTGGTGTTCAGGCAGCAAACAACAAAACAGAAGTTGCAGAGTCCTTGAGCCTGAGGAACCTCTGCTCCGTATCACCATTACCATTCCACAGTGCCAAGTTATCTTGTGATCTTGATTTTAGTATCGGCTATACCCTTCCCTTTATCACATGCTGAGTAACTCTATGTCTTCTCAGGCCAGGTTTGAATAGGAGCTATGGTGTTTCCTCAGCTACTCTATCACTGGCTCTGCAAACTGAAAACTGGCTGTATAATGTGCATGTGTGCATGTCCTAAGTGGTATAACTTTTTCAGTTAACTGCTCAGGCTCAGCAAGCTCTATCTCTAAATTGTAAATTATATTTAAAACAGAGTATCTCCTAAAATAATTTTGACTATAGGCTAACACACCTATGAAATGGCAATCAATCCTCCTTTTTGGCTTTGTGTAATGGGAAGGGATCTGCTACTCTATTTTCCTCATGGAAGAAAGAGTTTAACAGTAAAGAAAGTCTATTATGGAAATTGCAAAACATACACGATCAGAACAAACCACGCTCCTACACTACGAATTAAAGAGGTGACAGGAAGAATCTCAGCAATGGTTTTATGCTAAAACATATTGTTAATTCCCACCACCAAACAATATTTGTGCAAGCAATAATGGTTGAAAGAGTGGCAGTGAAAAGAAAAACTAATGCATGTTAAGGGAGATATGAATGTTTGGGAGTATCTTGGGAGTACCCTGAAGTCAGATACAGTAAAGATATTGCCAAAGGCAATACTAATACTAATTATAGAATATCTCACGTTGGAAGGGACCCATAAGGATCATTGAGTCCAACTCCTAACATACTGCCATACGGGATGTTCACATTGCAGGCTATTGTAGGGCCCACTGTTGAAGTTGCAAAACTTCACCCAATTTATAGTGACTGTTCAGTTGCTGTTGCAATTTAAATCTGTTTCACGCTCTCAGAAAAGCCCGCCATCACCCATGGAAGGGGAAACAAATACCACCTATGTATTTGCTAACTGAAAGTGTTTATCTGAATCTGTCAACTACATGAGAAATCAAATTGCTAAATGCTGCATTCAAGAATTTTCTGTGGATTTGTGACATTCCTTGGAAGGCTTTAGATCCATAAAGCAATGAATAAATTATAAGAAGACATAATTATGGTATTTTCATCTCTGACAGATATAATTTTACTCCATAAGCACAGAAAAGAAATCTGCTGTTTTTCTCAGCCCAACACTCCAAGATTTCTTAAAAAAAAAAAAGAAAAGAAACAAGTCTTTTGCTGAAAAATGACATATTTAGTAAATATTGTCCAGGGTAATTGTTCATGTGGGGCCCCAACTGAAACATGTTTCAGATACTGTAACTACTGCATATTCAGAGTGTATGAGCACTGTATATTCAGAGTAGATGATAATCTCTGTAATGTTGGTTACGAAGCTCCTTGTGGACACTCAGATGTAATTTTAATGGTATCCTGAAGAAAAAAAAAGAAGGTATAGCACTCAAACTGGATTCCAGAGATAAGGCTAGCTACTGAGGGTACGATTTACGTCAACTGAATTTAGCTGTCTAAAATGCATGTGTCTAATTTAGCCTCTCTTTGCAGTCCGTCGAGGGAAGTAGGTACCTCCAGAGGGAGATCAATTCCACTCACTTTGACAACTATTTTAGGACAGGATGAACCCCCAACGACCAGAGAGGAAAACCAGATGATTAGATTAGCAACCTAACTTCGAGACACCAAAGACAGGACAATGTATTGGATCTGGAGTGATACTGCCTGTTTGCACATGAAATCAGATCTTTAGGTCCCACCCAGCACATGGAGCACAGCCTTGCAGGTCTCAGCCCGGATAACAGAGCCAGCACCCTCCTGCCAGCTGCTGCGGAGCCAGAGCCGCAGCCCAGCCACGATAGCTACCATCTCCTGCTCTCCAAGACACACAGTCAGACTTCCTTCCAGTGGGCCAGGCAGTATCGTGTTTCTCAACCCACAACAGTGATCACTTCCTTACAATCAGAGAAATAAAATGTGAAGTTTCCAAACATCTCTAGGGACCCAGATTCCCCCACATCTGCTGGAAATCACTAAGAGATGGGTCCACGTTGAATGTTTCAGTCTGAGGTCTCAAGTCATCACTGTATCTTTATTCAGCAAATCGTTGTAGCATATATGTAAATCTTCAAGCTTAAATCCCATTAACATCAAAGGGATGTAAGCATGCACTTAAATGTTTTGCTGAACTGGTACCCTTGGCCCCACTCCAGCAAAACATGTAAGCATATGCTTAACTTTAAGAATGTTTAACCCTGTTAACTTCTATAGAGTTGATTTTCTACAGTTTCCTGAAGTAAAACACAGATTTCAATGCTTTGCCAAGTCACTATCTTAATGAAGATGCAATGCCCCTATCTCATCAGCATTACAAGCCTCAGTTAAATCAGTCATACTAAGGCACAAAGACTAGAACTACATATACTGTCAGGAGAAAAAATCCATTAGAAATGCCTAGCCAAATGGTAAATACTGAAAACTAAGTACTTAAAAAAATGGATTCCAAAATAATGTAAGCCAAATTAAAGCCTCAGTTCATCCAGGACTCAGGCACTTGATATACTTTAAACATGTTGCTGTTTATGCTTACATTTAGGCATGTGCTTAAGTACCGTGATGAACTGGTCCATCAGTGTACACCTTCCCTTTTGTATGTTAGATAAAGTAAAATCCTTTGGCTTTTGTAAATCACATTACTTTGCCTAAGATATCAGACGAGCTGCTCTACTCTGATGCTTATATATACACAATAAATCCAGACATAAAAATCAATAGAAACATTTAAACCTGTGAGGTTGTAGAAGTGCCCCTTGGAAAGAGTCAAATGTTAGACAAATGAATCTCACATAACTATGAGATTGCTATAACAGGCAACGAATAGTTCATGTTCTTATGTATTCAGATCCTTTTCACAGGAGTTAAGAAAGCTTTGGTAAAATAAGATGTACACATCTTTTTACTGATGTATATTTCTAGATTTTTCACATTTTTACATTGTTATGCAAATGAACTTTTATACAATTATCTGCAGGATGCCACACAAGCAACTTACTATTTAGTCATAGATTTTGAATTTTATGGAAGTAGTGTGTTTCACTTAAAAAATAGGTAAATATAATACTTTCAGTACAAAGATTAATGATGTATATCTTTACAAAGCAGTCACAGGGCTATGTTTTGTTTATGCAGGGTGGCACCCTATATGCTAAATATATCACAGGTTTATGTTACTGTAACGATGCATCATTCCTTAGCTATTAATCTAAACTGCAGAGTACATGTATATTTAATAATCCTCAGAAAGTCTGTAAGACTTATTTACATTTTCTATACATACTGCAGCTTTAAAGACCTTTTAATATTGGCCACTAATTCTATACCATCACAATCCTTTAATACAAGTAAAAAAGATTAAACAACAGCATAAGATGAGTCAAATCAGTACTCAAAATGCCAATAAAGATGTTTTGCCCTTAAATTGAGATTCTAAACCAATGCCATTTTTCAACTTTGAGAGTGCAGTGCACTGAAGACATCATATTTAAAATATTTGGAGAGCTGAATATCATACAGAGAATATGTAATGGCATTTCTTCCAGTAATCTGAACAGCAAACCATAAGAATAAAGAAAAGAAACAGCAAAATGAGCAAACTGGTCATAATAGCAGTCCCTTATAAATAAATTTGGCATTTATCTGAAAAATTAGTTAATAGAAACTTACAGTATGTAGTGTCAAGTTATTGTTTTTACTTGTAACATATGCTTAGAAACCGATAAATATTTATCTTTCTTTCATTACAATAATTCATATCTCAGAAGAAAAACTGCAATTGCTTTGATTATATGGTTTTTTCCATCCTTATGGCATGCCATAAGAAACAACATTTGTAAAAAATTAATTTTATTAACAGGAAACTGCTTGCAAAAACTAAGGAAAAATATGAAAATGAATTTATAAAAAAGTCTGAAAGAACAAAGCACAGACATTATAATATCATCATTTAGAATCTATGAACTGAAATGTATTTTTAAAGACAAAGTTAATGCCTCCCTTTGAAATCCTCATGTTAAAATCAAAAACACAACTTTAATAGAAGACAGACATAGGTACTGTATGAAGAATTACAGCTTAGAAAATTAATAAAAATAGTATCTAAAACAGTATTAGTAAGATATGAAGCTCATTCATTAATGGTCTCTGTGATAATATATCACTGAAAATGTTGCATGAAGGACAGTCTTTGATAGGATTATGTACAGTATAATAGCAAGATATTGAAATTAAAATTCACTGAGAAGATACATCTTGTGAACTGAAGGGTAAGAAGATAATAATGGTAACATTAATAATAATAAATAACAAGTATAAAATGATTCACATAAATAGAATTTCCATCAGCAACCATTATTGTAATTATGGGAATGATAAAGTAATAATCTACAGTAAATAGCTAATCTTTATTGATTCACTATTTAATTTCTTTTTTTAAAGGGCTTTAAAATTGCTGTCAATAACAATATGTGTACATGGGGAAAAGTTATGTAGAGAATAAATGATAAAAGCAGTATTGTGTAATCTGTTTCTAAAGAATCTTTTGAAGATATTTATGTTGTTTGGTGCGGGAAAAGAAAATTCTTAAAAGAATTTCCCCACCTATTTAATGAATGGTGTGGGATTTCTTCAACACATGGTTATGGGAGTTCCAGAGGCATATTGGGAAAATTTAGAAAGTTCAGTACGTGGCTTTTTAATCACACCTCTCTCTAAGGTAAGAACAGCTCCCCATCAATGGCAGCTATGAAGAAAAAACAGATCATAAACTGTCTGACCCTACAGCAGCCCTAGGGGCAATTTCACAGCCAACAGCAAAGTTAGCACCAGAGGCAACGCAAAGGCCAAGGAAGAGGCCGAATAAGAGAAATTCTAAGGAACCAACTATGATGCTGAGCAAATATATTCTAGAATTTAGGAAATAGGTACCAAACAAACCTTCTGTGTGGCAGCAAGCACTAGCTCAAATGTGAGGACAGACAAAAGAAAGGCAGGACCTTATATGAGCAATTGAAGTGGTGATCATATAGTACCATTGAAAGTAGGGTCCAATTTCAATTGCTTTTGAATTAATAGGAGAATAGGGAATAGCTTATGATATACGTAAAAAAAAGCCCAACAATGTAGTCCCAAGAGAAAGGCTAGGTTTTAATTCATAAAAATTTTCTCTTTAGTTTTTTAATATATTCATCATCCTAGCAGTATCTTTTGATAATTAATAATGTAGATGGCCTTTGATCATCCACATATGAGTGTTTTTATAGTCTGTTTTGCTTCCAGATTAAGAGGGAATTAACCTCCATTGTACACTGTGATTTTACTTTTGCCTTGCATGTTGCTGTCTAATGGAGTTTTGTAGGCTGCTGGTCAAAAAAACCTTTCATATAGGTGAGTAACTCCATTGTGTAAGAGGGTCCTTCTCATCTAAGCAAAATCACAGTCTGCCTTGAGCTACATATATCGTAATACTGGACAAGATTGTTTCCACTGCGTAATGCAGAATGTATCTCTGATTTTGCAAACACTTCTCATAAGCTCTTAGAAAGGAAGTAGTCACTGGAAAAAAAAAGAAACATGCCAGGTTCACTATGGGAAAATAACACAAACCCAGCATGGGTCTATCTCCTTCTGACAGTTTAAATTCATGTCCTTCTCATAATGGCACATGGCCATACTGGCATAAAGAACAGAGCAAATGATGACTGCTGCACTCCAGATGTTTGATGTCCAAATGAGCTATGTTGTGCCTTCAAGGTGGTGGACTCAAAAATGGGAGGCCTGGCTAAAAATCTGGCCCTCATAAGTTTGCATTATTGTCAGTTAGATAGGAAACATATAAAGGAAGGTTCCTGCTTAAGCGAGAGAAACTGGCAATAATTTGAAATGTTTGATATACTCAGAAGTGCAGCAAAAGGACACCTCACCTTGAGGGCAGATGTCAACGCTATGATATACATGTGGTAAAAAGCAAAATGTTTTTATTGGCATGAAAAAACAACCAGAAATATGTAGCAATATTTTTTTTTTTCTTTTTGGGGGAGTTGATATTTCCCACCGTACCCATTCCCAGGAGGGGCCAGCTGACAGATGATGCAGAGTCCCGAGAGAAGACAGAGCAGATTCTGTGTGCAGGGAGAGTGAAAAGACCCGGATTACACAGCTAAGGAGGAAGGTGTGTGCATGGGAGAAATGTTGTGCATACATACATGTATATATGAAAGGAAAAAAACAGCAGCTCCATTTATCTATGATATAACAGTAATAAAAAGGGGAACGTGCTGAAATTAACAAGTCATACATTTAAAAGCAATAAAGAAAATGCCTATTTTCCAAAAATAACCTATGGGATTTAGTGTCATGAGGTATTTTTAGAGATGTGCAGGATTCAGATCATTTGGGTGAACAACAAAACACTCCGCAGTAACATTACAAAGGATAAAACATTTCAAAGAACAGAAAACTTCATGTACAACTGTAAATACAAAAACAAACTGCTGTTGAGACCGAAGCTTCCATTTGAGGAGTCGTGTCGTAATTGTCTGTTAGGGGCTTCTCGAACCTCCCTCTGAAGCATGTGGTATTAGCCTCTCCTGGAAATAGGATAGCGAAAAACCTTGACCATATTCCTTAGCTATTAATAGTTGCTTTGATTTCCCACAGACTTAAAAGAGGAGAGAGTAATTTGACTCCAGTTTCTATTAGCCAGGTTCCTTTTTTAATTTTTATTATAATTTTTTGATCCGCTTCAGTGGACATTTTCCTGAAGTAAGGAGTGTGGGACTATGACCTTTGTAAATATCTCTGCCATGTGACAGTGATAGTTCTGATAATTATTCATTATTCAAGACTATAAGAATAATTACTGCTTTCAAATACCCTGCAAATCATAAATGCCTATATCAGGGCTATCCTCAGGCAGGCTTCCGGAACACTATTTCCAAATGGAGAGTTTTGACAAATTTGTTTTCTCCTGTCCTGAATTCATTTATCTTAAAAAGTACAAGGGTGGTCATTCTTTACTTGAGCAGATTTTACCTTCTTTTCAGGTAGGGCACTCATTTATGAAGTGGGTGGGAGTCCAAGGACTGGGAGTCAGTTGCATCCAAGAGCTAATGGGTGGAAAAAAATTAAGTGTGAATAAGTATGCAAGATTATACACACTGTAAATGGGGCATGCAATTTTAAAATAAAGCCCTAAAATTCTGCTGCTCAGGCTATTGTTAATTAGATCATTTAAATCTATTAAAAAATAACTACTGAATTCAATCTGTTCCCTTTTCTATGCTTTATTTCTGTTGATGATTTCTTGTAAAAGTGAAATGATCTCACAGTTATATGATTGCTCTACCCTTTAGTCTAGATGCATTGTACAAAATATAATGCAGTACAGATGTCAACCTAAGAACTAAATAGCTTATATTTCTAAAGAACCATGAAAAAATATTAACACCATAGAAACAATGGTTCAGTAATTACTTTTTGCTGTGGAGTGAGGTTAGGCATTTATCCTTATAGATCCCTAATACACTTAAAGTCAGCACTGCCCCTGTGGTCCTTTTACCTTTGTTGATAAATGTATTGTACAGGATACCTTGTATGACCACTACAGTATTTGAGGTCATGCTAGGCTGTTAGCACAAATGGTGTGAACAATAGTTTATATGCCACTTAACTCCTTGGGAGAAACAGTTAACCTTGCCAGAGAGGACAGATCAGTCATGTATAGTTATTAAAACCTAGAAGGTTTTGTTATGCTCTGAAATACTTCTATAGAACTGCAATACTCTGGTACAAGCTTTACCAAGCAGGGAAGCAACAAACTCAACAATTACCTTTGCTATCTTTGAAAGCGATATTCAAAGTTTTCAAAAAAAGGTTTTCACAGACTTACTTTATGAAGCACACGCAAACAAATTTTAATATATTTAATTACTAGACCTGCTGAACCACACCAACCAGTTAACAATATATTAAGCCACTGCTTTAAAATAGATCGCTTTACCAAAAAAAGGTTGTGATTTTGATTGCCTTGAAATGGGCAGTCAACAATAAAAAAATTAGATCTCCTTGATTACCATTTTCAAAATCATGCTGAAACTTCATAAATGACACAGATGGCCATCATAATTGAATTTTATTTAATTAGCAATTAACCACAAGAAACACCTTCCAAGCAAATATCCTTTTCCAGATTTTCTCATGAATAGAAAGGATAGAGTGAACAAAGAATAAAACCCAGTGGGAGATTACTACAGACATCGGGTACTCTACATACAGATGGCAATGACACTGCAGTTAACACAGACAGAACCAGTTTTGTGATGAAATAAGCTGTTCCCACATTGTTTGTGTTTATTCTGATGAACTGATTGTCAGATCTAACCAATTTTTGGCACTTTTAGAACACACAAAACTCAAGGCAGCTCATGTTCAGGTAGCCTCATCCATTTCCTGTTCAGGCGCATAAGCCTGTCAGCCCATGTATCTGCGTACGTTTTTGTACTCATCCAAACATCATTAACCACCACGGAATCTTTAAATTTTTAGGATTAACTGCCGGTGTAGCTGTCTTAGTCTGGCTGGCATTTTCTATTCAAACTCAAAATAATCACTTCCTCTCCCAAAGTTCTGGTTTAGCATCCCTATATGCAAATGAACAGGTGCTACTTGGGTAAAGGGACCCCAGCTAGGCTTTGAGGTTATGGAGGAGAGGTCACCTCCCTTCACCAATCAATATCTGCTGCATGACACATCACACATCCATGCTGCACTGCTTCTACCCTTTCTTCCCAGATGTATTCTCAAGTGGACCTCTCTCTGCCAGGTTTGTTGATACCTAACTGTACACTGACGTGGCAAAGACTCACTCATTCTTGGGGAAGCTCCTTCCACTGGCACACTGATGTCCTGTGCAAGCACCGGAGCCCTCAGCACCGCAGCAGCCTTCATGTCCCATCAGGACACTCTACCGTGTTTCGGGGTAGGTGGGAACAAACCTCATTCCAGAATGAACATTTGGGGGAAAAAACACTTTTAGGTGTGGATAGATTCATGAATAGATTTAGTTGTCCATGTACATACTTTCCTACCAAGAACTATTACCTCATTAAGTAAGAATATTTACTATGTCTTCAAAAGAAGGACATGGAGAACAGTGAAAACAGGAAGAAATCCATTTGCTACCACTGCCTTTTAAAATCTCCTAACTAGCAAAATTAAACCATGTCTCTTTATTTATTTATTGCACTTGTAAAAAGATTAATGGGGATGTGATTCCTTCAGGCTTTTACATATAACCCCATCACACAAAGAACAAAATTATACAGTGCAGCAAACGAACTAAATTAGCGACATTTATTTAAATAACTGCTATGGAGGAAACAATAAATCAACAAGAATCCTCACAAAAATGTGTTTACAAAGTGTCTTGTAATTTGTTTTAGCAAGGACAGAGACTTCTAGCTCTTAGCTAAGCTTGCTTCTAACAGTCTATTATCATATCAACTGTTAATGAGTGTTTGCTATAGAAAAGCATTTCTAACAAAAAAGACTATGTGTAACTTCTGCCTTACCATCCTTTAAGACATGGCTGGCAACCCTACATGAAATAGATTTTCCTAACAAACATTTTGTCAAAGGCTTCTAATAACTTGGGAGACAACAAAAATTAACTGACAGTGCTTTGTTAAATCAGAAAAAGAGGTTATCGGAATGGTCATAATCATGCAATTATCTCATCTTCACTGTATTTCAAAAGGCTGTATCTATATCTGATCCTATATCAGGAGTGAGTAGGGGGAGCTCTAATGCTGAACCTGTGATGTATTCATAAATCAGTACTTTCAGAGCCTGTCATGGGCTCCATAATGAGGGTCATTATTCAGGCAGAGTGTCAAAACTACTATCAAAGGACCTTCTCAGAATCACAATCATTCTGTTTCTTGTTAAATAAGCAATGTAGTACACAAAAATGGCAAACAAGAAGCAGGTCAATTTGATACAGTATGAGGGCACAGAGACCTCTAGAGTAATTTACCCTCTGGGAATTCTGATGGCTTGTGAGATAAATTATATACACCCTCAGAAAAGATTAATGGTAATAAAATCCCAGGAATATTTTCAGAAAAAAATGTCCATATGTACATATGGCAACTTCAGTAACAAAGAAGACATTTTCTAAAGCGGAACACTTAAAGAAAATTATTATTAGAACTGCAAGTAGCTCTCTGGAAAGCTACTAAATCTTATTACAAAGAAGTTGGCAGCATTCAGTGGCAATACCTTATTTCGATTTGCTGAAAGAGTTTATTTAAAAAAAAAAAACCTACAGCTTTTCCGAATTAAAAAGTAAGGGGGTAAAGGGGGAAAAAAAGGAAAGACAAACTGTCAAAAATTGATTTACTGAGACAGGCTATTATTGACTTCATTTTATTATAAGCAATAGGAGATACAAAAAGAATTATTAACAGAACGTCATCTGGATATTTGACCACAATGGCAATAAATGCAAATTATTTGTAAGTGATTGAAGGTTGTATTCAAATCACATAGCATAGGTGCCTAAATTAGGCACTGGCATTACTTCCCTCCTTTCACTTTAGGGAACAAGAATGTAATAGCCCTACATGCGAAGTAGTCATTCTCCCTCGAACTAAAACATTATATTAGCAGTGAGTAAATTAGGCACCAGTGAAGGCAGTCTAAATTCTGGCTCAAGATGACTTCTAGATACTACAGTGGCCAGTAATTTTGGGATTAATAGTCAACCTCTTCTGACACCAGTGAAGTTCAGTGTCTCAGAAGATTAGACTTAAGCAAAAGCTCTTTATTTTTCCTTGTCAATTAGGTATCTGTGTTGAGTGAATGTATGATATCAATTTATAATATACATATATGTTATACATATACATATACATATCTATGTAAGTGTGTAATTCCATGGGTATGTTCATACACAGCATAACTCTGAAACAGCAAAATACTGTAGGGCAGAAATTTCATTGCAGTCTCTTCATGTAGTGCTTGTTATTTGACTGGTCCAAGGCTTCTCCTAAGGCTTTGCCTAAGAAACAGTAAAATAAACTTAAACAGAATTTAGCATGGTCCATGACCTTATGCAGTCACGGTCTTCAGAGATGGATGTCCAGAGGTCCATTTGTAAGTGCAGACTCAGATACTCAGTTTGAATACTACTTGTGGCACAGACTTTCTCCTGTGCTCACACAGAGCACTGTTGACATCAATAGAGCTTTTCTGCAAGTGGGAAGTTCCTGGAGAAATGCCAAAATTGCACCTAATACTAATTACAGAATCTGAGACTTTCAAGTGAGTTTCTAGAGCTTTTGATAGCTCAGCTATCTCGTATAGTTGCCCTATTATTATTTTTGACTCTTAACTTTTTTGTTAAGTTTCTACAATTCAGTCATGTAGATATTTGTATCCACATGCACACTTATATGGCATAACTTTATGATACAGACTGATAGCAACTTTTGTATCCCCTTAAAAGCAAGAAATAAATTGTGGGTCAGAAGATATAAGTCTACTCCTTCTCTCACATGATCCTTATTAAACAACAAGGTGAGAAGTAGATTAAAAAACAGTCCCACTAAGTGCCTCATAAATCCCTCAGCTTCACTTTACCAAACTGAATTTTGTCTGACAATAAATCCTACCTTGTCTAGACTTATTGTTTGAGTAAATTTGTATCTGTGGAATAATCAAAAGCAAACCAATTATATTCAGGCATCTTTTTTATCCATCTGTTTGGATATAACTGTCTATTAAACGGTGTTTGCATATGAAGCAATGTTCTATTGTATGCATAGGTACTCAATTATTTAGATTATACATTTGAATAAACTGTGCAGTTAAAGGAGTACCCTTGTAATGTAGGACAATTACATTTTTCTAGCACAGTTTACAGGTTATTAAACTAATATCAATTTGGCCAGCACAGCTGGATATAGGATCCTAACCTTCACCTATGAAAGTTCTTTTCTTTAGGGGTACATTTTACCCCTACAATTATCAGTCATTGTTAGTCACTTCAAATTGTATCAAATTATGTAAAAAGGTTATAGAAAAAGGCTTGTGTGAATAGAAACTACAAAAAAAAATTAATTTCACACTGAAGATTGTGCATTAAAATGTAGGTTAGCTTAATGCAGCTATAAAAGTCCTGTCTATACGCGTGATGGGTCAGTGTAAAAGGTGCCCTGTCCATAAGAAAATCACTTCTCTCTGGCCAGCATAAGAAAATAATACTGCATTGTGTCATATTGTGAAAAAGCAGTTCACTGAATATCTCATCTTCCTACCAATCAGGGAATGATTATCACTTTTTTCCAAAGGAGATTACAATTGTCTTATGTTGAAGAAAATGTAGAAATCAAAGAATATTAAAAACACGGAGATCAGTAAGTGTCTGTCAATCCTTGAAATAAGTTTTCAGTGACTAATTATGAATATCTATTCTGAGTGGGGCGGGGAAAGAGAGAGAGAGAGAGACATGTAATAAAATAACCTCACAGCTTCAGCATTCTGGGCATCTTCCTCTGCCTTGTACCTTGTGGAAGGTATACTTTGCACATGTACAAATTGACTTTAAAATGGAATCTGTTCTTTTGCATCTGTTACACACCTGCATGTTCAAAGGGGCAGAACAGATATTTATGATGATATCTATCAGTGAAACCATGCTAAGAATCTGGAGCTGCGTGGTGTTTGTCCAGTTTGCGCTTTTGCTAATGTTCTTTACTGAATACCCTTTCAGTTCTTCTCTTTGACCATCATTATTCTGAATAACTACCTGGTAGCAAGAGAATGCACAAAAGCTGAGTTTGTCTTACAAGGACTAATCTCCATAGACTCATTGTAGGTAGATAAGCTCCGCCGAGAGCAAGTCAGAGCACCTAAAATTAGTTTCCTACTCTAAATCACCCTCAAGAGAATCTTATCTATCTCCATTGATTATTTGGAGTTTCAGTGGGCAGTGATGGCCAACACAATTTGAATTTTTCACCACCTTGAGATCAAAAGAAGTATCATGATACTGCTAAATATCATTACACTATTCAGTTAAAGGGAATTAATGAACAAAATATCCATACAGTCAGAAACAATACCTCTGTACAGTGTGAACAGTCCACTTAATCTCAGAATGCTATAAATTTCTGTGTGACCACACGGTTGAGTAATTTGTTATTTTTCTAAGGTGCCACAGAATGTATCATCTTTTCCATGAAACTGGTTGCTCTGCCTATAGCTGATGCCCATTTTACTTTGCCTGACCTAAGCTCTTCTCCTTAGTGATTTTTCTCCAGAAGAACAGTTTAGTGAATGCTGAGAGTGTTCACTGCAGCTGGATTTCACAGGGGAAGCTGGAAAACCTAGCAAACAGTTTGCTTTTAGATTTGGATGGATGCTAGAAGTCTAGTCTTGTTAGTAAGCTGCTTTGGAAATTGCACAATGACTGCAGACCAAGATGGATTTTTTCTAGTAGTAGCAGCATCTAATACCTGTGAACTTACCTGCAAGGACCTGACAAAGACTGTGAGAAAACGGGTCCACAGATACCCAGGGAAAACCTGCTGAAGTGTTTGTCTAGGAAGTTAGAAAGTACTGTCTGGCCACTTCCCCCTTTCCTCCAGCTAAAAGTTGCGCTGGTTCCTCTGGGCTTGGGTATGGATCTGCATAAAACTGTCTCCTTTTCTTCCCTACTGGTTCCGCAAAGGACTGGACGTGCAGTTGCCTCATGCTCTCTTCAGTGATGACTGGTTGCCAACAGCTGTGCCAGAGCACAGCTCAGGGAAGGGCAAGGTGTTGCTTGACCTGTGTTGGGAACACTGCAGTTGGGAACACTGTTGCGGATTCCAGGCTGAGGTCTGGCTAAATCTACAGCAATACCCAGAGGCAGATTTTTGCTAGCTCACTTTGGCTTTCTGCCGTCTAGTGTAAAAGCAAAGATACTTCTGATTCAGACTCTGATCTTGAACCCCGTTTTATCCTTTTATCCATACAGTCATGCCAGGGGACAAGGAATCCCAGTAGTATCTTCCCAACTGCAAAGTGGAATTCAGCAGAACCAATAGCACCCCGAGGAGTGAGGGAAAACTATCTTTTATAATATTAACACACATTCACCGAGACCTTCAAAGTTATCATGGTTCCCTTGGAATTACGAGTGAAGAGCCCACGCTCTGAGATACCTGACGTGAAGCCGGAAGTGCTGAGCAAAGGGATCAAAGCTTCCACAATACCTCCCTCTCCACGGCTGTGGGAAAGCAGCCGGTGAGGAAACCTGGCACCAAATGCTGTCATGCAGAGCCACTGATGAGGTGGCCTGGCCCCCTGAGAATGTAGGAAAGTCATGTGAAAGTCACATCACAATTATTGCGGCTCATTGTCATTTCGTTACTGGTCAAGTAAACTACTGGTTTTCAAAGGCTGAATAGCATTTTGATTATTTTTCCCCTCAGAAAAAACTACAAAATTGTGTGACAATAGCATGCAATATATGTTTTTTGATAGAATTGTGAACACCCATATATGAATTGCTGAAAAACTTTTGAAAGTTGAAAGTTTTAATGTTCTAAATGAGACTGAAAATTCAGTAATCACTGAATGGCCACATTTGGTTTATATATGCTTCTATTTTCATTAATAATACTTTGAAATGCGCCTTTGTAGGTGGTGCAATGTATTTTAAAAATTTTGTGCTTACAGCTACTCTTCCTTTTTTTTTTCTTTTTCTTCTTTTTTCCTTCCAACTTTTAGGGTACAGAATGGAAATAATGATGTAAAACTTGAAGGCTTTCTTTCACAGGTATATTTTAAGCTGGAGCTCCTATCTAAAAGACTTCTGAACCAGATCTACTCCCAGCAAACTTTCTAATCCCAGCTTCATCTCTCCTGCAATTGAATAATAAGATAAAAATAAATATGTGCACACTCTAATGAGCTAGGTGTGTCTGTTTGGTTAAATTCCGCTATGTATAATTCTTTCCCTTTGATAGAAGCCTTTAGAGTTTTAGTACAAAATTACTCTTGACTCTCGCCAGCCATTCCACCATAACCATTCAGTCGTGCACGTACTTTGCTCCCTCCAGGTCACTTGTAATTGGCCTCTTTTCCTTTGTGTTCAGTAACCTTCCAGTTTTCTGCATGCCTGTTCACAACTGAATTGAGACTAAAGAAAGAGTGGAAAAAGGCAGACCTGAAGTCTGTGCAGAGGATAGGTAGGGACTTGCGTTCCTGAATACAAGTGGGTCAAAAAATACATTCTCAGAAGCTGCTGAGAGACCTGGTCCAGGGTATTATACTGCTCCCAAGGAGTTGCACTTTTTGAAATATGTCAGAAACTCTACTACTGTGAAGAGAATCTGGAAATACTCTGTAAACCAGCTGTGATAAACCACTGCTTAGTAGATACTTCAGACATATAGGGGCAAAGATCTGCAGGCAGGTGCGCTGTTGTTTCTAAGACCTCTTCTGTGAGAGCTGTTGGCAACACCCCCAGCCATCACAGTTCAACACCGGCCTTTCTGCCAAAGGGCCCGCGTCACAGCTTGGAAATAGCTTAAAAGCTGTAGATCTTCTGAGATGAACCTCCTCCTCTGTACTCCCCCCACCTCCCAGACACAGACTGCAATTTTTTTTACATGCAAAGTGAGGATATGGGCCTTAGGGATCTATTCATGAATAACTTATACAATGTTTACATGAGGATTTTTAGGTAGTTTGCTTAGAAGTGTTTTGAATTGGCTGCATGAAATTGGTATTCATCGTAATGAGTTTTTCTGAGCAAAACAGGACACTGCAACATGTAGGGGTCTGCAGTCTGAAGGAGCAGCTGAGAAGCAACAATCAGGCACGAGTGGGGACATCACCAGGCGGGCAAAAGAAAAGCATTAGGAGGGACATGAAGCAGCACGGGAAGCTTGCACAAAGTGCAAGCTGTTATTCACTGTTAATTGTCCAAATGCCTTGGGTGTTGCTGGTTATTTCCTCTGAATTCAGCATGAGGTGATTAAAAAGTCAAGCAGCAAAGACTGAAAAAAGCACAGACCCAAATGCTACAAAAATAATAAAGCAGGAAACATACTGAATCACACATGGCTGAACCTCATCTTTCCTTTTTGTCAGTCAACTTTCTGGTACATTGATGGTGTCCCCATCATTTTTTCTTACCTATGCTCTTCCTCACGTTCCCCAGAAAGCATCAAATTCAAAAAGGCAACATCAGGTATCCATAAATTCTCTTTTCCTTGTCCTTACATTTTCTGGACTAAAATATTTTTTCTATTTTGCTTTTTTTTTTTCATTTCACTTTCCACAATTTTCATTCCATCCATCACAAGAAGTGAGAAGAGAGGGGACAGCTGTGGGTGAGACTTTGGTAGCCGGAACACATACTATTACAATTGCTGTGTCAGCAGTTTTGCCATGTGAGGCAGTAAGGTACTTTGTGAGCATGAGCTCCATCTGTGACCAGCTGGAGTAGAGACCACCTCAGAGGTCAAAAAGAAGGTGAGCTGCAAGGGACTGGTGTTCACAGAACCCTTTTGCAAATAGAAATCAGAAAGGAGGGAGAAAGCAACCTTTTCTTTTCCTGTCTTCTTTTAGGCACCCACCCTATGGTATCATGAAATGGACCTAAACAAACCTCCCCCACAAATCCCCCCTCCCCAAAATAGCCATAATGAGAAAAGCCACTTCTCATCCTGTTGCTCTGGTTTGATTTTGTCGGTTTTTTGTCCTCAGGAGAAAGAGGTCAAAAAGCAGCACTGTTCCTGAAGTTGCAGCCCTGGCTGCTGTAACATAATTTACAGTGCCGTATGACATACAGTCTATCAGACCCCCATTTCAACCCACACAGGCTACTGATTTGCATTCATATAGCTAAACCTTTGCTGTAAAGAAAAAGAGCCCACCTTAGACAAACTTAGCCAAACTTTCGGTAATGACAGCTTAGAGAATTGCTATGCACTCCAGAAATCTTGGGTAATCATGTAAATTTTGGTAGGCACACTCTGCACACTTAAATTTCTGATCTGTCAGTGAACACGAAGTTCTCAAACATCATCTGCATTTTGGCTCAAAAATGATCACTTGTAACCCGTATTCTATATATTACAACATTGATCAAAAAGAAAAAAAAAGAGAGAAAAAAAAAGAACACCAGTATGATAAAAGGCATGGATAGTCTAAATGTACTGTGTATCCATATACTTCTGGGGAGCAGGCTAGAAACACCCTGTTAAAAGAGCTCAGAAAATTCCAGAAGTTGAAATGCTCAGTAGCTGTGTTAGTAAATTTAAAAAAAAAAAAGTTTTTATTCAAAATAAGCTGCCTTGCTGATTCCATGTTCAGTTGGCTTCAAGTGCGGAGCCAATCCGAGGTCCAAGTAGAAAGGCTATAAATTCATACAAGAATTAAAACCAGCTCTTTGGACTCTGCAGAGAATTGAAACAAGACCAAGACGTGTGTCTGCTATGAATACCTGTGCCCCATTGGAAGCAACCTTAACATTTACTATTTGGCCAGAAACTGAAAAGACTAGTCAACTATTTACTCGGAGGCTGGAATGCTACTAACTTTAAATATCTCCAGACTTTTGTTTGCCAACAAGCCTTGAAATGGTGCCATTCGCTGCAGCTCTCAAAACTCCAGTGTCACACACATGTATATATTGGAGTGCTGCTAGAGAAATGGAGAAGCTGTCTGAAAGAATATCACAGGGGGAACTCCTCACATCTGTGTTTTCAAATACAGAGCATATTAACACTTTTCATTTATTTATTTACATGATGAACAACAACAAAAGTAGGAAAGCCTGTATAAAGAACATTTATAGGTTTGATACCTAGTTTTGCTTTGTTTATTTCAAAAACAACATTTAAAACTACAGCAAAAGTGCACAGGCTTCTTCTGTACATTAAAAAATATTTGTTAACAAATGGCATGGTATTCTACTTTGACAGTGTTGCAAATACATTACCAACATCTATGTCTGAAACAATAGCTCTGGGATTTAGCTTTTATAATACTGTGGGAAATGTCCTCAAGACATAGCAGTTTGTCTCATTTTTCAAAGAAGTTTTGAGGTTCAGGAAAAGCAGCAGCCTATTATTGACTAAACGTAATACTTCTCAACATCCCCTGTCATTACAACAGCAGAAAAGTTGAGAAAAAATTTTCAAGTGAATTACAGTGTTTCATAAATGCGAACAACCCTCTCTCACCACAGCAAAACTTCTGTCTAGTTTATGTTTTTATTAGTAATTAAAATACTATGTAAGCACAGCATTATAATATAATATTATAGCATAATAATTGCACAGAATTAAAAAATAAAAATTCCAGAAACCTGATTCTTTTCCCTTGCTTTGGTGCAGATTTCTGGAAAGGGAAAGGAAGGGAAGGGAAGGGAAAGGAAGGGAAGGGAAGGGAAGGGAAGGGAAGGGAAGGGAAGGGAAGGGAAGGGAAGGGAAGGGAAGGGAAGGGAAGGGAAGGGAAGGGAAGGGAAGGGAAGGGAAAGCTTTCTTGAAGTATCCTTCTTTATCTGAGCACTGCCAATTTTGAATTAACACTGAAGCAATCTGTAAGCTGAAGAGTGACTGTGAAGAAACTAGTTAAGGTAAGTAGTCTGCACTTTCGTGAGGAGTCTTACTATCATGCAGAAACAATTTTACCTACACTTAAACAGTAGAAAATCTCAGTAAGCAGCAAGGCTGGCAGATTTTAAAAAAGCAGCCAATGTTTATTCAATGAGTAAAAAGGAAACAAACTGACCACAACAACAACAACAACAATGAGAAGAAGAACCCAGGTCACATATTCAGGATCCAATATCCATTTCAAAACTCATATTTTCCTTCTTTTTCTTTACTGAAGCTGTGTCTAATTAAGGGATTCTTGCTTATTTTCTGACAAAGTTCCATCGCAAATGAAATAAAGGGGACAGCTCCTGTGAAAGTCGCAAAGACATCAGTGAAATTCAGAGCTTCCCATTTGCTTTGTAATGTTGCGGTTCAGGAGGGAAGACAAGTGCCAAATCTGATATCAGCAGCCACCTATATGGTGAAGGAGAACTAGAATCCCCCAAATCCCTTTAAATAGCTTACCAAGTGCTATTTTTAACATAAAGGTGAAAGGTACACTCTGAGAGAAGCATTCACTTCTTCATCAGACACAAGGCTGCTAACAAAGCTGTCACCTCCACCCCTCCCACAACCACCAGTGTCACCAGTTGCAGCTCCAGTGCCAGCACCTCCAGCACCTCAATCATCTCTGATACTGCCCCCTCCATCATCAACACCGATGAATTTCCCACTATTACTATTCCTGATACAAGTCTCGCCAGCAGCCCTTTTAAACACCTTTGAGCCTCTCCTCTCTCTCACATTGAAACATTTCAGCTGACAGTCTGTTTTTTAAACACTCAGGTGCTAGCTTTTAAAACATTTGATGTCTCTAGCATTTCAGCCCCTTCCTTCACACCTTCTGCTCATAGGGCCAAGTGATATGTGAGGAATTTCTTTTGGTTTCAAAAAAAATGTCCTTTGTTTTCTTTTCGCAAGAATTCATCTCATGCCCATGTTTAACTGAAGCACAATGAAAGAAAAATAAACTTTGTATAGTATTATCAGAAAATATCAACACAGTGCATGCACTGAATTGCTGAAAGACAAAGTATTTATCAGTATTAAAAATGTCTTTAATTTGTGAAAACTGGAAATTTGCCAGAATGGCTTGCTTGTTAATTTAACCATTGAACACAGACCCTAAATTGGTGCTTGTGAGACTTCTACAAAGTGGAGGAGGTGGTTTTTCTCTTATTTATCTGCATGTATTTTTAAGTCAGAGAGTCATTAGAAAAATTAATTATTATTTTTCAGCTCAAAAATATATCCATTGCCCTTCTTGCTGAATATTAAGTCTGCTGTATAGCTCTTCCTCAGGATCTGTGAAACTGCAGAATAACAGAGTGAATCAATGAGGCTAAAATTAAATGGGAAGAACTAAATATACATTCTGCTTCAGGAGCTGTTTACATAAAGTGGACATTTCTTTCCTGTTTGCAAAAGCTGATCACAAACACAAGTACCTCAATCCATGCACATCTTTAGAATGAATTATGTGTTTCCCTAAAGGGTATAAGAACTAGGAAAACAAGGTGCCATCATTAATTTGGAACACAAGTTCAGGGAAAATCATCTGCCCTAGTAAACTGAAAATCCTTGCAAACCTTGTATTAAATGTCAAAATCTACAAGATACCTTATCTTCAACTACAGGATAAGGTGGATGTGTGTCTCGATTTTGTTCTCAGTGCTCAGCAGATTTTACTTTGGTGTAAATAACTCTCTTCTTTTAGCAACTGAAATATTTTTATTTATTCAGCACTTTGTTGGAGTCCATGCCACTTTGCAAGAAGATACGATGTCTTTTAGAACTTCTCCCCAGAGCTTAATGATGCTACCTAGATCCCTGTGTAATTACTGGGGAGCAACAGAGCTCCTGTTTCAGGCTCTCTCTAGATTCAGGAATCTACATTTATGAACTTTAGTCAGATCACACTCAGAATTTGGAGATGTGTTTTAAGTCTGTGGAGAAGACATTTGATTAGTTTTCAAGGAAAAGACTAACCAAAAGTCCTCAGAATACTTGGTGGTATAAGATACCTTCAGAGAGCTGATTGTCACAGATTTGACACTCATCTGTTTTTAAAATCAGGCAATTTTAAGCTATTTCAATCTGGGCCACCAGAATAATAAATAGTTTCCAAATGTTTTTGACACTGAATTGAATAAGTCATTCAGCCTAGTAATATATGAAATAGGCCAAGAATTTGACCTTACCGATTTAGGGAGAAAGGAACCCCAAAGGGATGAAGAGGTAAAATATCATCCGTCTTCCTCACTCCTTCACTGGACTCAGCTGTTCCCACAAACACCGAAAGCACAAGTTCTTATTTCTGCAAAAGTAGATTATGATCAAGTCCAATAACACCATGCATGCAATTATATATTCCTGGCCTCTTAGAAATATAGGGGGTTTTTAACTATGACTTGAACTCATTTATTTATTTATTCATTTAATACAGCATGCAGTCATCTGAGTTTGTCCATCTTCTTATTAGGGCTTGGCTACATTTTCCATTTGAGGTATTTTGATTAAAAATGATAACTTTAATGCCATATCAACATCTGATGGTAAAAATTTTACAGTGAGAAAATAACAAGTTTAAAATCTGAGGTCCCATATCTCTTTGACTAGTGGAAGTGCAACACAAGAAGAAAGACTGGAGGAGCATAGGAAAAACAAATCAAGGGGGAGAGTAGGTGTTATGAAGTAAAGAAAATGGTAAATTCCTGAGACAAATTAGTTTGACAGTTATCATAGAATCATAGCATCATTAAGGTTGGAAAAGACCTCTAAGATCATTGAGTCCAACCGTCAACCCAACACACCATGCCCACTAAACCATGTCCCTAAGCACCTCATCTACACGTCTTTTAAATACTTCCAGGGATGGAGACTCAACCACTTCCCTGGGCAGCCTGTTCCAAGGCCTGACCGCTCTGTCAGTAAAGAATTTTTTCCTAATGTCCAGTCTAAACCTCCCTTGGCGCAACTTGAGGCCATTTCCTCTCGTCCTATCGCTAGTTACTTGGGAGAAGAGACCGACCCCCTTGCTACAACCTCCTTTCAGGCAGTTGTAGAGCATGATGAGATCTCCCCTCAGCCTCCTCTTCTCCAGACTAAACAACCCCTGTTCCCTCAGCCGCTCCTCCTAAGACTTGTGCTCCAGGCCCTTCACGAGCTTCGTTGCCCTTCTCTGGACACGCTCCAACACCTCAATGTCCTTCTTATAGTGAGGGGCCCGTCTTCAGCCGGCTGTCAACGAACACCGCCAGGTCCTTTTCCAACAGGCAGCTTTCCAGCCACTCTTCCCCCCAAGCCTCTAGCGTTGCATGGGATTGTTGTGGCCGAAGTGCAGGACCCGGCACTTGACCTTGTTGAACCTCATACAGTTGGCCTCAGCCCATCGATCCAGCCTGTCCAGGTTCCTCTGCAGAGCCTTCCTACCCTCGAGCAGATCAACACTCCCGCCCAACTTGGTGTCGTCTGCAAACTTACTGTTCAATAGAACACTGGAAATACTAGCCTAATCCCATGTACAGTTTTTACAAGTCACAACTAATTCCATCACTTTATAGAAGCAAATTCAAAACTTGCTTAGAACCTGACATTCTGAGTTATTCACAGATATTGCTGATTGTCAGCAAATACAGCCTCAGAACAGTACTATCACTCACAAAATGGTGCTCACCATCTCAGTGTTTCAGGTTGACCTGTTGTTCCTATAAAGGATAATGTGCAAAACAGCTCTGTGGGATGTAACTTTTGCCTAACTACTATGACATGACTGTCTCATGAGTTCTTTAAATGAACTGATTTTCAAGCTGAATGGGGGGCATCAACCACTTCTGAAACTGGTTATCTGCTCAAGGCATATGCACGTGTACGCAGCCTTGCGCTACACACCCTCTACATTAAAGTCTCAGAATCTGCTGCTCAAATCTTGCTTTCCCCCTCTTTTTTGGTCCAATCTTCTTCGAATCTCACACTCAGAAGGAAGTCATGTGGGTTTCATATGAAGGTGATCTGCTCATGTGAAGAACCAATATCCCTATTCTTTATGGGGTAGGAACATGGTAAAGCAGTTTCGTATTTTTGGTTACCCTCCCAGCAGAAGAAACAATGACCATAGGGCAAACTCAGACCTTTCTGTGTATATCCTGACATCCAACTGTGCCAGCTAACCTCACTCACTTCTGACCCAAATCGTTACTTTTACCCAAGTCCCACTTTCCATCTTCCATATTTGACCTGGCCCTTGAAAGGAGGACAAAGAAATCCAGCTTATGTTTAAGTCACTGAGATAGTACCTTCTCAACAAGGCTGATGCTGCAGTAGGAGGAAAAGACACAATACCCCAAAAGTAGGCTACTCATGCCAATGGACCATGGCCTGTGTCTTTTCTACCATAATCACAGTCAGACCAATCTCTCTAGTTTTGCCTAAAGGCACCTTTATGTTACTGGAGAGTACCTTCTACACTCTCTCTGGGAGAGTGTGACTAATTTCCTTCTTATTCATTGCCTTTTCACTGCACACACAGATTTTTGACAGCCTGTCCTAGATGGTCTTCTAATTTGGTCCAGTTCTGTACTACAGCCTGCTGGCCCATGAACCTCTGCTTCACTGTCATTCTCATAATCCCTCACAGTGACCACTTTATGGCTTGTCTCTTGCGCTCACACAAATCTTCACGTACTCCAATGTGTCTAAGGACCCAGGCTTACAAAAGATAACATCTATTCCAAATGTCATTCCTGCATATCAGCAACACTCCTTGCAAGCTAAGTTCCACCCAAACAAATCACTTCGCAGGATCAGGGCGTTAAGTTTTAACTGAATATCTACCAAATATAACTAACACCCTTCTTCATTTCTCTAAGGGAGCTGATTCACCTTCATAACTCTTTCTGCTGTGGGCGTTCATTTACCATTCTGACATAATCTAGTGCCTCACTGCATGATGCTGATGATGTTTTTGTCAATGTGAAGAATGCAGTACAATTGTTGCAGAAATTGTCTAAGAAACTGAGACCTTAATATGTACCATCTGTTTTACAAAAAACCTCAATGTGGTAATGCATTTGCAATACCAGAAGCAATATCTCTAAGACATGAAATGAACATATGCTGTCTAAGAGCCTTCAGGCTGACATTGAAAAAGAGAAAAGATAGTACTTCAAGGCAAATATTGTCCCAATAGAAAGACTGCCAGAACCAATATGGCTCAGCCTATTGACAAGTCTCTGGTGAACAACATCATATAAAGACATGCACATTGTTATGGGTTGTACAGCTCTATGCCCCATTTTTTCAGCTTGGGGAAAAAAGTAGAGAACACCTTCACTGTCACACTGGCTATTCTCCTGTTTCAGATCAACAGATGTTGTCAGATGAAGACATCCTATCTATTTTTCTTTGATTAACTGTTTTTTTTAAAACAAGCCAATGAAACTCACACTAGGTTCTTGTACTAGGTTAAGTAAGCAGCCTGCTTGGAAGGAAAGAACTGAAAGAAGCCTCTGCTTTCTAGTGTATTTTTTTGTATTCCTAAATTAATACATTTTATGCATGAAGATATCTGTGATTCTGAAGCTAAAATGATCTTGAAACTACAATAGCTAGTAATGAATTTTATACATACCAGAAGATACAGTAATTTTATTTTAAAGTCTGTTATCCTTAAAGAAAAGGATCTAAGTTATTGTCTTGTCAGCCACAGTTTATACCAACATAATCTAAAATCTATATTCCTTTCATAGAAGAGATAAATAAAAAATGCTATGTTACAGAAATAGCTATCTTTGGGTGATGTTTTGTTTGTCTTCTATTATAAAAAAAAAAAAACAATTGACAAGTAACCTCCTCTAGTTTTGGCAAATCAGACATGTTCTCTGAATATCACTCTTCCAAAAAACATTTTGGTTTGCTAGATTTGGGGGGGGGCGGGAATAGATCAGGCATTTATTAAATATTTTATACACTAAACATTTGGGTTTTCAAGCAATTTTTAACTAAAGGGGTGGGGGGGAACTATTATACTCTACATGTGAATTTGCTGCTGTCCATAATAACATCAATACCTTTCATGATGTAAAGGAATCTAGCCAGTTCCTTTTGAAGTTAATGGTAGGGTTCTTTCAGCAATGGTTACTTTAAAAATATTGTTTCAGGAATATTCCTGGTTTTTCCTGCATAGAATACTCAGTGATATTTAAAGATATTACTTGGTATGTGTATTAAGCAGACTTGATTAAATTTGGGGGTTTTAGGTATTACTCCAGTAGGGTTCTCTTGATGTCTTTAAAGCTATACCATCTTAAAAGTGAAGTAACACACTGATAACACGGGCCCATGTTTGTAGACCTAGAACATACATGATGGAACTTGTATGCAGCCACAAAGATGGCTGCAACCTTGTTAAATTCTTACAGGCAAACAAGGATTCAGGAAATCCACAGCATTTCTCCTGTGGATTTTATTAGTTCCACAGGAGGGAGTCTTTCTTCTACAGATTATAGATGCTACAAGCACGCTGAAGGAGCTTGTAAACAGTGCTTGAGGAAGCTACCCTTCTTTAGATCTCAGAAACTCTGCGGGAGGTAGCTCTTCCACTACAGATCTTAGAAGCACAGGCTATTTTAAGTACGGTATAATTCTAATTAACTACACCATCAATTATGTCAAACAAGGGCACAATCACTGACCTTTCACTAAAGGCAAAGTCATCAAAGCAGGATTTTTTAAACTATGTAAGGGAGGAGGACCAAAGGAAGACCTCACATCACCATCTCTGGAGAATGTGATGGATACAGGCGTCTCAAGAGTGGAGGAACCTGGTAGCTACCTAGCTGTTTTTGTGTCATGTGGTCAATAGCGTGCTCTGTAATGGGAAGCTTCTTCCTCCCAAATCTGCCTGATGTTTGGTAAGTTCTGTGCATTCAAGAATTTCAAAACCAATGAAGTCACTTCTTTCTATAAAGCTTTTTCTATAATCAGAAAAATAAGCCAGTTTCAGATAGAAACGCTTTTTGAATATGCAAGTTTTAACTAAGAGCTGCTGTGAGAACCAGGAGAAATCAAAACAAAACAATAAAAAACATTGTTTAAAAAAGAAATATCAGCAAAAGGCTTTGTTACTACACCAAGTCACGGCAGGAATTAATAATATAATTATTACTAGTATACTGTATCTATAAAAAACCTGCAGATAGACAAATGAAATGTTGAATAGTAAAGACTGACAACTAGCTGAGTTAAATGCTATTGTGGGTCTTTTGGAGACTATTTCGAGATCCATAAATTTTAGCATGCTTTGAAACGATGAAACAATGATACAAGTTTCAACATTTAGTAATTTCAACCTTTTCAAATATAATTTTCAATGTCCTGTTAACGTTGTTTAAATGAACAGACAACTGTTTTGAGGCACCGTTTTATCTTAAATAACTTTCCTATTGCGAATATTTCAAAATAAATGTAAAATAAATTTCGAACACCACCAGCAAAGCAGCTGAATGGATTATGTCAAAAAGCACGTGATGAACGAATTTCCAGTAAGTCCTGCCATGAAAGCCTACAGTATGAAAAAGAAGAAGATGATATATAATGTCTCCATCTACTCTTTCCAAGTGCTGCCTGAAACAAAAAAAACCCTACGAATATAAAGCCTTTTAGAAACAGAACTTGGAGAACAAATGTTCCTTCTATCTAAGATCTGAATTGCTATCTAGATCTGTCTATTTCTCTTCATTAAATATCAAGGGAGCATAACCATTTAACAGGACTAGTGCTAAGGGGATTAGTCCAGGCATCTGTAAACCACAAGGGTTTAACAATTTGTCTGTTAAAAATGATCTCCTTACGTAAACAGGAAAATGAACCTAGGTCTGAAGATCCACTCTGCTATGCCTAGGCAACTCGAACTTGATCTGGAAAATACCCCAACCCCCTCCTACATACCGTAACCAGAATAGGGTTGTAAAATCTGTTACATCTCAAGTAAAATACATGGAAACCATTTAAGTGAGAAAGAGAGGGTAGAATTTGATCATCTGTTGAACAGAATTGACTGGGGAATGAGTAAGGGCACGGAGAAAAATGGAAGAAATAAATCAAATAATGGACAAGATGAAGTCTTCACTATCCAAAACCCTGAGAGTGGGAATTAATTTCAGCTAACATGAACTGTTAGTTGTTAACAAGTTAATTGTTTAAGCTAATCATCTAGGCTCCCTCTCTAATCAATGGAGAGAAATAGACACCTCCAGAGAATAATCAATCGCATCTATAATATATCTTAGGATGGAATAAATCAGCTCTGGAAGAGCCTAACTCTACTTATTAACTGCAGTGGAAACCCAGATGATTTGCTTAACCTGGATGCCTGTCTTTTAAACTGCTAAAGTTAGATAAAATGAACGATTGTTTGCACTATGAGGAAGAGGCACAGGGCTTAAACAAACTCCACAGATCTTCCCCTTTGTCCTCCTCCCCCTCATTCCCATAAATATCTGCTTTGCTGACTGCCTTATCTATATTGTTAAAAAGAGTGGAGAATGTCTTCAATTTCTCTGACAATTCGATATCGTCTTATCCTCTGGTTTGCCAAAAGCTCATATTGCACAACATACTGCAATTGCTGCTCTGAAATGCTTCATTTGAGTCTTGAATTGCAAGTGTTATTATCGCAAATAACCGCTGTATGTCTTCCATTTTCAGTAGCACTGGGACTGTATGAGTGTGAGGCTGTTCAGACTCAGGGAAAAGTAGTTTTTCTTTGGAAATCTAGACCAAGAGCTAAAACAAGCCAAAAAGTATAAATTCTAAAAAAAAAAAAAAAAAAAGGAAAAAATTAAGGAAAGACTAGCATGAGGAAATGATAAGGACAGGAAAATGGTAAAGACAGGACAGAAGGATGCCTGTCTATCTAGGGCACCTCTTTAGGCAAGGCAAACTAATAAGCAATTTGATGGTAAATATTAATTTGTACCAGAGGCTCATAGATAGGACTCTTTCCAGGAGACAAAGAAAGACCAAATGTGCAGGTATATTACCTATGAACCTGCAAATGCTGAGTAACAGCATCCCTAGATATAGGACAGTTGCTCATTTGGTCTAAAAAGGTGTGGCTACACAGACTATAATGTGTGAAATATACGCCTGACAGACACAGTGAACATATTACAGTACTGGGAGAGGTCAATTAGCATGGTTTAAAGGAAAAGGCCCTCCAAAAAGTATTCTGAATATGGGCAGCTAATATTTTCTCCAGCACATGGTTATGTAGAGAACAGTAGAAATGAATAAAAGCATTGCAGAGATAGGACCATGTATATAATCTGTAGTTTGGAATCACTAGAAATGTTAATATAATTTAACACATTTCTTTAGGCATGGAGGGGATGAGGATTAAGTGTCTGTTCACCCCCCCATTAGTATTGCATGATCCAGCATATGGTGGAAAAAAATGACATAACTGAAGGCAACACAGGCCCCATCAGATTTGCAGTTGCACTTTGCTCTGGTCTCTATTTTGTATGCTATCATCATTCAGTCATTCCCATATATTCTGATGAATTCTTTAAAGCTGGGGAATACCAAGAAATCTTTAGGTATCACTTGTTTTTTTAACCTCTCCATTTTTCTATTTTATAGGACCGGCTTCTTTTTTCTTGGAAGCCCTTAGCTAAAATTTTACTCATATACTTCCATTTTTCTTCACTATCTCTGTTACCACTGTTGTCACAACTGTAGAAAAGGGAAGGAGAAAAAAAAATGAAACTTTGTATTGGTTTTAACTTAAAAAGCAAGGATTGTCCAGGAAAACATGCACAACAAATGACATTTTTTTCTAATGTGAAACCTGCATTTTGAAGATAATTTTCTTCAGATTTTCCTCTGATGAACTGAACTCTTGTTCTTCAACATCTGAATTTTATTATTTGTGATAATGAGCACTGTTGAGCATGTGGGAAGATTTAGATCAAGTGAGACAGCAAGCCAAATCTGAACCTTGACCTTCTCTTCCAGCCTCCTTCATGATGTGCTACCTAGTAGTTTTTATAAAAAAGCTCATTTTTAAAATGACTTTTTTTTGCTTCCGCATTCAAGAATAACTAAAGAAAAATGAATTTATGTTGTTTCTGGTTTACAGCAAGGTACTTCACACATTTCTATTTATTGTAACTGGCCAGAATACAATTACAGTAGCTGTTGTTCATTCCATCACTGAGTATATGTGACTTGTACAATGAACTGTAGTGGGTCAAATAGTGGTGACTAATAAGGCTAATAAGACTTATTCTATGTTGGAGCTAACAAATCCTTTATCAGTACTTCAACCATTCTGCTTACGTGGCCTCATTGTTAAGATTATGCCTTTCATCTATGGGAACTAATCCCTTTCATATACAATTTTAGCAAGAAGCTTATAAAATGTGTATTAAAGCAGTATTGACTTGTCCAACAATAAAAAGTACAATTAGGCTTCCAACACAGAGCGTTTTACTAATTTGCATAAAAACCTCTCTAACCCATTCCTTTTACTGCAGAATATAACCAAGAGGTTACATTCTGTACCACGCACCAGTAATTTACTGTAAAATCAGTAGATAGCTGTACCTGTGTAATAGTGTTCACTTTCTTTGTGCAAATCTTTTAAAAGTGAATTTACATGCCGAATGTATCAATAGGAAATAATATTAAAGATCATTACAGTGAATGACCAAGTACAATGGGTTCCTTTGATAATATCCCATAATGCAATAACTCAAGACTTACTTATTGAGAGTACCTATCCAGATAGAGTCACGGGCAGGGTCACACTGTAGACTCAGTTTTATCATACTTTGCAGTTGCAATAGCTCATTTTCATAATGTACTATTTAAGCAAGAAGCTTATAAGAACTGTAGAAGAGTAATAATGACCAGTCTATGCATAAAACTGTATAAATAGTTAGGCTTCCAATACTAAGCATTTCCGTCTAAGAAGATTACTTAATATCCCTCTTGCAAAATTTCTCATTTCCATAACGAAATAGGTGCTATTGTCTATTCACTCTCCAAGTACTACACCTCTTTGTAGCACTACAGGAATGTCTTTTCTGTGTGTACTCTGGAATATATTAAATTAGATTTGTAAAGTAGATGCCAACTAGTAAATAATAGTAAGACATGATTCATGTGGGGTTTAGCCTCCCTAGAATTAGCCGAAAAAAAATCAGAAGAACAGACTACTTGCTATTAACTGCTTCTGCCTACTGAGAACACAGAAATTCCTCATGACTAGAGATGATTAGCCTTCTCTTCGCTTGCTTAATAAAGAACAGTATTTCCTTACTAAGGTAACACAAAATGACATTGCCTCAGGTCACTGCAGGGCATGTCATATCAAGTAACACAACATAACCTGATGTAACCTGATCCAACAGGCCATGTGCCTGTTGCCTATTTTAGAAAATAATACTTTTTTCAGAAGAGAGGACATGTCACCATAGATAACAAAACATTAGCTCTACCTTTTAGTCCAAAGGCTTCTGTGTTCACAATTAACTTGGAGTTTAAGTCCAAATCACAAGAAATAGGAACAATTTCCTCTTCAGTTATTCAGTGTTGCCTATACTGACATGGAAATTTCTATAGCTACCTTTTAGAGAAACTATCTTTAATCAGCAAAGGTTTAAATTACAGAGAGTCTAAATATGCCCTGTGAAATGACCCTACTCCCCCAAAAAAAAGAAAGAACTGAACTCACCAAGTCATTAAAACCACTAATCACTCCATTTTTACAGACCTCAGGAACATGTCAGTCTGTCCATTTCAAGATTAGCACAATTCTCCACTATGCTCTCTATTTTGCTGATACATTTGACTATTGAATGATGACATATTTTAAAAGAATAACAATGAATTGCAGTATAAATGCTAAATATACTTATTTATTCCATTATTAAGCCAAGGAAACACTAATCTACAACAAAACCTTAAAACTGGTGTGTTACTAATTAAATGATTACATAGTCAATGAACTTTTAAAAAAGTCTAATCTGAGCTGTCAGCATAAAGTGATTTTATTAAAAAAAACCCACCATACATCTAAATACCTTAAGGCACTACTTTTGAAACCTTCTTTGCTGAAATAAACACCAAGAGCTAAGGAAAAATATTTTTAGAAATCAACTGTAAGAGAAAAATAAACTAACATTACTCCAAATTAACAAGTAAGAAGCCTAATTAAATTTTAACAGTGTTTGAAAGGCTTGCTGTGATAATTAGATAAAGTAGTATAAATTTCTCTCACATTCACATGTGATGAAGCACCAAATATAATATAGAGAAATTCACCCAAAATTTGCCTGATCTTGCAACCCTCAGGTAAGTAGGCATTCTACAACTAATTCATTTTTACTAAGTCCTTCAAAACCAAGACGTTTATTCAGGAAAGAAAGAAAGAAAGAAAGAAAGAAAGAAAAAGAAAGAAGCTACCTTTTTATAAAGGTATTATCTAATAAACAACAGATAACCACATAAATTTCTTATTATAGCTTTACTCTTTCAAAGCTTCATCCCCTTCTCTTACAGTCATTTTAGGGGAAGATGTCCTTCCTTCTTCCTTTTTATTGTAGAGTACCTGTTTGGGAGCTGTAGGAAGGATAATAATTCATTAAATAATGATTCTTATTATTGCAAACATTCATGCAGGAGCTGCAAGTTCAAGACCTATGCTGCTTGTTCTTTTATACCATGTCTTAAAAATCCATATTTATTACAGTGTTCTGTTTCAGCATTCTCTTTTTTATGTGTACATTATGTATATTTATATAAGGATTGCCAATTAAATAAATACAACTACAGACTAATATTTTACAGAAATGGAGATTCCTGGGAGCAGGAAACTGCTGTTGGGTATCCAAAATCCATTATTTTCATCTGGAGTTTATTGCCTTGGCAAGCAGGAGTGTGATAAGAAGAGGTACAAAATTAGAGTGCTGCTTTTAAAATATGGCTCTTTTTCAGCCTCACGGTGTAGCTCAAAAATCAGTGCTTAACAAATATAAGAACAATTGTAAAAGCTAAATCTGAATGCTTTTTATATTTGAAGCAAATTCCAGTCACTGTATCTGAACACCTAATTTGATAAAGCTGCAATTTGGGTCTGAACTTTGCATCCAAAGCATGTTTAGTTTAGAAACATTAAATTAGTTTTAATCCTCAGCAGTGAAAACCTGCCACCATTCTATGCTGGTAGCAATATACAAAGGCATGAGCAATACAATCAGAGGAAATGCTGCTTTACTATTTCCCCTCAGTTTGACCCTTGCTAGCATGCATGAATCAAATCAAGAGCTTGAAGATTTTGCAGACCTGGATTAACATATTTGCAAGGCTCAGTTGGATTTTCAAAAAGAAAGCAGATATGGAAAAAAACCTCTTTGTTGTTTATGAAAAGTCTGATAAACATGTGGTCAACACCTGGATTTTAAAGGAATTCTATTCCTTGCTCAATAAAAGTACAATAGCCACCTTCTGAGGCATTCAAACAATAAAACAAGATGATAGCAACAAAAAGAGCTGCCACATGTCGTTTTCTTCACCTCTTTGATTTTGTTTAATAACAGTGAATCAACTTTTAAAAACAAAAGAGTAAAGTAACAGGTTAAAAAGAAAAATCCCTATAAAATGTGCATTAAAACATGGGAACATATGTACCATGAGGCATATGTTTTCCTAATAAACATTTTATACTGTGAAAAATCATACTGGTGAATGCATTTCCATATGACAGTGTTTTGCATCTCGGAAATGCCTGATAAAAGTGCTGTATGCGAATGATACAAAATTAATGCTTACTAGAGTTTCTGTACATCCCACTGACCTCCGCAGGGTTAATGAGAGAAAATTCTGTCCTTTAAGCATAAAATATTGCTGTTTATTACAGGCAAATATATGCACAAGAAATTGCACTAAATTAGGATTGAATTCTTGCTAGCTTTTCTGCCAGTATACATTAGAAGAAAGGCAAAAGGCATCTCCATACTAACATAGCTCTCACTAATCAGGAGATGCATTGGCATAGCAGCCAGCCCTTTTGCAATCACTGGACCGTTGTCCCTATTCAGTTTGTAGAATGAATTGGAATTACTCTCTTTTTTTTTGCTCTAATGTACGTAGTAAATATAACATTGGCACAGAAATGTATGGGCCCAGGTGAGAAGACAACATGTGGCAGATCAGACTTGTACATCATTTTTTATATACCAGCCATCAAGTCTCAAGACTGGTCAGATCAACTGCTTTGGGGAGTGAAATACTCTCCCTTAAGGAAGCAAAGGGAGACTAGCTCCATTTTAGATACCTAACTTTTAATGTCCTGATGATAGGCGAGACGAATCCCATTCCAAAGGTCAGGACTGTGGCGCTTTCTTTTCACTTATGCCAACGAATGCAAGGCATTCACCAGTCTGGGCTCCCAACCCGCCAAATCTAGGAACTTGCAGGAATATACTACATCTTTCCTACAGAAATGTTCCTGTGAGAAATGAGAAAAGGATGGTGAAAGGATTGCTTCCACTATGTATTGAGGTTTAACTCTTTCCTAAATAGATAAGTCTGGCAAGCTTTCCTGGAATTGCAATGCTATGTCTACAGGAGGTGAGATGTGGTCTGAACTTCTTGTAAATAGCAAGAGTTTATATCTAAAAGGAAAGCAAGATGTAATAACTCCAGCCTCACTTGGAAAAAAAATAGCAGACTTTTAAATTTCAAATAGCATATTGCTTCTAAAACTCATAGTATTTGTTGCTGATCAGGAAATTAGACATACAATTAGATGTGAGATTCAGGTAAACCAAATTCATTTCAGAATCTTGTTGCCAACAATTCCTACAAAAAATGTAAAGAAGTAACAATTGAGTTATAAAAAGAAAAACTTGATGACCTCTTATTCTGTTCTACTCCACCATTTCTACGGTAATGAATATTTTCACCTAGTTAAAAATCTTGCACTTACAAAACAAAACCTGAATAAGAGAAAATAGTGAATTTGTTACTTTGTATGGCAACACATTTCTAGGGAGAACCTATATATTTCAGCTAGTATTTTTCCTGTGCATTAACACCTTATTCAACTATAATTGCAATTTATCTGCCTCATGTCAGAGTTTTAGTAGAGTGCATTTTGGTTTCAGGTAGAACTTCAAAAAGCTAATTAAGCAAAATAAATACAGAGAAAGACAATGTCCATCCACTGAGGCAATGCTACATATGAGCACTGAAGCAGCTCAGTTGCACCTCAAAGTACATTTGCATCACATTTTGAAATCTTATGGCCTGATCCTGCCACACACCAATGTGCTCTTTTCACACTGACTATACGGACAAAAGAACTCAGAGGGTTAGACCTTTATACGTTTCATTGTTTACCTGACGTTTATCAATCTGAAACACTGGCTAACTTGAAAAAGCTCTATTATGGGGAAACACAAAGAACATGAATTTTCTTCTCTGCTATTAACAGATATCATTCACTTTTACTGTATACATCAAGCTGCCAAGTAACATATCTTTGTGAGCAGAATATTTGAATTAAGCAGCTTTCAACAAAGAAACTATATAGTTGCCAAAGGAACAATGATTTTTATTTCATGTTTAAAGAGGGGTTTACAGACTGAAGCAAACTTGGAAAAAGAAAAACTTTAATGGTAAAAAGATGTAGCTGGCTGTGGGGAAAGAATAGATGTAATTATTATGGGTTTGTTTTTAGAAGCTGTCTGCTTAGAAGAGTCAAAAACTCTTTGCTTTTGAAAATTTGACTTTTTTCTCAGATTTTGTGGTTTACTCCTGTTATAGATGTACGTAAATTTATATGTAGGATATTATCTGAAGCAATAAAATATATTTAAAGAAAGAGAAATTATGGCATTGTCAACTTCATATGTTAAAATGTCAGGAAACTGTTCTAAAAATTATTATTTTGTTAAAAATAACAAAAGTTTTAAGAAAGCAATTTTTATAGTTCCTTCATTTACGTTCTCACTTCTAAGCCTTACAAATAACTAAGGCGGCAAAGTAAATCTTTTCACACCAACTTTATAGGCCAGAAACATACTTTTTAGAAATGAAAGATGGCATTCTTATATACTCCTCTGATTGCAGGATTTGGTGTCATAAGAGAAAACACCATAAATGTTGAGGGTTACCACAATGAAAGCCGGTTAAAAGAAAAGACATACCATGGCAGATTATGCCTGAAAAGCCGTACTACAAAATACCTTGTCTGAACTGAAAAGTTCTTGAAGTATATATACCGTAGTAACATGTATGGCTTTGCAAGTATTTTCTGCCTTTTATGCTCAGTTATGGTTTATCTTGAGCAACCCTTTCTTTTCTTTCTTATAAGGAACATGAAATATATACTCCCTTGGTTAAACTAAAAATCAAACTGAGTCACATAATGCAGATCTAAATCAAGAACAAAAAGTTCTTAAAGAGTCAACTGCAGAATATTTACTTTTCTACACAGGAACAGCGACTACGCCTCAAGTTTGGACATGATTAAGAACTTTCCTATACTTGAAATCAGAAAGATCATTTTTCATATTCAGCATTTCAGAAAATGGTGAATGAGCCTCTAGAGTGCTAATTGTCTCTGCGAAAGACAGGTCAGAAATGTTGTCTTTGTCTTCCAGAGACATTGGTAATATAACATTAGGTAGTGATTGCAAAGGTTGGTCCCATTTTTTTATGTTTGAGAGATTTATCACATTAATGAAAGCAAAATAAACTCCCAGCCACATTAGCTATAATTTAACAAAATGTTTTGTTTGTTTGCTTACATAAATCAGTCGCTAAACTATAAGGCCTTGAATTAAATATAAGCTAAAGGCCGTCTTACATATGGATCCAGGACTGGAATCTCTCAGAACTTGGTCAGAATGAGCTACAGCCAAAATAAGGGAGGTGAGGGACGGAGGGAAATTTGAGATCAGTGAGTTTCCTGTTGGGGAAACCCAAAGTTTCAGACAGATGGAGATGGCAAGCAGAAGAAGTGGAGGGACAATAGATAGCTCAAATTCTTGAACAATTCTACTCGGAAAATATGGCTTGATTAAAACACTCAGAAACGTATTAGTCCAAGAGTCCAGTCGCCTTTCCCAGAGACATGCACAGCAAATATCTTGTAGAACTTTGCTTAGACAGGTTATGAGAGTGTGTGTGGTCCTCTATTCAGCTGGGCAAATTAATCTCTCTGTGGTAAGGGAAAATCACTAAAGTATGTGATTTTAACACAATACAATAAAGTGACTCCAGAGTTTTATTCTAAACTTACTGACCGAACCTCTCTTAATGTGATAAATGTTTATGGATCCTTCTAATTACAAGTCTGGTTTAAAGCTAAGACACTTAGAGAATACGGCTCTCTTTCATAAAGTTTCCAAGGTTTCCCTATAATAATCAATTATCATAATGAGTTTTTTTAAAGCTGCCATTTGTCACTTTCTTAAAACATATAAACTACCCAGTATAAAGATAAATAGCTAGAGCCAGCCTACCCTGAGGCCCTCTACCAAAGACGTCCATTAAATCAAAATCAACTGGGAAACCTGTTGGATTTTATTTCAAAGTCAATCCTGGTTGTGCTAAATAAAAATCTGCAGAAAACAAGTGTAACTTCATGGCAAGAAACACTGCTTTCTTAATAGAACCTTAAAAAAAAAAGATATTGGTCTTAATCCTTGAAACTGAAGTCAACGAGGCTTGGAAGGAGAACGTGCAACTACATAAATCTGAGACCTGTGGATGACAGGACAGGGGAAATGATATACCATCTGCTTTTAGTCCTGACCACCTCTTTGATATCTGCCACAACATTTGAAAGTGGCCATAGTTTCAACAGTGTTGACATGGCAGGTTCCTTTGCTAGGTTCACTCTGCTGTAGACAACTTTGCTAGCTTTTGAGATCTGCACTGGTGAAACCAGGTAAAGCCACCATACTCTGACTGTTTTATCTCCTGTCAGCATGGCATCATTCTTCTCACTCCTAAATTTAATATGCATAATTGTTTAGTAGTAATAATGTAACATCTCTGCTTAAAAAGACAGTGTTGACTTAGGGCACTGATGCAGTATACTCCAAGCAAATAATCCACATATATTCTTGGTACACATATGTGGAATTTTTAAATTTTTCCTGGATCTTTGGTCAGACATACTTTATTGCATATATAGGCTCCTGAATCTCATACAAGTTATACCTTTTATGAGTAAAAGTCCCAACAGTCCAAGTGCCCAAACAAAATACGAAGTTGGAACAAAAACATTTTGCAAAACACAATTGCTGCTTTGTTTCTGGCAACCCTGACAGTTAGGTCAGCAGGAGAACCACTCTGGGTTTGTTTCATCAGGAGCCCTGTCAGAGAGGCTCATATTCTGTGAATGAAAAGAAGATTTTAATTTCCTTTTTTTTTTTCTCCTGAAGAAGAAAATAAAAGGTAATGTATTCAAACAACAGGGTATCTCTGACACCCTGAGACTATTTGCGTTTCACACCTAAGCCAATGCCACCCAAATAAATATGAGAAGATAATTACAGATGAACAAATAGATACTTTGGCTTATGTATACTTACTGGAAATTTATACTAAATGAGGACCACCAGGAAAAGGTAGCTGACAGTTCCTTTCAAAAGTCTGTAGCACATGACCACAACTGTGGTAAGACTGAATCATTTTTAGCACTCTTTGCTTAACAGAGGATTTCTCTAAATGTATTTAATAAATACAATTTTAAAACAATGTCAAAAGTCATTATTTAGCTAGCAAGTAATAGTATGAGAACAGGAATGAGTAAGCTTTCAGAAGAATGTCTGTTTCTTCTAAGCATTGTGTAGTATATCACTACTGTTCTCATTCTTTGAACTACAATGAGAATTTTGTGAGGATTCTTACATGCTATTAGCTCAGCAAGTGCCTGCAGTTTACTCAGCTCTGGAGGTTCTTGTACCCTTGCTCATTCAGGAACACTTTGGATCCACTTAGCTGTACTATGTCCATCCAAAAGCCTGCAGGAGTACTGCCTACCCTCTAACAGAGGGCACTTTTAGCACCATGCACCTGGGTAGGGTTACAGATGTGAAAGACAGTGACAACGCCATGGGATTGATTGTACAATGTAGGCTTAATTTGCAGCAATCTTGGAATTTCTTCTGAAAAAAGGGTATGTTGTTAGAAAACCACAGCAGATGAGTTGTGTTGATCCCATTCTCCTTTCCCAACTGAAGACAAATCTATTCTTTCAAATACAAGTGACCAGGACACAGGTCAGACACTCATGACACAGAATCTGCATTCCAGTTGTGGATCTATTCTGTTTTGATAGATTCAAAGATTTTGTAACCTGTACTTGAATATCTTACAATTCTAAGCTGTTGTTTTTCATGTAGTTCAATGACTTGCTTACTAGGTATGTCCTTTCTTTAGGTAACTGTTATGTCATATGTCTCATTATCTTGTGTACACATGTAATTCTATATATACAGGCTTCTGCTCTTGAACAAAAATAATCTTTCTTTTACGAATTTACTTTTCCAAGAAGTTTATTCTACTGTCATTTGTTTCTTAGACAACACTGAACTGTCTGGCATTTTTTGGTTGTATACAGTTCTTACATGAAAAATTTGAAAATATCTCACTGACTTAAAAGTCTAAATTTAATTTTTAAAACTGGAAGTGACATCTCAAAAGCTAAAGGGCTAAATCATTTACCTTAGGCAAGAGTGAGATGGTGTTTGTGCTTACTATTAAAATTGTGCATACACTCAACATCATGCCCAAAGAAAACTTACCCCGACCTCATCTAGCCTGTCCCGAAAGCTCTGTTGAATGGCTACTGTCAGCAGTCTCCTACCTGCCATGTGTTCTGGTTAAAACTTATTTGTATGCTGCGATTACCAGTAGCAGAAGTTACCAGTGCCATTCCCACCACTTTTTTGTTCCGGAATTTATTGCCTTCTACTGCCCTTGATTACCACCTGGGGAAAAAAACAGCGCTGTTTCCTAGAAGAGAGCCACTGAAAAAACATGTGTACAGTGGGAATGTTTATTCAAAGTTAAGGGTCATTTGGATAACTCTATTTACAGGGCTCAAGCTAAGTAAGAGTAACTCCAATGAAAATCCTTATTGTAAATGTATACATACCCAGAACGTACCTAACCCTGCATTCTCCTTGAATATACATAAAGCCAAAGTTTATAAAACCTTTAAAATGTCCTTTCATCTGCTACCTGAAAGCACCCAAGGGTTTGAGCAATTTGGTGCCATGCAGAATATGTGCAATCCCCTACGGGATTCACAAACTATACATTTCCCATACCACTTTCAGGCCTTGATCCAATAAGGCAATGTTTGCATGATTAAATTAAACATTCCTGGGCACTGAAACTTGATCATCCATATTGTTAAATTGTTCAATTAGCCTCGGCACAGTTTTGGCCCCGGCCAGCTAGAACTTGCTTTTGAAAACATTTGCCAGGCACAGTTAGGAAGATAGCACTACTCACAGACCATTCACAAGAGGCAGTTTGAGTGCAGCCATCGTGTTTTAAAAGCTAAGAGAGTTTGATAGTAGGGACACAACATTCTTTGTCAACTCAGTGCCAAAGTACGCTCCCAACATCTTTAATTTACAAGTATGGGTATAGCCTTAGAGTTCTCACAACATGTTTAATACAACAAGCTGTTGTGGTAATGGTAGCAAGGAGTGCACTGTCACTGTTACCATCCCAGTGTGATTCAATAGCTCCTGTCCTAGAGCATTACAAGGCTGGCTGAAAACTTATTTATAATTTTTAAGAATGTGTATTTTAAAATATAAATAGGAGTCTCAAATTAAAACATTAGTTAATGTATTTTGACCAACGGTGGACATGCCATGTATGACAATCTGTTCAAGTAATACAATTATATCAGACATAGATTCAGTCTTGAAATATTGAATGATAAATCTGAATTGGTGGAAATCACCAGGAAGACGACTGGACCCAGAGCCTGTTGGAATGAAAACCAGCTGTTGGCAGCAGTAGCATCTTTCAGACTTGCGCAGAGAATATTTTTTTCATTTCAGTCAAATTGGTTCAATTACTAGCTCACTGAAAGGTGAGAAACTGGCTGGGAGTTGAAAAAATTATAGAGATTTGTTTCCTTTTTCCAGTCTAGTGTTAAAAACGAGGTGCAAGAGGATGAGATCTACTAATTCTAAAATCCCAGTGATTATGAGGGCAAAAAGGAAGTGGTTCAGTCCCCCTCTCTAGATAAGTCTGTAACCCTTGGCTCGGGGGTTCAGCTCTCTGTGATCCAAGGCTTAGTTTGATGCAGCACAACTCTGTGACCTTGGCTCAGTTTTACTGAGAAAATTGTTGTTTAAGGTGTGAGAAAATCCATAAGCTAAAACCATAAAAGATAAGAAAAGTAAAAACGCAGACAGAATTGAAACTCTTGAGATGGTGATAGCAGCTCAAGGATTCAAGAAGAAAAATACTGATGTGGAAAGGTAAAAAACCCTAAGACAAGAAGCAAATACTGGGAAATCAGCAATGCAGTAACACTGAGGAGCAGCCCCTTCCACAGAGCAATGCAGGCCTCCGCTTCTCTACCTGGTGGACCTCCAGATACTCGTCAAGTATCCTGAGGAAAGGAGGAGAGAGGGTGAATGTACTACACTTCAGCCAGGTCACATGTAGTGCCTAGCTCTCTGCTGTGTGTGTTAACCAACAAATAATCGCTGCATACCCTTGAGTGTATATCCTCTTTCAGAGCTTCTTCTCATATGACAAAAGATGCCTGGACAAAAGTGATTTAGTAACTGAGGGCTACACCCGGTTTAATGTACCAAACTAATATGCAAGCTTGTTAGATAAATTTATGTATCCCTTATTTAGAAACAAGTTAATGCGGTTTTATTAAAATTAAGAAATATGAACAATATTTGTGCTTCATTAAAAGAACAGTCTTTTCTGAAGAAATCAAGTATAAAGACATGATATTCATCCAGTCAAACCAAACTAAAAAATATAGCAACTGCCATATATTAACACAATGAAAATATCTATTAAAATTAACGTAAATGCATATTAGCAGTAAATTTTCTCAAATAAATGTGCAAAGTTTTTGTATATCTAACTACCTAGCAAAGAGAAGCATCAAATACAAAACCTGCTTCAAAAATGTATTTTAATGTTTGCCGAACATTAGGAATCAATCTTTTTACAGGAAAATAAATAAGCAAATATGAATTCAAAACAATACAAACCAGATTACTTAAATCAAAGTTTTGTGAATGCAGAAATCTACTCTAGAATTCATCCAAGAGGAGGAAGATCTCGTGTAATCCTGTCCTCTGCAGGAATATGAACCTATGACCGCTAGAAAAATGCCTAGCCACCAAGATGAGTCTATGTGGAAGGATAAGACATGCAAAAATCAAACTTTAATTTCATCCTGCTGAAGTATAAACAGAATAAAATATTAATTGCATTAGAAAAAGCATTGGTTTGGATAAGTATGACTATGACATTCACCTGGGAAAAATGAGGTTTATATTTCTGTCATGCTCCCACTTCTCTAAATTATTTCTCTAAATTTAAATATACCACCAGACAACCATTACTACTGAAAATAGAACTGACCATCCTTGGCTTGTGGGGTTCTGGAGATTTTTTCTTAAGAATATGTATATCGCACATGGAGAGTGTTCGGGGCTGCGAGTCCTAGGTTTCAAGTGGAAATAAGCATTTCCTCACTACCTAGAGCTGGATTGCCTGCTCCCAAAACACTGTTGACTTCTACCTGAAAGATAATAACATAACATTGGAAATGACGATGTTGCGTGTGAATGTGGCATTGAAATTTGCTGAAAGCCAAAAAGGGCTTAGGCTCTTACAGGATTTTTTTTTCCTACTTTGAAAATTGAAATTAAATTCTTAAATCATTGAGGTCCGGATTCATAAAAGCATTACAAATTTAAGCTCAAAATCTTCAGTCCTGAAAAAATGTGAATCCTCTGCTGCATAACCCTGAAAGCAGCTAAACGTCTCTGCTGTCTTAGTTTTTTTGTATTAAATGGCTTTTGTTAAGATCTAAAAAAAAACCTCCTCAAAACCAAAAAAGAAAATTAGATTGCAGGTCTGCTGTGTATATGCAATTATGAACAGAGAATATATATATTATTATACCTTGTTAATTAAAGGATTTATGATCAGTTACTCTCTCTACCATCATCTTCCTATGTGGCCTTTCCTAAAGCAATTAATCTCACTGAACCTTAGTTGAATTATAGGATGCATGTTTCACAAAGTTTCAGTGAAGTTAAATACATTACAGATTTGGGGGTCATTAGATAAGATTAGGCAAGTAATTTACATACAGAAAGAAGGAAAGAACCCTCGCTTTTGGTGTGGCAAGCTCCTGTTAGGACGTGTTACGATAACTACTTGCAGCTATGTTGCTTAGGTGTCCCTGGGCAGTTTGGAATTATGAATATAGGTTGGTCTTTGACAGCAAAAGATGTAATACAGTTTTGGTCTTAATTTGTTGCCATTTTTTTCAGTTAAATATCTCATCTTCACTGGATTGTGTCTTCATACGAACAGCAACAGAGAAACGAAGAGGAGATGTGAAATAAATAGGCTCCTCTGTAAGACTGAATGGAAATCAACCACAAGAAAAGGAATTTGTGAACCATCTGCCTTTCTATGTAGCTGAAATTCTCTCAGGAAATAAGATAACAGTTAAATGAAGGAAGGGACTAAGAGGGAAATAAGAATTTATCAAGATCACAATTTTGAAGTATTATCTATCACAAGACGAGGAGAAGGAACTACCAAAATAAAAAAAGCAGTTGAGAAACTGCCCTGAGAAGAAGGAGAACACATAGCATGGAAAAGTTATGAAAGCTAAGGTAGAAGAGGATTTCAGATTTTCAAAGACATTGCTAATAATACATCCTCTTTACTTTTACAGATTATTTCTTTTCCATAGTCTAGCACCTAAGGAAAATAACTGCTGATCCATCAGCATTTGAAGGAATATTTTTAATAACTTAAAAACTAATAAATGTATTGAAAACAGAGAAAATTATCTAACAAAACAGGAAACATTACCAACTACATTAAGATGAAAGTTTCTGTGAAAAACATCTCCAGTAAGTCTCAATAAGCTACGACAGATAATTTGATATTTAAGATCAGTTTCAAAAGAGTAAGGCAACATCATTAAAAAGATCAAAAACACGGATTTAAAATAAAAAACAGACAATGGTATTTACACATAGACCTTATACTGGCTGTGTAATTACAGCAGGCAGGTATTTAGATACTGGTCCAAAGTCTGCTTTTGAGGCTTAATGGAAACTAATTTCAAAGGATTCAGCTCTGCATAACTAGCTTATCATCAGGAAAAGGAACCAAAGACAACTGGATGTGATACTGACTCTGTCATCGCCTTGTAACCTGGTGGTTACAGGTACTGCATGCCTTGTGCCTACTAGCTTGTTAGATTGCTTTAGCTCGGGAATGTTCTTGATTGGAATTGGAGGGGGAGACGGAGGGCATGTGGGTAACTGGGCACATAGAGACAACTGTGTTAATATATGGCCAATTCCATTGAGTTAATATATGGCCAATTCAATATTTTAATGTAGCCAGAGATAACACTGTGTTTACCATAGACAATTAAATATGAGTGGATATATCACATTTCATGTCGAAAAAAAACCATTCTAATGGAGATGCAAATCTGCAGGTGAAATAACACTACAATAGCTGTTACAGCCCTACATAGAAAAGGCCATACAATTGTGGACTACGTTAGGGTTAATGATTGCAAGTTCAAAATGTATTTGAGAAGAAAATGAAAGTATTCTACAGAATAAAATATATGCTTTGGCAATGACTTATACAGAACACTGGGCTTACAGAAAAAGCACTGGTCCAGATAAATAACTTCTTTATTTATGTCAAGAATTTTTAAAATGCTACATTTAATTTTAATATCATGATGAGAAGTATTTCTGCTGCTTGATAGGCCTCATTACACTACACTGAATATAGTGTTTGCCTTATTTAACAATTTTTATCAATCATTTAACAATGGATAATGCACTCAATGTCGATAGAAATACAAGTAACAAAGGCACAAGGGTACAATCGACTAGGAAAAACAATTTTTGTCTTAGAGCATGGTAATACTACTGCAGTGAAATAAGAAAAATGTCTGTTGCTATTAAATGAAATATATCAGGACAGTAAGGGGAATCTTAATGAATTCTAGTTTTATTTTGTGAAAACTCTGAATCATTACGACTTTTATTATGCATTAGCTTATACTTTCCATTCTAAGGAAACCTGGGTGTGGCTAATATTTCTGTTAATAAATAGGCTGGTCACAGTTTATGGGAACCTGCACATATCTCAATTCAGAAGAATAAACTGGTATCTGCCAGACAAAGCTAGTTCTCTTTTGTGCAGGGAAGGCTATGAAATGAATCTAAAATATACCTGTTGAAGGAATAATATAATATATATGTATGTCCCACCAAAAAGCTTTAAAAACAAAACTTCAGACTGATGAATTTAATATCCTAGCTAATGGTAAATTTAAAATTCTTCAATTTTTCAAACATTTACATAAAAACCTTAATTACTGTTTCTATGTACGGGTACTAATATTGATCACTAATTTAATATGTGCTTCTTTATTTAAACAAAGAGCATGTTCAAATCTCTTCCTTTGCCTAAGAGAGAACTAAAATAAGCATAAAAATTTCATAGGATACCATTCCACTGTTGCTGCAAGTTGCTGAGGCCACCAATGCATAATGAAAATGTTTGAGCTGTGATGGCTGTCAATCTACTAAGCTGATCACAAAATTGTTTTTTTAGAGCTTCTTTAGCCTTGCAAAGTCAAATCATAGTGAAGACCCCATCAGTCCTTTAAACTGATGTGCTCTAAATATTCTGGATTATGTTTATCTCAACAACAAAAAAACCCACAATGACTTGTCTGTTAAGCACTTATGATTCCATATGAATAATAAAAAAAAAATATAAATATTCAGCAGCAATCTGGCCTGGCAAATGGAATATTTTTGTTTTCCATTAGCCCTTTTAAACTAATTAATGAATTAATGAGTGAGAAGAAGCAATATCAGAGCTCAGTAGACTGAAGTGAGGTCACTCCAGTGCCATTTCCAATTAATGTTAGCATTTCATATGCATTACATGCTATTGAATGCTGAATCTTTGTGGGCTGGGAGTATTTCGTAGTTGGAACAAGGGACCGAGGACCTGAAGCTGGGCTGGTTCAATTCTTTGTTCTTCGACTGACTCACCTTGTCTCCTCAGGCGATCCACCAAAGGTGGCAGCTACTAGTGTACCTACCTGGAGGAGTGATGTGAGGCATAATTAACTAATAGCTTTAAAGCACTGGGCTATAAGCCAATGAAAGGAACACCAGAAGTACAAATTATGTTATTATTTTTTGAAATCTGCATATAAATAGACCACCATATTTGGAGGCCTGTAGATGTTTGGGGTTTTTTAATGAGACTACTGGCAGCCAATGCTACTAGCTTGCCATATGGAAGAACTACTAGAGAACAAAATTATTTGTGCAGCTAAGCAATAAAAGAGAGGTAATTTTTCAAAATGTTGCATGGGGTTTTAACTATGTGACCCTTATTGACTTAAATGGGAGTCATGCAGCTAAAAACCCATACAACACTTTGAAAATGTATCCCTAAGTGTTTTGTCAATAATCGTATGTAAGTAATAAAATGGGATTCATTCTTTTCTACTCAAGACATATAAACATTATGTTTATATCAGCACAATTACTGACTTTCTGTAGCTTGATAGCTAGTCTTTAGTCATACTATAATTGGCATCCTGATCGCATAATGTCATTTTAATGTGTTCTTCAGAACACACATTATATTATTAGATTCTTGCTGTGAAAGAAGTGCAGAACAACTATATCATAAAAAACTGCAATAATGCTAACTCAAAAAATCATTCCCTATTCAAAATGCAATATAGATCAGTGTCTGTCTGAGTAATAATTTTCTAGAAACATTTCCAAATTGTGAAAACATAGGTAATTTCTGGAAAAAAAAACAGATCCACTGTATACTGACTATACACTGAGAAAAAGAACATATGGAATGGCTCTGAAAGGATTGTCTCAGGCAGTCAGAAGGGAGGAATACTTCACCATCCCTGATTTATAGCTTATGCTTATGAAACATTTCCATATCAAAAAATTTTCCGTATTCTGATTGGATAATAACAGCTAACTATTTGGAAAAGTCCTGGTTTTGTGGTATGTCTCATTAGCTGCAGTCATTATTCACACCTCTGTTAACTGGCTGGTGCCCTTATCCTTCGGTGATTTTGAGAGGATAGACAAGCAAATGCTGGGACTTGTAAAATGGATTATTCTTGTCACGGTTATTGAGGAACAATTATTACTCAATAATCAGTCTGCTATTTCTCATTGATTGCAAAGCAAATCCTGAGCTTAAGTCAACTCTCAAGCTATTAAAGATAATTTGTAAAAAAGAAAGGAAAAAAACTGTCACACTGATGAATTCATGACATGTAAAGAAGAACATTTCAGAAGAACAGGAGTTTAAAAGGGTCAAAGAGGCCAGATAATACAATAATGTGCTTAAAGTGGACATATGGAGGAAAAGCTGCGAAGATATCAGCTCACAGAAGCACCATTCAGAGGGGCTAGCCACAACATAGTCATGAGAGGAGAGTATAGATTATTTCACTGTTTAATAATACCATGTATGGAGTGATTACAATATTTTATTAAGATATTATCTGCAAGTAGACATAGTTTTTATTTAGCTTATTGTGTAGTTCGTAAACAGAAAATATGAATTCTGGAACCATCATGTTAAGTGATTTTTTAGTAATGGGAAGTCAGCACAAGAATTACAAACTTACCCACAAAGCTCTGCCAGTACGTGTTAGCCTTGACTGCCATTATAATCTGCTGCTTCTGCTGAACAGAAGCTGCCAATTGTGTAGTTATGTGATGATTTTATGAGGTAGACAAATACCTCCTAGAAAATACAATGAGATCATTACAAGAAGCTTATTATGTCGGAAAGACTTGATATTTTATATGGCGTTTCTTGGTAACTCAGAATATAATGCCTCAGCATTGTAAAAACAAAACATAGAGAAATAATTAACAAAAGAATAGGCCTGATTATTATTTTCAGTATATTGGTTAGGCTATTATCATATATAGATTTATTCTTACAGATGTCTGGAAGATGAAAGATGTTTGCCTGAGTATAAAACAAGTAGGGACCTATGCTTTTACTTCCTAGACAAAAAAAAGAAAAGAGATTGCAAAAGCCTTAACATCTGCAGTAAGCAACATTACATTAATAGACATGGTCATAAATATTTGGTGTGGTTTCTAAGATTTGATTATATATTAATTCTCAAGTCATTGACATATCCCCTCAGCTAACAATTCTTTTTTATCTGGCAATTTCCATTATTTTTCAAGCATAACTGTCAATAAAATGCAAAAAAAAAAATTGGTGAAGAATTAGATCTTATGACTACAAAGTGAATTGTGTAAACACATGGATATTCTGCTATTGAAACATCCATATTTCACATTTAAGTCTGCACCAGCGGAGGCAGGGGATCAAATTAGAAAAGTTTCATCTAGTGCCAGTTTTATCTCCCTGGGCTTCATGTCTAGTGCAGCCAAAGCACTTCACCAAAAAATACCAGCAACAAAACCAAGCTCTTCCTATACCAAATCTTTTTATTGCAAATTGTTTGTTCCATTCTAATATCTGTATCTCATCTTTGTGTCTACAGGCAGGATAAGCAGTGCTGAAGATAGACTAGCCTTGTATTTCTGCCAATACTTTGATAGTCTGAAAGTGGTTTCCAAGTAGGAATATGATTGTAGAATTTCATGTTGTTTCATGTATGTTTACTTGGTTATTTTGTGAAAAGAAACCATCATATTATATACATCGTGTTGATAAAACAGAAGATGAATTTGTAAAAGTTAGCCTCATCAGCTGTGAATTTATTTGCTTCCTTCCTGGGATATCTACACTGCTGTCACTGCAGTGACTGCTACTCTTGAGGACGCAACAGGGTTAACTTGAAATCTGTTCAAGTGGAAGTGTCAACAGACAGCCATGGCCACATGGGGCTTGGTTTAACCATCTGAGCATTTAATTTGCTTCTCCAGCAGCTTCTGCAGCCACACTCAGCTCCTTGCTGCTGAAACTGTCCTGCCACCGGTACTTTCGCTAGCTAGTATAAAGGTTCTGCAGCTTATTCTAAGTGAGCTGCGGTCACAGCAACACAGGTAGAGCTTTTATGGAAACAGATTAACCAGAAAGATTCTGAAAGTGTATTGCAGACACTACAGACAAGCACAGAAAAGAACAATTGCAATGAAAATTATCATAAATCACCTAACTTGAATAGGCTTCAGAGGTTTGCTACAGACTGGGTTAGTGCTTAATCATTTCAGACAACATATTTAGTACAAGTCAATGCATACACCCAGTATCAAATTCACTACAGGTGTAAGCAAGCGTGACTTTAATTGAGTTGTGCCTGCTTATATTAGATTTGGCCTAAGCTCAGAATGGCTTTCAGCAGGTGTAGTTTATGGTGCTCCAGATGATATATCTCTTGCCATAGCATAAAAAGAAAAAGAAAAAGAAATACAAGGACGGATTGTGTTATGATGACCACAATCTACAGTTAGAGGTTAGATGTACAAGAGGCATTATACAGGCTCAGCAAGCAGATCTGCCACATTTCTTTGTAACATGTGGTTTTCTAAGGGTTCTGGCAGACCAGCTGCGATAAAGGAATTTTCCATTCCTTCCTCTTCTACCCCAGTCCTCTCTTGCAGGCTGTTTCCTGACTGCCAGCAGTGGCTGCATGAGTAGCGTATCCATGCTTCAGTTTTCAGTCCAATACCAGCACAGATCCACCTTCAGGAACGCCTTAAGTTTTTCAGATTGTGAAAACAGCTCTAGGAGCATGGACATGCTTTCCATTCTGCATCCCCAATACGGAAGGGGGAGACCCCATCAAAGGGCTGGGGCAGATGGCTTAATCTGCAGTGCTGTAATCTGCACCGCTGCTCCGGTCACTGTTTAGACAAGAGCCTGGGTCCTATGGGAACAGAGACAGCAGAACTGCTGTATCCTAAAGCTGTATCTTTGCTCGAGAGAGAAGCTGCCTTCTGAAGTCAACAGAAGGAAAAACTGTAGTGACAACATAATTCTGTTTTTAAGAAAAAAAATGACAGAATGAAAGACCAGTCTTTAGCACCATCTAGTTAGCCTAGGTGAAACAAAGAGAAAGAGGTTCCTCATACCCTCTCCTGGTTCGCCGTGAGGACCAGCCACTTTGTAGCCTGACAAAATCAACACTTATTTCTGACAGAGAAAATGCGGTGTGAAATTACATCCAATCTAATTGCATAATTATGGTCCATGAAAACAAGTGCATGAGTGGATGAGGTATAGTTCAAGAGAACCATGAACAACTTGGATTTCATTGTTGGGTCATGCATTTAAATCCACAGAGCTGCCCCACACTACACCCCATTTTGTTAAACTACAACTCCATAAATGATGAAGCAGCTAGTTTGTTTGCATCAAAGCCCATTGAAACAGGGGCTGACACAAGCCTGCTATCCAAAGGGAGCCTGGGGCCATTGTGGATGGTAGCCTGTGCCCTAAAAGCCAATTCCTTTCCCCATGGCTTGATTTCATTCCTGGAATTCAGAGAAGTGCTAAAAACGAATGAGAGCTTTGCCTGGCTGCCAGCACCTGTCCTTCTTCCATCCATTAACACTCCCTAATCTGAAAAATTCACCAGCCCTATAGGTTCCCACACCACACTCCAGTTATGCTGATTAGAAAATTCACGCTTCAGTATTAGTGCTGATTAAAAAGGTTTTCCTGTGCTTTATGCAGATGTTGAATATTCATCAACAGTGTCTGGTTTAAGAAATGATAAATAGCATAGGAAATAATTTTATAACTACATCAAAAACTTATTTGTAGTGTTCAGCAATGTCCCCCTACAGCCTAGTTTATAAACAAATTATCTGAATTATTAATTTATCATGCAGGGACTGCAAAAAAGGAAAAAGATCCCAGTGGGTTATTACAGCCCTTCACAGGAAACGCATATCTCCTGGCACTAATGACATCATCAATAACAAGAAGTTTATTTCCAAAGAACTCAAAATAAAATTTAATTAACTGTATATGATATTTTCAAATTAAATATGAGTTAAGGGGTTCAGAATTGGGATTAATGTAACAGTTCTAAAGTAAATTCATCTTCTAGTAGATTAAAAACAATAACAACAGCTACAATAAAAGCCCTTTCAAACTCCAAAATAAACATACAATTTAATGGAAAGATTCATTCCGTCTGCTGACAATATGGAAATGATTTGCTTCTGTCTGGAATTCCCATTTGTTTAAAAGAATCAGCAAGAACGCTGGTAGATAGGGAGCGTAGCACGGGTCAGCGATGCTGGCGCTGCGATGAAAAAGGAAATCTTGCCAATGAAATCCCCACTTTCCCCTACTTTTGGCAGATTTTCTCTTTCTGGATGACAACAGCACACAAAGTAAAGAGAGAGTAATCTACACTGCATGATGTCCATTTTGAAGTCGTCTTTGAAATAACAAATCAGACATACCAGATGCATAATAGAGAACAGGACTACTTGGATTTCTACTGAAATTTCCTATGTTTGTTACCAAAGACAATTGGAAAACAAAATAAAATGGAAACCAAATCCAAAAAGTTACCTTATAAAAGGAGAAATAATGAAGTTCATATCTATGGCAACATAGAAAAAGTATTTGATGTTGTGCTGGGGAAAAAAAAAAAAGATTAAATCAAAATTTAAAAAGCGTGGAAAAAACCAAGAAAAACCCTAAAGGAATGACAAGAATGTGGGCATTCCTCAAACTTCAGGAAAAGATCAATAATTAGATTCTAGAAATATGTTTGGTTTAACTATTTGGATATTCAGATATATGCACTATTCAAGCAGAATCAGTGTCAAGTCCTTTTTCATTATTACCTTTTGGTAGAATTACATTTTTGAAAACAAAGCAACATTTACCAATGCATCTTTAAGGCACTGAACAAATATCGAGTGATTCTTTTTGATGCTGCAGCATCATTCGTTTGCAAAAAAAGGCAATGTATATGCAGGACAGATGTCAATATGAAAGGGGTCAAAAATTATACCACTGTCTTTCTTTTCAAAGAGAAAATAAATACTCTGCTACTGAGAAAAGTGCTTTTCCTTTCAGCTTCCTTTGACTCAATCCTCTTCCAAGGGAGAGATTATTGACAAAATAAGCAGAAAACTTGGACATTGATGTTTTGGAGAGAGAGGAGCAAACTGCTTCTCTGCAGCCCCTTCTGCAGCTTACCCTGAAGAATATATACTTAAATCTACGAATCTAAAAGGACAAACTTGACCAAACAATCTCCCTTTCCCACTTCCTTATGGCCACCTTTCTGGTCATGACTTCTATGAAATGGTAGTAACTCAGAAACTATAGCCGGCTAATCAATTTCCAAGGGTTTTCTTAATAGTGGTGGTGATAAAAACAAGAGGCCAGGAAGCAGTGGTGAAAAAATTGCAAATCTCCCTTTATGGCTTCTTGTGAGACCTAGAAAATGCAGTCAGCAACAAGAACTGAAGTTTGACATCCCAGAGATTGGTAGGGAGGAAAGATGAGAGGGCATGCAATTATGGAGGAAGCTGAAGTTTTACCTAGAATTTACTAAACTATTTTTATTTTTAGAAAACCATCATAACACAGTAACTGTTTTGTGAAATGCTGAGTGTAAGAGAGGTTTTATGTGGTTGTTAAAGGGTAGAGGAAAATCTTGTCTACAAAAAGTCACCACAATTATGTACTGATGTGTAAAAAGAGAAAATTATACATAATCATATGCACAGACCAAACAGCTGATGTGAAGCCAGGTGATAATAGCTAAATTATATAAATGCAAAGTTATTGTTATTATTATTGGTGGTGGTGATGATTGGTTCTTTTACCTTGGCACATGGGAGCCACTCTGTTAGGCACAGTGTATAAAGAATAAAAAATGTTGTCTGTCCTAAGGATCAAATCATTTAAGGTTTCACTGTGTATTTTTCACTTTCCCAAGCCAAAAATTTATATTCCAAAAATCTGGGTAGCATCAGAAAGCCATTACAATCAGCTAACCACAGAAACTTTTCTTAATTTTCATCATGTTGTTTCTATTCCCATAGTCCTGCTGATTTCATTAGCCTAGTTACTTTAGCTATTGTAAACAAAAACTGCCATCAGCCTGAGATGCTGATGTTCATTTCTGCTGCACATATAAGTGTGGGAACCTGTATTTCACAGCCTTACAACCTAGCAGGAAAGAAAGGATATTTCACCTTTCCAAAAGTATTATGACTTGTTCCCAGTGCTGTGGAACAAACAACACTGCATCTTCAGGCATAAGGCACAACCTCTAGGATGCTTGGACATGCTAAATGCTAGATCTTTTAAGAGATTTTAATGTCTTCTCTTGAATCCTGTACAGTTAGACATGTAGAAATGTATAAAATGTACAATAACTAGATACAGGGTAAAGTATTACCTGCAGTCAGTGATACTCTGCAAATAGATTCTAGGAAGAAATATGGGTGTCCACACTGGGACCTGAGCAGGCAGAATGAGATGTTCTTCCCCTGCCTACTCTGCTGGTGCCATAAGCAATTCGAGTTGGGACTAATTCTTCCCAGGTATTTGAACAGAGGCCATCAGGAGGGCGGCTGGTTTCAGGAGTGACCTTGATGTGCTACTGTAATGAAACCAGTAGAAATTAATGTTCACTTACTCGTGGCTTTGCCAAACATGAGCAATACAGCTGTGTCAAATTCTTACCATCCACTTCACTGGAAACAAAACTAAGCCTGTACAGAACACTTTAAAATCCCTTACAACATATTTAGGCAACAAAATGCATAATACAAAACTGATTTCAAGGGCAAAAAAGCAGACAATCTTGCCAGGAGTTTGCTGAGATTATTTTTTTTTACAGAAAAAAACAGTACTATATACCATGTATATTGCCGTAATAAGATCTTGTGCAGTATGGATATTTTAAATACACATGGTGCACTAAAAATGTAAATTATCATAACTACACTTCACATAAAATAAATATTGTATTTTGTGTAAGATGTTGGCATTGTGCTAAAACATACTGCAAATAAAGTGAATGTGATATTTAATATATATATAAGTTCATATCAAGTTTCTGTAAAAATAATATAAAGTTTCTCATTCAAGACGTCTACAGGGAAAAAGCAGAATATTAATTTTCATGGTACTCCATTCCAGTATTTCCATAAGTATTATGTGTCTATGTCTACATAAAAGTTTTGCTACATACTAGGACCACTATAGCTGAAAACGTTCCATGAAATGAACAGGAATCTTTCCATCCCAAAAGTGCCAAATAACAGGTCACCTCAAATGGATGGTGAAAAGCATAATTATGAGTGCATTTTAATACCTGCAATGAATTCAGCTTTGAAAGCTTTACATTGTTTGTATGCTATATTCCAGTTATAAATAAAATTTTAAAAGGTGCTGTATACCTCAAAAAGAATATTAAATCTTCAAAGTAATATATATGTTTATTATGTTACCATGAAATACTACATTGCAGAGGTGTGTATAATTTAGATGGCCAAAAAAAACATATTTACAGAGTGTGAAATTATGAATTATTGGTTTCTTTACTCACAGCATTAGTTTAATTGTGCTTTTACATTTTCCAGTAAAATTTTCACAGAGACGTATAGTCTGATAAAGCCAAGTTAAAAACAGCATTCAATACTAGGCCTTTTACACTAGCTAAGCAATTACCAAAACATTAAAAGATGCCCTAAAAGGTACAGCTATCATGTATAACATAATCTGAAGTAACACCATCAGTATTAAAATAAGCAGTGACAGTCTCACCTGTGACCCCTGGAAAAAATGGCAGAGAAGCCTCTTCAAGGAGAGATCTGCTGTTTTCTCCTGATCCTGCATTTTAAGCCAGTCAGATTCACTCCTAGCCTTGTGCAGACTCTTTCTGCAACCCAGGCACAGCAGGCTTCATCTTTATAATCCAGCTAAAGGGCTATGGCCTATCCCTAGCGCTGTATTGCACCTAGTTCCTTTTTATTAGATAATTGCTTCCTTATGCCTACGTTCATAACCAGCACAGATAAGGTCACCTTCACTCACCATAGCAGCACTCAGGTTGGAAGGGATGCCGGGAAGTCGTTAGTTGCCCTGCTCAGAGCAGGGTTAACACAGTATTCAGACCAAGTTGCTCAGGACTTTGTCCACTCTTAAAAATCTCCAAGGATATAGATACTGCAACCTGTCCGGCTGTCCTGCTCCAGTGCTTAATTATCCTCATAATGAAAGTATTCTCTTTGTACCACATCAGAAACTTTCATGCTTCAATTTATGGGCACTGTCTTTCTTCTCCCACTGTGCACTTCAGTAAAGAGCCTGGCTCTGTCCTCTTGGTAATCCCTAAGGTCCCCTGAAGCCTCCTCTCTTGAACAAGCTGAACAAACTCAGCTCCCTCAGCCTCCCCTCACAGGGCAAGTGCTCCAGCCCCCAACCATCTTGGTGGCTCTTTGCTGAACTCGCTTTAGTTGACCAACATCTTTCCTGTACTGAGGGGCCCAAAACTCAATGCAGTATTCCAGAAATGGTCTAATGAGTGCCAAGCTGAGGCAATTAACCACTTCCCTTGATCTGGTGGCTACAATCCTATTTGTACAGTCAAGTACACTGTTAGCCCTCATCACAGCCAGGTGGGACTCATGTGTAGCTTACTGTCCACGAGGACTATCAGGGGCTTTCCAGCAGAGTTGCTACCCAGCCAGTCAGTCAGTCCCTAGCCCGCACTGATGCAGGAGGTTTGCCTGTCTCAGGTGCAGGACTTTGCATTTTTCCTTGTTGAGTATCATAAGGTTCCTGTCAGCACATTCACCTAGCTTGCCAGGTCCATCTGAATGGCAGCCTTGCCCTCAAGAATAGCCACTATACCCCCAAATGGTGTCAAATGCAAACTCAATGAGGGTGCTGTCTGTCTTCTCCTCCAAGTCGTTGATAAAATATTAAACAGGATCTGTCTCAGGACAGACCCCTTAGAAACTTCACTTGTGACCAGTCACCCAAGGTAGAGCATGCTTGACCAGCGATGCAGCCAGGTTTTCCCTCACCTAATAATCTACCCGTCTAGACTGTAACATCCCAGCTGTCATACAAAGATGGGAGACCATATCAAAATCCTTGCTAAAGTGGATGACATCAATCCACTACAAAAACCTGATGAATTATATGCGTAGTATTCTACAACAGAAATATTATAACATCACGTTTTCAACCCAGTTTGTGTACTCCTTCTTTCTCGGTGACAGCTGCTCTAACTGATAAGGAGCTCCCTTTATGATATGCATCCCATCAACCATAGATGTTGTGCAGTCTAACACTCTGATTAAACTACTTCACCTCATGGTTTCTGGTATAACTAGGGAAAAATCATAAAATACACCTGAATATTCACTGAAGTTCAGAGATTAATTTCATTGGGCTCCTCTTCCAACCCCCTGGTGACTACTTTTCCAAACATCCGGGTGATTGAATTTTGCTGAATTTCTACCAGAAAGCTGAGTGTGGGCTTGCACACTAGTGTATTGAGAGCAGGGATGGTATATTTCACTAGGGATAGGATGCAGCTTGAAGAAGTACAGGGGAGATGGAGATTTTTACAAAACCAGTGGCAGATTCCTGGAATACAAAGTAGTTAATTCAAGATCCACATTTCACACATTGAAGCATTTACTCATCTGCAACTCGCCTACAACCCCCCAGAACATTTAATCACATTCATCCTCAAAAACCTACGTACATATTTAATTGGTTGATGGATCAGGGCCTTAAGTGAATAGGGCAGAGCTGCGGTGCAGTGGAATGACTAGGACACCTGAGGCTGTAGGACTCATCTCATCCAACATTAGACATCCAACATTTATAACAAAAGCATATATCTCAGCTAGTTACTATAGGCCCCCTTCATAATTAATGGAGAGAAATAGACACTTCTGGGGTGCAATTCATCAGTCTTACTTTAAACATCTGCTTTAGGAAGAGATGAATTGCACCTGCCAGGTGCGTATTTTCTCCTGCTAATTATAAAGGGGATGAAGGTGGCTACCTCAGAGGCAGCATCTGTATTTGAATCCTGCCCCAAATGAAACCTCTGAACGGACTCAGGGGACTATGGAAAAGACTCTCAGCAACTTGTAGGTTGCCTCTGAGTCTTGTTCTGCTCCTTGATTCCTAACTTGGGTTCCTGCCTGCTGCATTCTGGTCTGTAGTTTTTGCTCATTTTCCAATCATACTTGCTCAAGTATCTGTCCCCTCCTAACCTGCACTGCCTGCTCCTGTTCCTGTCCCCTCACGTCAGATTTAAAATCCCTGGCACCCTGACCTTTGTCTGAACCTGTGTTAGGCTTCTGCCTTGCCTCTTAGGCTTGGGATATACAGATGCTTTATCTTCTGGGCTTCCCTCCTGACTTCCACATAAGGCACTTTCTCCCTAGACTGGAACATTAAGACTCCTTCCCACTCCTGACATTGATCTTTCTTAATCACAGGCTCCGGCTTGCACTTCCATCCCATTTCCAGCCCAGTTTAGCAGCCCTGTCCACCCATGCCCTAGTTATAGTAATTAGGCTGTCAGCTATTGAAGAAAGGATAGTATTTGCCACACAACTACTTCGGTGCTGTAAGTTACTTACTAGCAATATGATTCAATGAATATGACTATTAAATGATACTTAAAATCGTAGAAATATAAAGGTAATACAGATCATTAATATAGCAATGCACTCAGGGGACACTGAGCTTAGGGACAAACAGTGTCATCTGTCTACAAACATGTAGCTACTGCCTTTCATTTATTGACCTTCTCTATAAACCCTTCGTCATTTTTTTAAAATAGCCTCATGATTTTTTTCTTGTCTCCTCCTGTTTTTTCTTTTCCTTCCAAAGTATCTCTCTAGTCTTCTTTCTACCCCTTCTCTAGTATTTCTCCACCTCTTAGTATGAGTAACAGAAGCTGTTTGAGCAGAACAGAGTGTACCATATTCCCTGAGCTCAGCAAACATATAAACCCAGCCGAAGCCCTCTCTAGGAAGGTCACACATGTGCATTATTCTATCAACTCAGACTGCCAACCGGAGCATCAATTTGTCCAATAATAACCAGCTTCTGATGAGGAGCAAACAAAATACTGATTCCAGCCAGACCATAAGTTTGCTACTACTAGTGACTCTGTTAGTGGCATCTCCTTACAGATAGCAACTGGTGACTGAAATCCTCCATATTCTCAATAGAGCAGCCGTTTACTACACTCCCAAAAAACCTGCTGATACAAATTTTCTTTAACTTCCTTTAATATAAAGAAGGCTTTGCCACAGTACCCAACAGAAAAATCTTAATTTTTACTAACTCTTATGGTAAACAGAGATGATACTATATTATGTAGAGTTATAAACCCAAAATAAATCAAATTATTCACATATTAATATATTCATTTTTCATAAAAAAACCAATCAGATTGTTAAATGCAACTGCAATGAAATAAAGGGGAAAGGGATACAGAAAGACACAGCTTCTCCATCCTTGCAAGTGATAATACAGCCATAATAATCCATTCATCACCCTCTCTCTGTCCTCGAAATTACATGTGTATTTGCTTTTCTTTGGCTGATCAGTAAACTACTAAACACAACTCATAAAAGAACAGTAAGCTTTAATAAATGGCAAATTAATTGTTAGAAGCAGCTCAACTGTACAAAAAAAAATTTTACAAGCAATGTTATCCTTTCTAACACGCCTTTTGTCATTAGCATACAAAGGGGCCCTGCTATTGCCCTTTTCAAACACTCGAGTATGTTAATGTCCATAATGGTGACCTAATCAGTTTAGGTGTATCCTCCAAACAGTTTCACAGAAGCAATTGAGAGAATGTCATTGAGGACTTGCAAATGTAGTGTGCTTCAGCGTGTCTGCAGAGCAGGCCAGAGTGTGACGGATGGCAGCTACGTTGTACTCCTTCTCAAAAGCTACTGATCTCTTGCATAAAATCACATTCTAAAACAAGGTTTCTTTTGGTATTTAAATGGATAAAGCATGGAAGCAGGGTTAGATTCAAGTTCTGGTAAGAGCTGTGAGATATTCTTCACATAAAAATTCTAAATTTTGAGCTTGGGATCAGAAACTATACCCACAAAATATACCTTAATACAGCCTGTCAGCAAAATATAAAGCTGTGTAAAAATAGGTGTTTGAGTCCTTGCCCTGTGCATGACGGTAAATGTCTTGCATGTGGGAGCATGAGAAAATTTCTCCTAAACTGAAAATGGTAAATTATTAATGAATAGAACATAGAAAATTAACTTACAATACCTTTACCTTTCCATTTTTTCTTTTATCTGATTTTTAAAAAATTATAACAATGTAAGAAGAAGCTATGAAAAAGGCCTAGGATGATATTCTGATTTTATGCAAAAATGGTTGAAGAATATGGTATTGATTTTAAAGTGAGGAGTAGGACCATGTGCAAAACACTTTCACTTGTTTTGCCAGCAAGGAAAACAAAATATTTGTGTCACTAACAAAATTACTAAAGGTCAAAGTTTTAACCAAAAGGCATATTATGATCCTTTATCTTGTGCACATAACTAAGAAACACCAGCACTGCACAAACAAAGTATCTTGATGAAAATTCTCCAGCTTTCAGCACCCCACTAAGTTCTTCAAAACATGTTTTTGTAATGTGAGGAGGAAAAATGAAATGTAGAAACAGATGTTCTTCCCTCCTCATTTGCTTAGAAAACATTCCCCTTAAATTAATTCAAGTCCCTCCCACTCAGTATAGAGATTCCTCTTTAAATGCTATGTCTTTTAATCATCAGTGAGGAAATAAAAAACACATCAAACAATAATATATTCATAACTGACAACAATAACAATGAAATGGAGCCACTACAATGTGAAAATGTCTTTCTAGCAAACCTATTATGTAAAATACACAAGACTTAAAATTCTTGCTTTTTCTTATCTTGGGTTTATTTACGTCTCTGCGCTTGTAATGGAGGGGATGTTTGGATTGAAGAAAGCCATGGGAGAAATAGCAAGTGGAATCACAGTGAAGGTGAAAATGGCCTGCGTCTCCACTGGGCTTCATGTGTTGCTTTTATGGTCCTGAAATGTAATTGTTATATTTTGTATGTTTTTCAGTTCGTATCATCTGAAACCTTTTGAGGGGTGTGATGCAGCCCATCCACCTCCATCCCGTGGAGTGCAGCACAAAGGCACGAAGGAGTGTTTGGAGGGCACAACAGTCAGCTGCAGCAGAAGCGGAGGACTATGGAGGATGGAGAGTGCCCATCCTGGTGCTTTTTCACCCACACTGCCCAGGGCATGGCTAAGCCTTGTCCCAGGCAGCCACACTGAGCAGGGCCTAACAACACATGGCGGTCAAACAGGATCCATGCCCAGCTGTCCAGAGTCTGAGCGGTTGCCCTTGTTCTGTTTTGTTCAACAGCATAAGCGTAGACTGAGGGTATGCTTTCTTGAGTTTAATTGTATAAGGTACCTTTCTCCCTCGCTCAGGCTCACGTGACAATTTTGTGCTTCTGTGCTAAAATAAGAATATAATCATCTTCTAAAACTTCTTTCAGACAAAAACTGCCAAGGTCTGTTTCACCTATGTTGCTACCTATTTTCAAAAGAACCTGTTGAATTACCTTCGAGACATCTGCATTTACCTACACGGGGCAGAATCACAGTGTCTACGAACTGCTTTTCTCCCCCTTATGTGCAGATTTTCAGAGAAGTTCAGCATTCAGGGTTGTGTATGGGCTGGTAGTGTAGCCTTGCAGTAGATCTGTAAAACAAAACAGCTGATGTATAGGATCCAGCATCCACACTGTACATATTTCAATGGAAGGTTAATTTAGATTGGTCCTTGTATAGCCCATGGGCTCAGTACCTGTTTGCAGTTGGTGTACTTTCAGTATGCTTTTGGAGAATATATCCCAGTTTAGTTTCATCCTAAAGGACTCCAGTTCGTGTTCTCCAAGGTGACTGCATGATGTGAACAATCCTCTTTTAAAATCCATAAACAATTATACTCCAGGCTACAGCAGAACAGTTTAACCAAATGGTTTCATTCTGCAGGCAAGTGAAACTAACAGAAATGCCAGTGGTCTGTTTTGTTGATGTTTTTATTTGATTTACTTTGAATCGCTTTTCAGGAACTACATTTTTTGCTAAGAGTTAATTTTAAATTAGGTCTTCATAATGGAATTAGACAGAAAAGTATGTAGGTCCTAGCATTGACTAATAAACAAGATTGTGCTTTCCCCTCCGCAACACTGCTTTATCTCTTCTCTGTACATCGCCTCTGCTCAGTGAAAGGGTGTCACTCATGCTGTCTGGGGCCAAATTTCCCCATCCAAAATAAGACCAGAGGCTGTAGCAGGTCTGCCTGGGAGGGGACAGCAGGTTGCGAAACAGCCCAGTGGTGAGTAGAACAGAAAAATGTGTCTCCAAAGGACGATTATCTTCCAGATATACTGTCTGGTTTCTTCAGTGGAAAAGGGGCTAAATACAATGATTTAGTTCATTCTGTTCTCCTGTAACATTTCAGAAATTAAAATGAAACCCACCTTTACTTGAAAGTTCAAATTGCATTTAAACACAAGCTTAGGACTTCTTTCAGCTCTTGAAAGGCATTCTTCTTCTGTAAATGAAAATGTGAGCTCTTTTCAGATGGCTTAAACGAGCATAGCTCCTAGGCTTTGTCTAAAAAACAAACAGAAAAAACTACCCTGGAAGGTATGCTCTCACCCAATGGCAGAGTCCTACCCATGTGCTTCTGTCTCTCACGTTGTAGTACAGCACCTTACACTGTTAAACATATTTTTCACTATCTCTACTGCTGAGAATCAATTGGATGCTTCAGTTCCCTCAGCTCTTCAGTTGTTTTTATTCTTTCAGCTACATGCTGTTATCATGAATTATGTGATTTCAAAGAACAGAAAATGTCTCTTTTTGTAATAAAGCTGTTCAAGCTATTTAAAATGTGTTTTCCAGATTATCAAGCTTTTTGTCACATTAGAATTTTGCTTTAACATAGATAAGCCATAGCTTCATCAAGTTTTATCTTGCCCAGACTGAGCAAGGGGCAGGCTGACTCACTGACAAGTAATAGAGAGAAGAGCTTTTCATCTCTATGTCACCAGCTGAAATTCAGCAAAGGTCATCACTGATAACCAACTGAGTTTTTGATGGCCTTATGAAATTAGCTGATGGTCTTGTTATAGTGACTAGTGGACAGATGTTCTTATTATAAAAACCATTATACCAATTGATAACCTCTCTTGGTCAACTCAACAGAGACATGAGGAACTGAATGAGGTATAGGTGCTCAACCACTTTCTCACATCAACAACTGGCACCTGGAAAATATGTTTAAGGGCATATTGCCAGGGGTTAAGTGTGTTCCACCTATTCTGAAGCTGAAAGATTTCAGACACCTAAGCTATTAGTCTATTACCTTTCTTAAATGCCATGCTATTCCAATTTTTGTTTTAGAAAAAAAAAGAGAGAAAAGATACTGACTCCGTCCAAAATTCAAATCAACCTAGTCAGTCAGGGCAAATTAAAGTATTCCATAGTAACACTGAAAATAATGGGTGCAATAATATATGATTGAACAGTACAATTTTATAAGCCTCTACTAGTATCAAGTTCTTGCTATCCTGATGCATTTTCCATGTAAGTCTTTTCCAGTAGAAACCTAGACATTTCTGTCGTATAAGAAGAGACACGCTATGGAGTTGCTAGCTGAGGCTGGATTTTAACGTCTATTTAAAAGAAGACATCTTCATTAAAAGGAATGATAGAAAACCTTTATTTGTCTCCCTTTTTTAGGGGTAAATTTCTTCTGTTGCTGTTAAATGTAATTTTAAAAAATATATTTCTACTTGCCATGTCCTCAGCATTGGAAGTTATTTTTCAAGTTAATTTTACCAACTCAGTTAATTATCAGCCCTTTCAGGCTAATTAAAATAAAATCTAAAGAAATATACTGCCAGTGTTGGCTCTGGATGCCAGAAACTCATTGCTTCTTCCTGAAACAAGCAGAATACATAACACTTTAGCAATTTTTCCTGTACTGTACTTAAACCAGATTTCCCCAGGGCTTACAAAACTTGTGCATTTAGTGGAGACTGTTAGTTCATTCATCAAACACATGATATAAACCACTCTGTTATGCACCTTCAAATCAAAAAAGATAAAAAAGAAAAAAGGAAAAAAGGTGCATACAAAGGTAACGGTGTTCACTGAAGGACATGCTTTTTAGTGCTTGGCTGTACAAAACCATGTTCACACAAACAACTGTCGCAGCAATTATTTATGATTAAAAAACATGGGAATGTTGTGATGACTTTGCATTAGAAGTCTAGTATATGTCAATTGTTTTATTCATGATAAACAGATCATTTAGTTGGAAAAATCCCATCTGCCTAGATATATCTCTTATTATTTATGAGAACCATGTTTAGGAATGCAGGCAGCACATGTGCATAATTAATCCTGAAGAGAATTAGACATTGTTTGATTCACAGCTGAATGCAATTAGCATTAGGAAGTTTACATATGTTGGCAATAACACAGATTAGCAACTAAAGTGCTTGTTAAAAAATTTAACCTGAGGCTGCTAGAGCAGACCTCTCTTAATGATGCTTTAAATGTTGTTGATGAAGTAATAATCAATTTTGTTTTATAAATAGTAAATCAAGAATTTAGGTCTAATTAGCTGTGCTACAGATCACTTCACTTACATATCCAATGTACATGTGATATGTGCTATGAACTTTCTTTGAGTCTGGTGTGCAAACAGTTGTTAAGGGAAAGATGTGATCCCTTCTGTAAAAAAAAAAAAAAAAAAAGAAAAAAAAAGTCACAGATGGGGAAGAATGAGATGTCTGTGGTGGGAGTGACTCTGCTCCTGGCACTCAAGAAGGAAAGAGCTTTTCCTTTGTTATTTCAGAGCTTTTTAACTGAAGGATGAAGAAACAATGCCTTGTCTGCCTTCTTAAAATATAATAATTAGATTATAATTTACAGTCTGTGAAATGAAGCCCTCTAATGGAGAGGGAGGAGGAAGAGAGAATATAAGTGATGAAAGTGAGGAGGCAAAGTAAAATTGAGCTGTAATTGTTTTCACTTCAACTTTACGAAGTTCAACATTAATTAAAATGTTTCTGCACCACTCGCCACCAGATTGGCACAAAAGAGGGCTGGCTGGTATGTGCAGCTGCTGACTGGCAAGGATGTCAGCAAGGCAATTGCCAGGAAGGCTACAGTTCCACACACATACTCCCCCACACACATACAGACCCATATATTCTAAAGACTATGTTGCAGTTAGAGCAAGCATTTCTGTTTTTATTCAAAGAGCAGGCCAACATTTCCTTCCAGGTAAGAAATTAATATTTTCTGAAACACATAAAACAGTTTGAAAATTGTTCCAAGATATCTTTGCCATTACTTTGACTTAGGGTTTCCTTTGTTTTTCTCATTGTCAGTTATGTTTATTCGTATGGGAGATGTTCAGAGACATAAACTTCAGCTGAGCACCTACCATGTCCTAAGAGTCAGCAGGAGCTGGATCCATGAAGAGTTTTCCTTCTCCTTCAGCTATATTACCTTCTTACCCTCTAAACATTTCTTCATGCGAGCAGGTGCTCTTGGGTGATGTGTGGTGCAGTCCCTGTAATCACCCTTCGTACATCAGAGGAGCAGGAGAGGGTACTAATTACTATCAGTGAATTAAATTACAGGAGGGTACTGCAGCCCCTGCTTCTTCCGGCAGATGCCTGTGTGTCCCCGCACCAAGCACAAGGACGGGTATGCCTATAGCCTCAAGCCTTCCTTCCCTGGCAGGCTGGGAAGCCCATCTCAGGATGGGATGGATAGCCAGGAAAGTTTTAAAGTAGCTGAAGGAAGAGGGAGCAAGCAGAGAGCCAGAACTGATGGGACTTTGCTTCCCCCAGAGCCAAATGAAACTCATTTTGCATGTGACGACACAAATCGGGCACTTCCTTACTCACTCATCTACACCACTCCAGAGACTGTAAATAATCTTGAAATGGAGTCAGGGCAAAACTGGAAAAGGCATTTAGGCTCCTAAAAATGGGAAAATGTGCTAGCAGGCATTCAAGAATGAATATGAGCTCTCATCAGAGAAAAGCGTGGAGTGCAGAGCAGCTTCGATTGGCCACGTGTCCTTCGGGGAGGCATGGAAAAGAGCAGCCAGCCCCGAGGATTTCCCTGGTGAATGGCAAGCTCTCCCTGTAGCTCCGGAGGGGAGCAGGGAAGGCTGAGCCTATGGGGAAAGCCTGCACACGTGTGAAGGCTGAGTGACTTCTTTAAATGATAAGTGTTGCAAATTCATAAGTGCTGCTCAATCCCATGATTTAATATCTGTTACATCCGTTCTGTAGGCCGTGTGGGAGATCACGACGCTCCCCTTAGTCGCTGCGACTGATCAGACTGTAAACATCACCTTGATTTTTGTACAGAAAAATAGTTTTCTGCATCCGAGCTTAATTCTCAGTATTTTGTGCATTCAAGTCCTATAAAAACAGATGATTCTGAGGAGACATGGCAGTAGCCTGGTGCAATTTTAAGAAATTTCCAAGACATCCTGTTTGTTTATCTTTGTTTAGCTGATAAAGCCAGATGAAAGGAACAGAATACCTCGTATGTCAGGAGACTGAAGTGAATTAATAGACTGCTGTGTCTTACAAGAAAGGAAGGAAGGAACAAATGAATGAATGAACTTTGACTTTTCTTAAGTAGACAGGGCAGCCGGGCTCTGACTGATGTTTACAAAAGTAGATGCGTTTGAAGCAGCACCATATGGAGAACTGGGAAGAGTTTAAGGGTTAAGCAGGAAGAGCCTTAGGAACCAACAAAATCGAAAAAACCTCAACTTTAAAATACATTTATCACCTTTTACAGAAAAGAAATTCTCATAAGCTAAAAGAGGGGTAATTTCTGTGCAAGGTGCATGAGAAAATTAAGAATTAGGTCATAAGGAAGATGAACAGAAGTAGCAGTTTGGATGCACCACAACAAACAGTTTCAATGCATCCAAATATTAATTATAACAAGCTATTGGGCAATGGGAGGAACTTTTCTTGTTCTCATGCTGTTCTTGCTTACAGATCGAGGAGAAGGTTTCAGGTCACTAGGCTTCCTACAGTGCCGGCCCTTGCCTCTGTTTATGACTTGAAACAATAAAACCCTTAAGCAGATGCCTAGCTTCAGAGTACTGCTAACTGTTAGATACTGAAATAGCATCCTCTATGTGTATTAATGAGTAACAGGGTTGTTTCTAGTCACTTTTCCAATCAAAAAAAATTAAACTCGTAACTGACAGAAATTTGTTGAAAATAAGGACTTTTCACTTCTGCCTTTTCCTAATATAACATGCTCAATAAGGTGAATAACATAAAAAAAGAAAAAAAAACATTTCTTCATTCAATTCCTTTTCTTCAGCTGATGCACTGTGATATTCTTTTGCAGTTCTTTGCTGTATGCACTGTGCTAAGTTAAAAATACCACCACTGTATACAAAGAGTAGCCAAAGAAGATGCTAGTATTTGCAGAATAGCAGTAGTAGCATATTCCACTTTCAGCTAATTATAATAAAGTGCATAGTTTCTGTGAGAAATAGGAAGAGATGTCACAGCCTAAATTATTCTATGTTGGCTTTAGGAGGACAAACATTTGTTGTTGACAACTATTTGTTCTGTCTCATAATTCTGTCACTGCGTCAAAATAAAACTATTTTATTCTCCATTTCTGTGATCTTTCACCTAGATAAGAACCAACACCTGGCATCTTTTCAAATTTTCTTTTTTCTTTACATCAGTGGCAAAAGTTAAAAAGGTAACATGAAAAGAAAGATGAAAAAGGAATGCTGTTCAAATTGAAGGACTGCAGTTTCAAGTTTCAATCCTGTATCAAAACATCTCCGCCTCACCTTCTTTCTCAGTCATCACAAATGAAAAGTACAAAGAAGTACACAAACATCAGTACAATGCTGTGTGTGTACTGCTATCCAAAAATCACAGTTACAAAATTATACCTGACATATCAAAAACTGACAGTCACATCCTCAAGATTTTCTTCTGTTCGTTCCCATGGACCTTCTTTATTAATAAATCTGACACATAAAAAGCATCTGTATGACTAAAGTGTCAGTTACTGGAAAGACCGTTTTGATCTACTTCTTAACTTTTAGAAGAAATATTCTCTTTTTTATGAAGACAGGATCTGTTCACTGTCTGCCAGCTTTCAAATGACCACCTCTTGAAGTTTAATTTTAAGTTTTAAATAAATATTGTATGCATGCAGAATAATTATGATGCTCTAGAGAGACACTGTATAATGACATTGATTCTTTTTTATCTAAAAATGCCAAACCCTCAAGGCAGCAAAGTCTGTATTTGCCACAGATACATGGAGGTTCGTTCTACATGTTAAATTATAATAGGTTGTTCATGTTTCTGTCGCTAAGTAGGTAGCGAAACTTCCATTGCAAACTTCAATTTTCAGCTTAAAACTTACTGGTAAAAATTGGCCTTGGTCAAACATTCGGTATGGAGCGTTTCAGTTGTGGAATAACTGCTCCATGAAAAATAAAGGATGATTTGTAAATTATGCTGTAATGCTCTGGAACTACTGAAAATAAAGGATATTGTGTTTGGATACATGTTAACACTTATTGTTGAAACGAGCATTGTCTTTTACTAATAAATATTGTGGACATGTTGTTCATGAAAGTCTACAGTTATTTCAATATTAAAAAGACTGAAATCCCTACTTAAGAATGAAAATTAACATTTGTGCATGCAAAGCACCTTCTCATTTTATTTTTATTATATTTAGTAGATCTAAATTAATGTTCTGATTTGATAATTAAATTACTGTAAAGCCATAGACAAAAAGGCAATAAAGTGATTAAAGATATAAGCAAGCTCATTTTTTTTTTATCTGTTGGTTGGTTCACTTCTTAGTGAGCAGGCTTTTGTCAGGAAAGTGTGATTTCTTTTACTGAACATATATTTGATCATTCATAATATGTACAGACCCTTTAAAAAATGACCGATGTCTTGAACACCTGCATTTGCGACAGCTACGACAGCTACAACAGCTACAGTGTCGTTACTATATTATTATTAATTTTTGTTCTTAATAGTAAAGAATAACAATTATATATATAACAATAATATTACCCTTAATAATTAATAATTCTTAATAACAATAAAAATGACAGTAAGAACAGAATTAATGGAGTTCTTCATATCCTAATCCAAAATATGCCTTTTGGGAACTACCATCATGCAAGTATTGAGAATCAGGGGGCAGAAGGCTCTGAAGACTATAGTAAGTACCCAGAAAAAATTTCCATTGCAACCTTAGCTTTCATTAACTTCCTTGAAAGATTCATTCCTCTCATTTAAATGCAGCTAGAAATTATTCATCTAATACTGTATTATATATTGATATGAAACTCCTACAGACTTTTTTTGGGTAAGAGATGGGCACATTTGGAAAGCAAGTCATTCCATCTGCCTAAATACCTATTTTATGGTGGATGAGTATGCCTCTTGCCATTAAGGCCTAGCAGACTAGATGCCTAACTTTTAGATGGCTGTTCTTAAAAGACATGTTCCTACCTTATTGTTTTGGGGTGCATAATGACAGCAGATTAATACCCTAACGTTCAGTAGTTATTCCCATGCAAATAACCCGTGTTTAGAAAAATTATGTCTAACACACCAAAACACACCAAACCAGGCTGAAATGTGTAGACTAAAATTGCAACTATTTTTCCATTATATTTCATGTACGGTTGGTTCAAACGGTTTGATTTTAGTAAAACCATGAACCAAGTGCCTCCTGCCTCAGACAGCTCATAGAAATTCTCTCCTGAAGGACATATGGATGAGAGTCTTCCTCCAGTGAACAGGCTCCCTTCCCTTGGTCTTCCCATTCAATCCCCAGCCAAGGCCCAGAAGGACTCACTGCTCTTCTCCTAGAAATTCTTCAGAGGGCAGGATTAGCAGTATGCCAAAAGCATGCCGTACTTTAGTAATGCAAACTTTGTTGCGCAGAGTGGGATTCATTTCACTTACTATGAGAGTTCTCCACATGAGTTAAGAAACTAGACTCCTTGTACACTCATGGAGAGAAATGGACATTTCTAGAGAGTGATTCATTTGACTTATTTTTCACATCTACCTTGAGAGATTAGTCGTATTGTAGAACTGCTATTCCTTTCCACTGATTACAGAGGGAATATAAACTGTTCTTGGAGATGCAGATATCTGTATTAAGGACCTGTGAAGTTAAAGGGCTGAATTCTATTTAATAAAAAAAAAACCAAAACACAAAACCAACCCCCATTCCTTTCCTTTGCATATTCATAAATTTGTTTGTGTTTTCCTTCAATAAATTTTGTTAGTAGCATCTTTTTCTTTTATAGCTAAATTTGCTTAATGTTTCATGCGGTATATTTTTCCATTACATATTTTAAATGTGTCTCTGCTTTAGACACAATCTGGGAGAGAACTGTTGTTGGATATGCAGGTATATACAAAACTATATCTCCTACATTCATCACCGTGTGCTGACTTTTTAACTTCCTTCCCGCTAGAAATAAAATTTTGCGTTGGGTTTCCAGAATAAAGTGTTCTCATAAATGATTCAAAGTATTGTGACCCAGCTTTTATCAAATTTTAAAGCAAAATTGCCCATTGATTTTATGAAGAATTGCTCCAGAAATTTTTTGATGATTTGGCCCAGTGTAGATTAAGCTGAACAACCTTGTTTGCAGTTTTTTTTCTAAGATCCCCTTCATTATTAATTCACTTAGTATTCATTGCAATTATACTGAGTATAATTGTTTTGCTATTCATGTGGCTGTCAGAAGGATTTTTATAGGTCTCCATTATAATTAGGCATACATTCATAGACATTTAAAGCATGTCACTATTCTTAATAAAACTTGAAGATGTGGTCTACTAAAAGTGAAAAAGACTAATAGTAAAATGTGAACACTTCATTTTAAAATACATAGTTTTTACCCTTGAAGTTTCTGTAATCGAAGGTTTTCAAATTTCTTTGGTTTTGCCTGAATCCAGGACACTGACCTGGATTCAGTTAATGATGGTCTGTCTAGTTATGTACCTCCTAAACAGAAGTACATCGTACCCTTGCAAGATATTTGGTCATTCAGGGATCTGCAAGACAGCAATAAGTAGGTCAGAGAATACATTCGTAATTCTAGAAAACTCTAGAAAACCAGTATAGGCAGTATTTCAAGTCCAAGCAGGGAAACTTCCTCCTTAGGGACTTTTATGGCAGGCTTTCTAGGTAAGAGGCCATTTCCAGAAAGCACAGACATGATGTCCACAAGGACAGGCTCGGTGATTATCCATCGGCTGTTGAATTTTAGGTAGCCTAACAGGTTCTCAAATAAATCCTGTTAGAAATAAAGTGCATCTCTTTAATGGAGTCAGTAAGGCTATCAACTACACCACACTTAACCACTTTACTGTTCTGGTTTATAAAGAAAAAAATTAAACAAACCCATCGTGTTTAGCCTCTATTCCAGATGTGCACAAAGGCAAAGGAAACGGCACAGAACCAGCACCAGAGCAGTCCCTCTTTCTCTAAGCACACTATTTATGAATATGTATACATGAGCTAAATAAATCTCATAACTCTTCCATGTAACATGAAATATTTGTGACAAGAAAGGCGAAGAACAGCCTTTCTGAGGGTATTCTGCAGGATGGTGGTTAGGAACGCTCCCCGGGAGACAGGAAACATCTTCCAGCTTGGGAAGATGGAGGGGACAGATCCCGGGTCTTCCTGGACCTACTCAGAAACTATCCAGCTGGGGGCTTGAATATTAAAGGAATAATCTTCTTCCAGCAGTTTTGTGAACTTAGCCCCAAAACAGAATTCCCAACCAAAATATTTAAGCTGACCTCACATTTCTCAGGAAGAGAGCATTTGTGAAAAAGAAATGGTGCCATTCTAGGCAAAAGTAACGCAAAGACAAAGCAATGATGTGATGACACTTCCTGCTCTGTGCTTTTCTAAACTTCTTGGCCTAAAGACACTCGTATTACTACCTATGTGTAAAAACAATTTATTACTCCTCAAGGTTGCATGACTTAAGCCAGAACTGAGATTGCACATAGAATATTAGCTGGATTTGAGATCTTCGTAAATTTTGTCTTTCATTATTTAGGGTTATTTTTTTGTTTGTGTTTTTCTGAGAGAAGGAAAGAGGGGCAATTCTGTGATGGGCTTTATCTTAAGCCCCTATCAAACAAACTGTTCTGAGATCAGGCTCACTTTCTAAAAATCTTCTCACGGTTTGAAGCTGTTGTCTGCTTTCATGTCTCAGGCCCATGCTAGTTATACCTAGGAGGAATCTTGCAAAAAAAAGATACATCATGTGGCAACAGAACAACAGGGCCAAACCATTTCAAAACTCCTTATTGCATTTTGCACAGTCTTCACCATGCTAAAATAATTAAGAAAGCATTGTGAGGATTATTTAGCAACATATGAAAATGGGAAAGAAAATAATACCTCAGTAGAGATCTGTATTTTGATCCAAATTTATTTTTAAAAGCTTATTCTAAAACAAAATAAAGATTTTAATTAATATATATTATTTTGCATGCTAGCAAAAAAAAAAAAGATTAGATATAGAAGAGTTTCACAACTATTTGTCATACCTTATGTTACATACACAGTTAAGCGAAAGGAAAAGACAAGGAAAATATACGTTATAGTGAAGAAGAAACACTTATACAGCTCTTCATCTTAAATTGTGCTTGCCAGGCAGGAACTCCAAGTATCTCTCAGTACAGTCCGAGATACCTTTAAACGGCTTTCCAAGTAAAGGAGACAAAATAATTATTTCCATATATCCTATAGCTGGAATTAAGGAATGTGGTATGGACTAACCTATCTATACTACAATTAAATCATTAGTTCTTTCATGGAATGAAGAGGAGTTCAGCATCTGAACATAGTATAGGTCAGTGCCTTAAGCAAATTAGCCTGTAAAGACCTATAGTCCAAAGTGAAGACAAAGTTCAATCTGATTGGTCTTTTTTTTTTTTCTCTAAAAGCTAGAGATTTTATATGCCTAATGAAACCAGGGAAATTCATAAAAAATAGGTCATTAAACTTTAGAGTATAATAATTAAGCAACTATCTCTCCGTGTGTCTTACTCGCAAATTAAGAAAACCTAAAAACATCATGACATTCCTACATATTGATTACTAGCTAGAAAATTCGTTGTTTTCTAGCTTTGTGTGCTTCAGCCAAGGAGTTCTGCTTTTTTTTTTTTATTATTATTATTCCCCTTTTTTTCCCCTCCAGTTGTTAACGAAAGAAGCAGCATTTCAAGAAGAACAATTAGGTTGGTTTGTGACACTGGACTCCTTGGGGATAGTTTCAGAGCACTGCTGTAAGTAAGCCTGTAGGACACAGTTTCAAACAAACTACACTCCTACAAAGGGTTTTTCTTTTTCTTGTGCCGTGTAATGCACGCAGGGATGTATGTATTCAGGACGAGGAAAGAAAATTAATAAATGGAAGAAAAACAATAAACGCATTTAATGGTGTTTAATGTAACTCTTGCTACATGCTCTCCCCTTAAAAATGATCATTTGTAAGTGCAAGTCCTTATCCTAAGGTATGTCTTAGTCTAGACTGAGGCAGGAAACTCTAGGTCAGACATAAGGTGACTGAAAAAATGCATTTGATTTATTCATGTCTGTTAATGTGAAATGTGTATTTGAAGAGACTAAAAATCTCAGAAAGACTTCTTTTGCAACAGCCAATTACTCTCAGCTTTTTAATTCTACCAATGCATTTGGAACATTTCCATTGTTCTAAGGGTTAAAAACTTCACCGTGACAATGACAAGCCTTATTACTCAGTCAAAGTAAATGGATCACCATATAACCTTTCAGAAATGTTCTTCCTTAAGCTATTAAAACATTCCATGCCCTTAGATGACAACAATTTCTCTGCCTTTTGAAATTTCTTTTCTGTCCTGCAGAGTTCATAGAGATATGCTTGGTTAAAATCAACTTATATAAAACTATGCACTGTAAATTCTGACACTTCTGTTTGAATCTCTTTTCAAACACTTGTCTTTGCTCACCATAATAGATGTCAGTTCTTCTGATGTAGTTCAAGCATGAGCTTCATATGAAGACTCAGCTATGTCTATTGCATTTCTGAAGCTACTACTCACTGAAGTTTTGTGCTGTTTGACATCAAAGATAGGCAAGAATCACCTGCTGAGTTCACATGCATGGAGCAAAACATCTTCAAATCACTTGTGCTAGACAAAAGTTTTTCATATTAAGCTTTCACTATCATGTGGACTTAAAGACAAATGTAGTCCTTGTTAAAGTTGCAGTATCGTGTTATTAAACTATGCATCTGAGCTTCATGATTTGTATAAGTTTTAAGAGGAAAGATAATCATTTGGCTGATATATTTTTTGGCACCAATTGCAAAGAATTCTGTTGCACAAAACCCTGTTTTTCATTCAATATGCAGTGATTTTGCTCAAAGGTAAAAACAATCTGAAAGCATGGCATGCTCTAGCTTAGAAAAACACAGTGCTCTACTTTTTCAAACTTTAATAGTTAACTTTTTTTTTTATCAATTTGAAAACCAGAAACAGGCAACAGTTAAAACATATATTGTGTATAGGGAACATAAATGAAACAAATTCCTACTCTAAAAGTTCACAAATCTGCTTTTCGAATAAGTTTAATCAAATAACCCACTGAAAAATAAATACCAATGTAGAAGAAAAAATATTTATGAAGGCTCAAGAACTACTGTATAATGGATGTGTGTCTAATGGATGCCTAATCAGTATAATAACTGTGCCATAGTTTTTAATCACAATGACTCTAGTGATGACTCTGTATGGAAACCAGATTCAACATGAATATGCATAGGAATTATATTTTGGAAGAATTGTGTATGAAAAATGTTTATAATTAGTCCGCGTTTAAATGTCACCAAGTGACTGCATTAAATGCAAACCAAAACACAACAGGGCGTGTGATTGTTGTGAGATAATCTAATGCCTTGGGTGTGTCAGCTCAGTCAGCAGATGCTGAGATGTAGTTGCCAATTTTAGCAGACTGAAGATTTTAGTATTATAGGCCCTCCAGTGTTTTTTATTCATTTAAGTGGCTTGAAATGAATTTAAAAGAAAAAAAGATGTTTTTCCCCTACTATTGTTTTTCCATTTCTTTAGTATATGGATCCAAGGAAGCCAATGTGCCTAACACTTTCCAATCTCTGCAGTTGTTCCATAACTGCAAGGTTAAAAGCCTAGCAGGCCAGATCATTAACTCACTCGTGACTATTTAATTTTTTTGTACCTAAATTAAAGTTCTACTTTAACACTTTCAATATTAATATGTTTCTCATTTTAAATACATTTTATATTTACTGAGGACTTAATGTATTACAAATGGAGAGTGTAGTTAGGTTGTACTAGGTGTTTATATGTATATACAGACAGGTTCAGAGCACGTTTTTATGTGTTTCATACATGGGTAAGGGACTTCTAAGTCCCTTTAAGGACTCTGGCACTTGTCCGTGTATCATAGGGCCCAGAGGTGCTCCCAAGTCTCAGGCATTCAGCCTACCTCTGTCTTAAGTACATTTTGCATTGAGATGCAGCAGGTGAACTTCCCTTCCTTTTCATCTGTTCCCTCCTCAAGTCTTCTTTTCCATGTAAAATAAATCCAAGCATGTGGGCTGGCAGGGAACCATGTCTGCTCCAGCGGTAACTGTGTAACAACTGAAATACTTCTGGTATATCCAAAATCTTAGGACACACCAAATCCCAGATGACAAAGCTCTGGAATAGACTGTCTCTTATTGTAGGATCAAATACCCAAACAAATCAGAATCTACCAGTGAAAGCCGCCTAGACCTTTTAGACCATAACATGACCTTAATATACACAAATTAGGCACCAAAGCTGGAACTATAGAATGCCTTTTGAAGAACAATTGTGCTAAGCAACATAGAGTAGGAAATCTGGGGATAAGGTGGCTGAGACAGAATATGGGTTACAGACTATGCTGGTTTACTTAAAGCACAATAAACCCCTTGCCTTGTAGTTGTGGCTCCTTCAGATCTGTCAACATTAATTTAATATCCTACTCTTAACATGAATTGTATTCAATATGAGGCATTTCAGGATGTATTTAAGCCTGTGCTCAGATTTAATTAGAAACGAGAAATATAGCAGATGGAGAGAAATCATTGTGGCACAGTTGGGCCCTAATGCAAAGAAATTTCTCTAACAGTTGACAGTTAAGAACTGCTCGATTAGTAAACCACAGCAAAAGAAAAGCGATCTACAAATAAAATTAAAAAGCAGGATAACAGCTGTTCCAAAACCTCTGCAAAAATCTCTTCTGGAAACAAGGAAAAGACTAACCATGACACCAAATACCACCGTAAGATAACTAGATTGCAGTACTAGTATTAGAGTTTAGCATCTGTGAAGTTGCTACAGGAGTGACCTTTATATTTGGCTTTCCTGTCAGAGGAACTCAAATGAGACTTTCAGTTATCAAAGAAAAAAAAATTCAAAGATTCTTTTCTACCATCAGTTTTGCATTGTACAACTCTGATTTCCCCATACTTTACACAACAGAGACAAGTTTCTGTACAGAGCAATAGTGTGCTGCCCAGATAGAAATATTTTGCCTTTAATGAGCTTTATATACCCAGTCATCCTACCATCTGAGTCCACAATACACAGAAGGAGTAAGCAACACATTAAACTAAACTATCCACAAGAGAAAGCACAAAGCACCAACAGCGGGCGGGTCAGCAATCTCTCATTTGTGAGGTATCAAAGGCTGTTGGTAGATCTAATAAAATTACTCTGAACATCTGACCTTTGTCCATGGCCAGAAGGAATGCAGTTATACAATAGGGGAAGGGAAATCGCTGGCGACAAAATGTAGTTTCAAATAAACTATGCTTCTACCAGCGATTTTTCTTTATCCACTATCATGTAATACGCAGAGGGATGTACAGTATGTACTTAGAACAGGAAATGAAAGTGAAAAAAATGGAAGCTAAAACTGACACTAACAATACTTAAATTGCTTAATGGAGATGCTGTGTACATACTCCCCCAGGCAACAGATCCTTGTAAGTGTTTAGAGCTTCTAATTGTACCGTATGTCTTAATAAACAGCAGGTTACAGAAACTCTAGGTCAAATGTTAGACAACAGAAGGATTTTGTCTATAATTTATTCAAAAGTTTGATTGTATCATTGCATATTAGTAGGAAATCAAACCTCAGAGTTATGAAGCTAATTACTGCCAAGCATCTCTAATGTATGCATGCATGTGTGTAAGTAGATACAAGTGTATATGTGTGTGTGCATATGTATAATATATACAGTATGTATATTTTTTATATATATATACACACATACATATGCATAAGTATAGCTGTTTTCCTGAGGGCTGAAGGCATCACCAACACAGTGCAGAAAGTTTTTCTCATGTCTGTGTCCTATTTATTTCAAAAGTAGCACAAGATTTAGCATCAAGATATTTCTTTTTTGAGGACAAGATTAGGAAATTTTATTAGATTATTTTATTTTAAAAGCAAGAACATGCATCAAAATATATCAGACGGCTTCTCTGCTCAAGCATGGCTCTAGCCAACTTCCCTCTGTTTTGCTGTTAGGCGACAGTCCTATAATCACACCAAGGACCTCTCTTGAAAAAGGACTCTATACCAGAGGATCTAATACCAGGTGAACTGTTAAGATTACAAGCTGTTTAAAATAACCCCAGCTTCCTTTTGGGTACACATGCAGAAAAGACATGAGGTGGAGCAATACCAAAGAAATCAAAGCCACGCTTGGGTTCTCAGGGTGCTCTTCCACAGGTTCGCATCCTCCCATGCTGCTTTGCTTGTGCCAGCTGTCTCCACCTTGTCAGTGAAGTACAATTTTGATACCCTACTAGGTTGTTCTGAGACAGGACCTTCGCTCAAGCTTCAGAGCTCTCTGGGTAGAAGAAACCTCAGTACCGGCTCAAACCTCGTCTTTGAGATAGTCTAGATGCACCGAGAACTTTGACAAGCAGATATGACAGGAGTCACTATCATTTCTGGAAATGTTTCCTCCCCATTGCAGCCAAGGATGCTGAAATGGCTCTCATTTAACTACGTACCTTCCTGACTATAATGTGGATTTATAACCAAGCAACTGATAGGAACGTGTCAGGCTGATGCCAGAAACATGTACAGAAGTGCATGGGTGATGAAGGTAACTATGTTTAAGCCTGTTTTCAAGCCCACTCTCCACTCTGTAAGGAATGAAATATGTATAATATTCATAAACCTTCTGTGGATTGGTATAGCACAGCTTGAAAAGCCTAGGTGAAGTAAGGGCCAAATAGCTGCCCTGTAACAGTATCAGAGAAAAAAGAAATGGTAATAAACCACAGATTCCATCCGTTTCATAGAAAGTGATTAAAGATGAAGCAGAAACCTTTGGAGAAAAGCTACTTTTCCAGTCCTCCTAAAGTTTTTTCAATAAGGCTAAGAACAGAGGAAAGCCAAGAATCGGCCTATCAGTTTATCAATTGGAAAAAAGATTTCGTGAAACTATATAGCTTTTATGATTTTGCTCTTGAGTCAAATGAAATTTAGAGCTATCATGGAGTTTATTTAACTGCTGTAGGTTATTTCTACAGAAAATCTCTCCATGTCCACACTGAAAACAAAAACAGAGCTAACCAAAATTAGTGAACCCAAGGAACAAGATCCTTTCAAAGGAAACCTTCCAATCTGTGTCAAGGAGTGGTGGCAGGAGGTCTATACCTGCACTTTTCAGAGCACTCTGACTGCCAACCTATCCAACTGAGAGGAGCTGACAACACAATCCACCAGCCAAAAGTCCCTTGTCACAAGCAGACACTTTCTAATTAGAAAAAGCCAAATCATTGTGCCAACTAGTCAAAACTCTCAAGACCAGACAAAAATAAATCAAATATAGACAGTTTTATAGATATAATTTATATAAATCCACTCAGATTCCATAAGAAACACAGAATATTCCTCTTATAATGCTTTGAGGTATGGTAGGAGTCTCCACCAAAACCAAAAGAATCTGTCGATGTTTCAAAAAGTCTTTCATTTGAAAAAATAAAGAAAGTAATTAACCAGGGAGAGTACTGGTAATAAAAATATACGTCATACTGGTTCAAACATATCTGCTAAGATTCTAAGAAATCTTAATTGCTGTTCTTCTGGAAATTATACATTTTAAATATGTTCAAAATGGAAAAAGAAACATGCCATAAAATGAAAATTCTGAAAGAAAAAAAAAAGATTTGAAAAGTTACTATAAAAGGGAATTATTACCTTTCTGATATTTTCCTATGGAACATTTAACTGAAGCAGACATACTTGTGTTTAATGTTTGGTTTTGGATAAAGAAATGCAGGATCTCCTGCACTATTGTTTGTCAGTGTTTTTTTAATCAAAATCTTCCATGAAGTACAAAACCAAAAGTTGATGATTTCTTTTGAACAGCCACTGCCTTATAAAAAAAATGACTAGAATCTCTGGATACAAAGAAGAAAGAACGGAAGGAAAGAAATATATTTTAAACCAACACTGAAAAATGGGTATGAAACTTGCCACCAAGTCTCAAAAATTCTTCTTCCTGATCTTTTATTATGATGATATGTAATCTTAAAACTCATAAAAAACATACTCAGCCTACTTTGGCTATTTTGACTTGGTTTTAAAAACAAACTTCAACACTAAGTTCATAATCCCAAGAGAATTCATTTCCCCTACTCCAAACAAACTCTTTCTGTGTCTATATTTGTTATCAAGTGTTACTAAGCAATAAGTCTTCGCATGAAATCTACCTCAACTCATCTACCAGTAACATTTCTCGTCTAGACCATTTAAATATATAAAGAAATCGTACGGTGCAACAGTGGAGAGTTTTGCCATAGTGATCTGTAAACTTTTACCAAAAGGGTCGGTATATATTTAGAGTAGTCTTTTCATTAACTGAAATATTTACCAAGGAGCTAGAGCTTTTAAAAGTATAACTAACTATTGTTACTTATTCCTGTCATTTATTATGAGAGAGAACTAACAATTTATCATTAGACACTACAACCACCACTTATCACAAAACTATGAAATGTGGATCCTCCTGAGTATACAAGACCCAAAAGTTGATAAAAAAACTTGGTTTGTTCATTTAAATTCACATGAAAGAAGCTGTGACCTGGTTACAATCAACACAAAAACGTAAAATAAATACCTAATGAAAATACTAAGAACTTAAAGAAAAATTTATGTATTTCCATCACAAATGGATATAAACATATACCATTGGGCAAAGATTATATTATCCCATTCTTTAATGACACATCATTCCTTAGAGCTTGACCTCTATTTCTGTCTTTGTCATCTCCTGTGTAATCTATTGATAAAGAAAAGGAAGTAAGTACACTGTTTCTGGAATAAAAATGAAACTTTACATGTAACTAAGAAGTTACTGAAAGAACACCATGCAAAATATGACCTGCAGTGGTGCAGTAAAGTTATCTCACTATTGTAAATGAGCACCCTGCCGAGTGTCAGTGGACACCCTTTGCATTCCATGCTTGGAATTCATTTGCAGTAACAGCAGTGCAAGATCATTTGGAAAGACAATTCTGCTTACAATATATTTTTTTCAGGACTCACTTTCCACAAGAAAGATAACACCTTATGTAGTGATTAAAAACAGAATCCATCTTATGACTAAATCTGACATTTTCATTCCTTTACATATCAACCAGAATACTGCAATCGAATATTGGAGCAGATGTATCTATAGACACAAGCTGAACAACCACAAAATACCAAATCATATGGCATGCATTACATCAAAAAAAGAACTAGACCTAAGGACTAGAAACACATTCAAAAATGACAGAAAACAATTTTCCTCCTCATCTTTATCACTCCTTTGCAGAGTCAGTGCCTTGATTACCTTAATATTTGTTATTGACATTGAGAGAGAAAAGTCATCCTGCCAAGGAGCTTCTGACTGCTCTGAGAAATGTAAAGGCTACAACTAAACCAGTGGCCTTTTCCCCAGCATTCGCTATTTTGAACAGTGGAATTGAATGCAGTCCAGGATGCTGGATCTCTTCTCTTAACATGTTTCACCCACACTCAACCTGGAAATCTCTGCTTTTTTTCCATAATACAAGGAATGTTCACAACATGTTGGCTGCCGCACGCAAAATCCAGACATTTCAGATACTCTATAACAAACACGCGGGAAATTAAGACAGCTGCATGGAAAGCATAACTTGTTCTAGCAACTGAAAAGAAGGTTACAGACAGCTGGGGACACCTCTTTCTTGTTTGCAGAAAGGTTTCTCAGGACAGAGTGTTGGGCAGGGAGGAACAGCATATCGCACAGCAAGATGTTCACCACAAACCTCAGAGTGGTGAAATATGAAATACATATGCTCCTCAAGGAATCCACATATGAAACACAGACAGAAAAAACAGCATCCATTGTCTTAATAACACACTTCCTATCTCAAAGACTGGCAAAGCAAAGAGAAACATTTCTGTACAAGAAGTGTTATGTCCACATGTGCCATCTGTCAACATCTGCTGGTGAATCCCAAAGAGGTCAAGTGTGCTGCAATTTGAACATTTCTGTGTTTCAACACACTGAACCACTTTCAAGAGTAAGTTAGCATGCCTCGTGTTGAGAAGATCTGTCCAAATGGATACTTTCCCACTGTTTTTTAAAAAGTGAGCAAAATAAGAGAGAAAAACAATCTTGACAGCAGCTTTGCCCTAATGATGCGATACTTTAGCCTGTTTAGATAGGAAAAAACATACCCAGACCATCACCAGTAGGCCTTTCTTATAATGAAAATACATACAAATGGTGTAATCACCATTAGGCAGACCTTGCGTTACAGCAACATACAGACACTGTCATTACTGAAGCTCTGCAACTCCTTTACTAAGGAATTCCTCAGTAAAGGAATTGCAGAGCTACACACAGTAACATAGGAGTTATTAAAAAAATTACGCCCCCTATAAGATAGTGTCTGAGCAAGTCACTGTTTAGAATTTGTCCTCTCGCCACTACTGTCTGGTGGGGAAATACACTAATTTCTGTGAGTTTTTTAATTGGAAATAAAACAGAAAGGAATTAAGTGATATTTCCAAGGCCACTTGAAGCATAATGGAAAACTGAACTCAAAGGCTTTGAACCCCAGGCTCTGTAAGATAATCAAAAAAGATCTTTCCTGTTTAATACTCAGATTTCTGGTGTACTTGGGGAAGTGATTACAAGGAACGAACAATTATGCAAGCATTAGGAATCAGAAACATCCATAGAAGTAAATGGGAAAACTTTTATGTCCAGAAGACACTGCTCTTGCTGTTACAGATAATGATACTGCAGCTGATCCTGCCGCTGCTGAGTGGGGCGTAATGTCAGTTCTGGATGAGGAGCTACACTGCAGCAAAAATTCTGATCATCAATCCCATGGTACCATATCAGCATTTAACAGTCCTGACTTTCATGCCTAGGAGACAACTGACTAAAATGCCAAGCAAAGAATCAGTGAAATCATTGTCAACTCTATTTAATATGTTTTAGGAAAAAGGACAAATTATTATTAACTACTGATCAACTACAGAAAGGCATGGGAAGGTGAATCTAATCTTTAGAGGAAGACTAATACCCTGCGTTTACAAATACATGTTCTTTACTTTTAAGCTAGATTTTTGGTTCTGTTTAATAGCGTCTGTATTTGGCAGGTTTAATCTGCCACAGTTTTTGCTGTAAGACTAAAGCCATGAGTAAAAAATGGCGGTTTAGCGGTGTTGAGAAAACAGTTACTGTTTCCTTATCGTTTTAATAGAAAAATAACCACAGCACCATTATATCCAAATAATCAGACACTCATTTACAGGTAATTAAGACCGTCACTCCTCTTGGTATGACAATAAGGAGATGCCATGCAGCCCCCAGCTCCCCCTGTAGCCACCTCTGCAATAATAATAGATATTTCCCTTTCTTTTTGAGCTTTTCATATTGCCAGTTGAATACTTTTTTTTTTTTCTTTTGGGTCAGTCTTCCATCTCTAAGGATCACTCTCATTCTTGAAATATTTTTCTCCTGTTTCTAGATTTTATTATTACTACTATGAATTAGTTTCATAATGTTAGTGCGTGAGGACACTAGCCCACTCCATGTGCATGTCCTTGTACAAATGCACAGCAAAAGTAGTCTGCTGCCTGTGATTATTCAGAGATAATTCATAATTAATAATGTGTGAGCAGCCCAAATTTCAGAGACTTTTGGTTGCCTACGGTATTTATTCATTTTGATTTTTGATCATTTTAACGTTTAATTTCAATGATTATTTCAACATTTTGAACAAAAACACCTTTAATTCTGAGTCAGTAAACACCCCTTTGAGCTCTGAAAGAGTTTCCAACAAAATTAAAGTAGACCCCAAATTACATTTTTTATCTCTCTAGACCAAAAAAAAAAAAGGTAGTAAAGCCATCTAAAATACAAGCCATTACACTTGTTTTATACACCAGAATGAAGCAAAAGAAGGCAGAAGTCTAATTTTTTTAACAAATCCTTTGCAGTTCACCTTTAAACTAAAGGTCATCAGGTGAGAATCGGTGTGTTTGAAAGCACTTGAACTGCTTAGGGAGTTCATCTCATCTGTATTATTCATACATATTTGCCGATTATAAATCACAACGGACTGAAATATTTCTAGTCTTTCACATCAGCAGGCATCCAGAGAGTGCTGTCTTTTATTTACTGACCATGTTAAAAACGGCACACTTTTTTCTTATTTTATAATAATATGCTGTCTGACCAGTTCAGAGAGATCTCTAATAATGTCTCAGTCCAACCATGGGTCTCATTATGTTGGTAGGAACTGTCATGCAACTGTGAATGTGCAATAAGTGTAGAGGTACAGTAAATGGCAGAAAAATATGAAAAGCATTCTACTTTCAGATGCTGCACAAAGCTATTTATTCCTACTACACTGAATTAACTAAAAATTGAGGAGAGAAAATGAGGACTTTACTTCATGGACTTCTAAATTTAAACAAAGAGAGGATTTAAGGATACATCTTACAGAAGAAAATGAGGGATGTTATACAGTGCAAGACACGCACTTAGCTTTTCTTATATTCCATCCATTTTTTAAGCACAGCAGCACATTGATTTCAATGGAAGTTCTGTTTAAAAATCAATGCTATAGCATGACCCAGGTAACAGTTTAGAGACTATACATATTACTCATAAATGATGTGATTCTGGCCCAGATCTATCACCCTTACTGTGGGCATCTTCCTCTACTGTGGTCTCACGAAACATGCTATAACAACGGTACAATTGTATCTCTGGATTTCAATTTTATAGAAACTGGAAACTTTTGTCCTTTCATTCAATTTGGTGTACTGGCTTATGTAAAATATGCTGTGAACAATACTTGGGTTTCAAAATAAATAGTTACATAGCATGACAGAACAGAAGAAGTGAGACTTGTCCGAGGATTTTGATGCACAGCAAAGAGAATTTATTATAGGATGTATCTTCCTAACCTTGGGTCTAGCCTTCCTATTTGGAAGCACAAAAGTGTTGTCTACGAAATGAAATGAGAGGTAAGTCACCCATTTGCTCTCTGTCTGTGCCACATCACTGCTGCTTCTGGCATGACATTTCTTAGAGGATGAGACAGCGTGAAGAAGAAAGGGAATTGGTGAAGTGCCTTTCACGTCATTAACATACCTGTCAACAACATACAGACCTACCGCTATCGACAGTCTCTTCCGTTGCAGTTGTTTGGTTCACCACATACATAGGCACAAATTTCATCCCTATGGTGAGTACTGCAGTAAAATCGATGCTCGCACAAGGATCAATGATTTAAAAGGCTTGCACTCACTGCAGTACTGTCTACACCCAAACAGGTGTTTTGTAAATTATCATCATCCAAGAACTAAACCAAAAATAAATTGTTCAGAGCAAAGGAATATGCAAGAATATTCTTTGCAAGAAGAGGGAAAAGAGCACAATCTCATTTCAATCAATACAAAATATTCCATTCAAAACCCAGTAGTCTGGGCACATCTACAAAAGCCAAAGCAAAGAAAGGGATAAATTCACAACAGTTCCAGAGAGCAGCTACTTGAATTAATAGCCCGGTTGGTGGGAAATTCACCCAAGCTGTGCAAGACCTCTCTTCTGACTAAGAGATACGATCCCAAGCCCTCACCTGCCAGGAGAGTGTACTGACCAGCATGCCCCAGCAAAGCTCTGGGGGAAGCCGAGAGGCCAGGGCCAGGCCAGCCCCCAGGCGCTGATCCGCTTTGTATTCACTGCGGCAGAGGCTGCAGCCCAGCAATCCGCTTGTGCAACGTGTCTCATCCGCAAGGCCAGAAAGCCCTTCTTTCCCTGCTTTGCTCCATGAATATTTAGGTACCCCAGGCAAACTGGAACAGCTTTCCCCAGAGAGGTGTTGGTTCCAGCATCTCCCTGAATCAGAGAGAGAGTGGGTTTGGACCAGGGTCTTGTGCCACTCAGAGGAGAGCAGCCTAACCACCACGCTATTAGGTGTTCGAGTGTGGAGCTCCCGAAATCCCTCCTGTGGGAGCAGTGGCACTTGCCATAGTGTATTTAAATATTAATTCAGCAAGAGAGTGTGAATGACTCTTTAAGCCTGACTAGCAGTTAAGGTGTTCTCCTGGGACATGGGAGCTGCGATTTCAGATACCCTTAGGCAGAGCAAGGAATTGAACCCAAGGCTCCCACGGCTGCATCTATCTTTTTGCCCACCTCCGAATCCATCCTGAATCCAGCCAGCACCACTGGATCCATGGATAGCTAAATAACCCCAAACTGCATTGCTCAGTGAATTTATTGTTCACCAAGAAATCTTTGCCCCACTTACAACCCACCCCACTTTTGCTTGCCCGAAAAGTCAAAGGCGCTCATGTATGGCACCCCACTGCTCCCATGTGTAGGTATGTATGCCTCTTCACTTCGAAATATTAGCACTACTTTTCCAGAGTCAGAAGTGCAGTTTCCCTTTACTTTCTCATAGGGAGCAATCAGTGATCCAGGGCAGGTCAAGACGGTTTATTTTGGGTGGGAATTTTACATTGCCACGCCGATAATGCCATACGTATAGTATATGAGATTGCAAGCGTGGAGTGCAGGGTATGTCTAAAGGTAAGGCAGAAGTTTGACAGATCTGGGGAATAAGCTGGGGAATGTTCCAAAGTCCCTTAATATCCTTTGAAGGGAAAGCCAATGGGAAAGACAGGAATGTCTTTATGGTAGAAGCTATGTGGGCAGAAACTGTAAGCCCATTCATGTCTCTAATTGTTCCACATCTGAAGCAGGCTGCTGCACATCTGTTATTCCACCACAAGAGTGGAATCTTTTATGAATTTGCCTGCACCTATCATGCTGAGGGAAGGTTTCACTGAGTAAAAAAGTATTTTCTTGCCAAACTGTGCATCCTTTTGGAAACTAACTGGGGCCAACACAGATGTGGTGAGCAGCACAAATCCCTCTTTGGAGCATAGATGGTTCCAGAAAAGCATCATTTTTCTACTGCTGGCAAGAAGCCGTAAGCATATTTATATTATTTTCTGAGAAGCAAGAGAGGACACTAACTCCAAATGCCTCAATGTATTTGCTATTCTAATGCAATTAAGTGACTAGGAAAAAGAGTGATGCCATACACAACTGCATTAACTGTGAGAGCTTTACAGTAAAACATGATAAAAAATATACAAGCAGTATGAAGGGGTTAAGGGAATTGGCAATGAGATTTATGGTCTGGGGTATTCATCCAACTGAAGGTAGCAGGCAGCAGATATTTTGATGGCTTATATGAAATGAGGTATTCTCAAAAAAATGCCTAATAGTCCTTACCAGCACATTTTTGGCTCTCTTACTGCTCCCAGGGTAATTTTAACAAAGTCAGAGAAAGTGAAATACTTTGCACTATCTGAGACAGTCTTCTGAGGTTAAGATTGAGGCACTACAGGCTGGCAGATTGGGGCAACCTGACATGTCCCTGCCCTTTCTCTGCTTGTTCTTTACATCAAGAGACCAATTTGTTTTCTAGGACTTTCTATCTACCATTACCAAACTATCATACATATAACACCTAAAGAGGTAAGATGCTAAATGTTTTGGCTAGATGTTCTGGCTCCTTAGCCCTAATGACATGGATTAAAGTGTGCATTTCCATTATAAGTAGAATTGTGCAAATAATAAATTGGTTTTATGGTTTGACATAAAAAAAAAACCAATTAATTTGGGCTTGCTCAAAACAAAAAAAAACCTGGGGTATATGTGTATGTGTATATGAGTCTTTTGATTTCTCTTTACGCTGCACTGAGAAACACATATCTTTCAGCTTTATGTTCACTATTTTATTTTGAGGTCCTTTTTAAGGCATAAATATTATCAACTTTGTGATCAGTTATTTGAAACATGTAATAGCAAAATGTTTGAGTATTGTTTAGATTTTGTCCCCTCTTCTAAGCTTAAACTATTAAGTGAAAGCAACTTAAATCATGTGTGTTCAGTCCCCTGAAGTTTCATTTTGTGTTAACTATTTTGTCAACAGATAAAATAAAAATTATGAACAGCCAGTATCATTCCTTCAAGGTGAGATGATGTTGCTGTGCAGTATTTATCCTCCCAAAATTACATATCAGGAGATATTTAGAATATTGCAAATACAGTAAATAGCAATTATAAAAAACTCCCTATCCCAGAGTCAACAGGCAGATGTAGGAATATGCAGCAAATATTAACATGCAATGACAGTCTTGCATTCTAGAGCAAGTTTAGAAAAAAACAAAGTTTACAACGCATGCGGTACACAGAAAGTTGCATTAGAGACAAAAAAATCAGGTTCGTGTCTCACCACTACACTATGATATACTATCCACTCCCCTCCAAAACTGTTGTTATGCCCAAGGTATATGCTGAAGAGGGCTGCCTGATTTTCAAGAGCTGAATGTTAGATCCTACCCATGAATTAATTGTCAGGTCTATGCCATTTTTAATGCATTGTTCAATAGGTATTAATCTATCTGCTGATCACTCAGAAGGAAGCTGCCATTCCGCATAGGAAATGATTAGCCTGTCATAGAAACACATATTGGAAGGTCATCTCTTGACTTTGACTGAACAGCTCTCCTGGCAGAAAGGGTTAACAAGCAAAAATCAGTATGGTTCGAAGAGATCTATCTGTAATAAATGAGCTACATCCTTCTCTTGTGAAAGATTTTGTAAAAGAGAGCAATCATATACAGATACCACTGGTGCTTTTTATTAGTACCAACAGTCTCTGTTATTAGCACAGTTTGCAGAAGTGAAAGGATTTTACTGATCATCATATTTGTGCTATTTTCAATAACTATGTACACAGGCCAAAAATTAAAACAGTGGAATGTGTGTGTGTGTGTGTGTGTGTGTGTGAAGGGAGGAAGAGGGGAGAAAGAAAAGAGGAAAAGTAGAGGGGGTGATGGGGGCTCTTTAATAGGCAAAAAACACAGTTCCAAGGAAAAATCTGCAGAAGTCTACATGTACACATAGGCATTGCCTGGGCAACTCTTCAAAAGCCTCTGAGCTTTAAAAGATATATATTTGGGTAATTCTATCTTCTTATTGTATCTGAACAGTAATTGCACATGCAATGCATAGAAAATATACATCAGTAACAAGAGAGTTTATATTTAACCCAGTTTTCAAAACACCTTATATTTTGTCAATCATTTTATAGGTTTTAGCTTAGGGATAAATTTGAAGCTGGCTTTTCCCTGGTGAAAACTGCAACAATAGAGAAATATATACTGAAGGGAAAGAGACACCGGGATATTGAGCAAGCCTAACAGACATCTAACATTTCATTTTGTACTTAATAATTACTTTTTACAGATCTCTCTGACTGGGAAAGCTTTTATATCTCAAAGTTTTACTGTTCAGCTATGATGCTGAAAATCTCTAGATTTTTTTCCTTGCTTCAGATTCTAAAATATACAATGACACGAGACAGCAATTTCAATTTCAAATAGCAACAGCTTATCTGCCAATTCTTTACGTAAGATTTAACGGCTAAAAAGTATTTTAAGCCAACCTGTAAAACTCACTATTGTTGCAGTTAGCAGGAAATAGCTAATTTGTCCATATATAAACAGAAACTTCATGTTTTGTTGTATAACTATGGCAACTTTTACAAATGACTCATCCAGGACTTTTGTTATGTTATTTTATGACTCAGACTTAATAATGTTCACACTATTACCTCTCCCAGCCTCCAGTACAGTATCTCCACTTTCTGAAACTGTTTTAAACTATGTTCTTAGGACTGAATGTCCCTATCCAGCTGCCCATTAAAAATTACCAACACAAGAATAATTCTTTCTTGATGGGTGTGAACACTACCTATAAACTCCGAGTTTTAGCTCTGTGCACCCAGAGTGCTAGGTTGTGGTCTATTACATGATGACAAGACCTATTTTATATTCAAAGTAGCGAAATGACTACAGTATGTGACAAGGAGATAAGTACACCCACCTAGTTTGTTTCCAAGTGGATCGGTTCTTCAGCGTGTATTAAGCCCTTCCAGATTTATCCCCGGTGGCTGGCTCTTTGCCAGGGCTTGGATTCTGTTCTGGTGTGCAGTGTGCTGAGTATTCCCAGGTGCTGGTATATTTTTATGCCTTAGTCCTTATTTACAGTTTTTCTTAGGGTTGCTTTGAAGTGTGAAGAATCGTGTTGCAGCACGCTACAAAGTTCTTTCTACATCCAGCGATCTTTTCATGTTGCCTTAAGTTAAGCCATCTCTAAATGAGAAAATAGGAGGATAAGCACCAATAAATTTCAGAAGAAAAGAGTCTATTTCTTGCATAAAATTAATAATTTCAGTGCACCAGAAGCTATATGAGCAATCACAGTGCAAGATTAAGAACTTAAAATCATGATTCATTCCATCCTCCTACAACTCTTTGACAATGGCTACTAATATAGTACTACTTTCAACCTTATAGCTCCCCTTTTTACCAACTCTACTATTATAACACTTGACATGCGTGGCTGCCATGGTGTAATAAAGAGGGGTAAAATGATGCATTAAAGGTCCCTGGTGCAAACCCTGTTCAAAATTTTTCGGTTTGGAATAGGCAGTACAAAAAGGCTATACCAGGAGTTTAAGGGTCATAAAGTAGTACAGGCACTCAGCTCTCTGAGTTTCAGTTAACTTTCTAAAAGCCAAAGCAACAACAGCAGAAGCTATAATGATGCATTCAACTTTCTTTTGGAGAACAGACACCTAGAGAACAGTAAGGGAATGAGAGCGGGGAAGCGGCCGCATTATGCTGCAGTTTTAGCCAGCATCACTCATTTGTGACTCTCAGCAGCTGTCTGATGCAAGTAACTGCTCAGTGCCTAGTAAAACAACATGGTATGGTAGCATGCTTCACACCGTGAGGCAAACGGCACTCTGTGGAACAGCAAGAAAAATCAGAATAAAGCTGTGGAAAATCAATCCAATATTTTGGGGGTTTAGAGCATTCACTCCTCAAAATTAAATTCTAATTTCTTACAGTTATTCTCACAGATTCTTTTCATATTAAAAAAAAAGTTTTCAGTGTAGTTTATATCTCTTGTTCAATGCCTTCCTTTTAAAAAAAAAAAATCTTATTTTTTTAAATGTCTGTATTTGTGGCTCCAGAACAGATTAGTTACTTTCCAGAAAATATAGCTTACTGTTTACAAACTGTAGGACTTTGGTCACAGATATTAAATGTTTGTATACCTCATTGCAATGCTATTATTTGCAATTGTGTTTGTGAAGGTGTGATAAATTTGAGAAGGCAGCTCTAGTTTGTTGTCAAAGGACAGACAGACAGAAGGGCCTAAGTCCAGACAGGGCACTGCTTCTAGTTATGACCGTAGCTGAGCTGCTTAGCACTCTTTGCCTTAGGTTTGCCAGCTGGGATATTAAGGACCTGAACAAGGCCCTTATAAGGACAAATTAAATGTCTGTACAATGTAATGTACACGATTATATTTTTGAGGAGAAATGCACTAGTGAGTAAACTGAGGAAAGGAGTATGAGTGAGATTCAAAGCGCATTCAAGTTTCTGAAATGCTTCGATTAACTTTGCAATTTTCAGAGGAGACATTATACAAGTTTATTCACATTTCTAATGGATAGTGATACTGCATAAGCCAAAAAATACCTTTATTATCCTCAAAAAGCCGAAGACATGGAGACTAAACCGGAGGAGAAATAACAGAGAAGAATATGCTCTATTTTACCATCACACAAATGCATGTATAACAGATAAACATCCTCCCTCTCACGCTGGATCAAGAGCCAAGGGAGATACTGCATACTTGAAGCCATCAACCACTTAAAACTGCTATTGTCAAAGCAATTTTTTACAGCAGACTGATTTGTATGCAGACCATTTTTAATAGCACAGAAAGAGTTTGGGACCATGTGTTAGAGTACACAAGTGATTTCCAAAAGACATTTGAAATGTAAAAATTCTGGAGGCTGCCTCCTTCCCTTCTCTCCATCCCTGCAACATGCATACACATGCACACACGCACCATCAACTTCCACTGACATTTCTTCATTACTATGAAGAAGCTCGGGCTCTCTTGAGGGATTTTGCAAAGCACTGCTCCTCTTTTTAAGTAAGGCTACACACTTACGTCTCTACAAATGATTTCCATAAGTTTATATTCCATCAAAACACATGATTTCAGATCTTAAGGTGTAGAAGTAGTGTTAACAAGGTCCTCCTATGAAGATTTTAAGCTCTTTTGAATGCAATTTCATTCTTTCTGGTGGCTTCCACTTGTCAAATTTGCACAGGGCATTGGGATATTCTTTGGCATCAGAAGGTGCAGCTGGAGAATAAAATGTCCTGAAATCCACACTGCTGAACAGAAATCTTTGCTTGTTTGATCTAGGAAAAGGCCATACCCTGGGTGCAATGTTATCAAATGATGATATCTGCAGGAGACACTAGCTTCCTGTAAGAAGAGTAACGTTAAAATAAAATAAAATAAAATAAAATAAAATAAAATAAAATAAAATAAAATACTGAAACCCTTTCCTATGCTATCAGAGTCTATCCACTATTTTAGGATTCCACTTGGTCACCACAGTATTTAGGGTAGACACAGTGACTTGTCTTTTAAAAACTATCACATTAAGACAGAACCACACTTCCCTCTTAGCTGAGCACTGACTAAGGCTTAATATTAACGCTGGGTTAGGATTTTAGTGGGGAAAAACAACAATCTTTTTTTACTGTAAAGCCACTAGAACCATGTAATCCAGCTGTAAGCATGCTCAGCGAAACAGGAACCCAAGAAATCAGACACTTTGCAATTCTGTTTCACTGCACTTTCAACGTACAGTACAAAGGTAACAAAAGGATGTTTATTTCCTTTGTACAACAGACAAAGAAGCTGCAGTGGCATTTACTGTTTAGGTTTCAAGATAAGCACATGTGGAGTTCACAATACATCCACACCAGTGACAAGATAAAACAGAGACGGTGTGAATTGTAGGGTGGACTGTACAAAAACTCAATATTACAGTAATACAAAGAATGTGGTACTTCAGTATTTCTACAACAAATTAGTATTTCCACAATGCTATAAATTAATAAAAAACTTACAAGTATTTTGTAATTCTTACTTGTTCAGTCTATAGTCACACTTTTCAAAATCTAATTTATAGAAAAAATCATCTTAGTTATTTTTAAGTAATACCATTGTAGGAAAGAAAAAAAATTAGAAATTAGTTAGTTTTCCCTTTATGTGGTGCTGTAAGACAGCAAAATCTAGTGGGATGAATAGAAGAATGGAAACTGAGACTTGGGAGTTTTATTTCTTGCTCTTAAAATGATACACCCTTTGAACCTCAGTGAACCACTAAACTCTCTGCTTCAACTTCACCAACTGTGTCAGGAGAATAATGATTGTTTTTAGAAGCACTGCAAAGCCCTGGACACCAGATCCATGGTGTAAGGCACACCATAGTGGGCCACAAGTCCTGCTCTTGCGTGGCTCCACAGAGCAGAGTCCCAGACTGAGCATCATCAGGTAGCATTGCCCCAGGCTCTGTTAGCCTTCACATATATTCCTTATCATGGCCTACATTTGCTGTGCAAAAACAAGTTGTCCCACTGTGTCACATGAACCCTCCCTCCCTTGGGCTTGACCATTCTGCAGAAAGAAAAGAGTTGCTGCAGCAGTACCATCCATATGGCTGATCCAGCATTGATTCACTCAACATAACTTCTTTTCTGATTTTTCTCCCGCCTCCACCACTTAATGAAGAGAAGCACAAATCACACTCTTATGAAAGATAAAGAAATATTTCTACATAAAGAACTTCAGTATTCTCTGAGTGCTCTACTGTGGTTCATTAGGAAAAATGTCACGGGGTAACTGCCCACTTTATGACAAATGCAGTCGAACAACCAACGTCTCCCTAAGCCTCTATTCACAAATATGCCCTAAATAGGTCTATTTACACAAAAGCCGCAGTAACATCCAGCCACTGCCATGAGCCAGGACAAATATACTGAAAAAAAAATCACTCTAAACATGCATGTTTTTTAATTCCCAGGTTTAATACATTTACGCATCATTCCCAAATGACTCAGAAACACCTATTCCTAGAGAGTGGCTTAGGTGACTAAAATAGGTCTTAACTGTAATGGAAAACTAGAAAGGCAGCTAACGTTACTGACACACAAAAGTCAGGGTGCTGGGCTTATTGCTGAAATTTCCCTGGTTAGGCATGATGGTCAGTTCTGTTAGATCACCTCAGAGAAGTGCCAGGCCGTCAGAAGTAATTAAAAACAATAACTCTCCAACATTCAGATGCTGCAAACTGGTGTGTTAGCCCAGTCTCCTGGAGCCGTAGTAGAGGACCTCGTAAAGTGAAGTGGATTGCAGGAGCAAGAAAAGAGATTTAAGTGTCCTTCAGTAAACAAACAGCTGTAATTCTTAAATGTGTCTGCATTCTAAGCAATTTCTGTCACATTTGAGGAAAGAATCCTCTTCTCTGCAGTCCTTGTCTCTCTGTCTTACTCATTGTCTCACCTTAAAAATATTTCTCTCTTCCCTCTGAATGTTGCTCTTCCTATGCTTATCTTCGTACAAATAAACTGCATTACTTCCTTTATACACATCAAAAAAATAAAGCTTGTCTTGAAACGATGCATATAACAAAAAGCTTAACACAAAATTAAAATTCTGTAATATTTTTCCACCCAGCTTCATTTCAAACTGGTGACTTCTCTACATTAAATTAAATTTTGGAATGTTTATGTCAACTATGTATTATCAAATCTTGCATATTCTACCTTTTCAGATCAAGCTATATTCCAGTATTAACTGGCATTGTGAATTGCAAAGTGTTTTTCTCTTATAACATAAACTTCCTGAGCTTTCCCTCCCTTACATTCACAGCTACGATATTAAGTATGTTTGCGCATATTCCGCTTTTTGTCTAGGGATAAATTACATTATTTTAAGAGAGATGATATTTTAGGACTGAACATCATTTCTCGTTATTAAAGTAATATTTAAATTGACGTTAAACATTATAGCTCACTCAAAATTGTTTCAGCACAACATCTTCTGGCACTCTTAGGGTAGAGTTTAGGCACTAAGCACTCCACATGGGGCAAAGAAAGGCGTATATGCCAATAGCTTCAAGCTCCGTGGTCCAGCTGGGCGCTGTGACCACATTTCAGGATGAGATGCAGATGCTGATGGTTTCCTTTCCCTCCCTCCTGGCAGTGATTTCCATCACGGGAAGCCGGGGCTGTGGACAAGGAGGCTCTGGCGCTCCCCAGCACGCCCCTCAGCCCACACACTGACCGCAGCAGTACTTCTCGGGCTGCCGTAGAGTTGACGGCCTGGGAGATCTCCCTCTTTCCCTTTGTACTCCAAATTAATCTCTAAAAAAAGCAAAAAACAAGCTTAGGTTCCCTGTCAGACACAGCACATCTGTTTTATAGATTCTCTCAATGACAGGAGGAACTCAAAAAGTCCTGCTACTATTATTTAAAAATGTACTTTTTAATATTCAGCAAAGCTATATTGAACAGATGAAATCTCTTTGGAAACTGGGTTGAGCGAATTCTAATGCTCAAGAGCTCAATCCATCAGAGCACATAGGCATGCACTCACGTTCAGTTCTTAGGCATGTGCTCCGGTGCCATCCTGGATCAAGCCCTTTTATTCCTCATTTAGGACGCAATTTGAAAATATATGCCACCATGCAGTGTTATATAATTCAGCTCTATTGGAGAAGGATAAGCTAAGAGAAGGTCATTGCCAGTAAAAAGCAACTAGAAAGGAATAGAACAGCCTTTGTATTATCCTGCCCTGTCCATTTTATATTTTAGACTGAAATATACTTGTTCCTACGATATGTTCCAGCATATTCCCTTGGTCTCCTTTGATATGTCCTACGGTACAATCCGATGCAGCAGCTCATATGGAATACATATGAAAATCGCTTGATTTTTATTTATTTTTTTATTTTAAAAAATGAGGGAAGAAAGTATGAAAAGAATAATATGCTGATAGCAGAACCTGGTAGAAACATATGGGGCAGTCATGTTGTACTTACAGTAACAGCAGAAAAGCAAGTGAATGTGAACTGTGCAGCGTAAAAATTAACTCGTTCACTCTCGGAAACCAGTGAAATAATCACCCTGGACTCTGATCTGTTGAAACCGCCTTTTTGCTTACTCCTTTGTTGTATCTTAATGTTTAGAGAAGATTCCAAAAACCTTCCTGTACTTCTGCTCAAGGTTACGTTTTACAAATCAACAAAAAAGCGCCTCAGTAAGGCATGTGAGTATAAGTTGCTCCATCTGCTTGCACAGAACCCCAAAACTAATTTAAAGATAATTTATCAACCTTTTGACCCTGGCTTACCAGCGGCATCATTACCTTAAAGCGTAGGAATGCAAAGGAACTTTTGTGCAATTAGCTGGTACGGGTACTACTCAGAGTCGCAAACTGATCCCTGCAGATCAGAAATGAACATCAGGAACCTAAGTCAGAGCAATTTAACCGGCAGCTTGTAGGTACCACAGTTTAAAGGCATAAAGTCATATACCACAGAAGCCAGCAGAGGGTGCTTCCTTTTTAGGGTTCGAATAGGAGTGAATCTCAGGCACAGGAGTAAAAAAAACCTTCCCGTATTTTTCACTTGCTAAAATATTTGCCCCTACTTCAGATACACCTCATTTCTTTGTGAAAAGTGGGGGTTTCAAACATAAGATAGTCACAGAGTAATAAATCATATGCATATTTTAAAATACATCCCCTTTCCCGAATCTGGGTTTGTTGGTCATAAGGTAAAGATTACATAGTTTCCATGTAACTTTTTTTCTTTTTTAAAGGAAACAATTTCCCTCACTTAATTCCAGGTAGACTTCACCTAGGCAATGTTTTCACTGCAGCAGCTCCCACTCTGTGAAGCAGTATGAAGTGTCACTGACATTCTTTAAACTGCTGTTTGCCTTTGAACAGTTTTTTCAGATTTCCTCAGGAATTCTCTATAATGAATGTAACATTTTACTGACTCTACATCACCACTAGGGATGCTTAGACCAGGTGACTGAGTAAACCCACCAGCGAAAAATCCCCATAGCGATTAGGTTTCCGAAAGAGCCTATTGTCTAGTCCATGGTGAGCTGCATAGATAAATACAATGACCTTAGATTTCCCGGTATGTGCCACTATTACTCCAGAATTCCTTCCCTAGGGAAAATCAATATCTTTAAGCTGAAATTTGTAAAAGCAGCTTTTATTTAGCAGCCTAAGATGAAATTTGCCTCTCAGTGCTGGCCCTGTTAGCCTGATTCCCAGCTCTGAGAGCCGTACACTGATGTGAATCACAGCCCTCAGAAGAGCAAACCACGAGTGCTAGAAAGGATTAGAGGTCTGAGCCATCAAGCTAGCTTCCAGGTTTTTCTTTCCCCATTATTTTTATGTTTGATAGCACGCTTAAATTAAATACTTGGAAGATTACATTTCGCTAAATATGTTGCGAGCAAACAGATTCTGCAGTCAAGCCGTTCTTTCACCTGAGAACATTTCTCTGTAAAAGGTAGCACATTTCCTTGGACGGCAGCCATTCCTGGCAACAGATCTCAGCACTCAGTAGGAAACCCATGTCTTTGAGTTCTGAACTAGCCCATAGTGGAATTAAAACACAACACTAACAGTCAGAATCTGTTGTTCTTGGTGGGTAAGTGTTTTATAACTGCATGGGGATATAAGAGCAGAGCTTCAAGTTTAAATCCTTTTTTAGAAAATGCTGTGATTAACTGCATGACTTCACTTATTGTTAAGGTAACAGATGGAAGTGCCACAGTGAAATATTTCCTTTTTATTTACAAACAATAGAAAGTCTTTCTGCCGATAGGAATTAAAACATTACAGAAGCATTGGTTCCACAAGCTTAAATTCTTTCATGCTACCACATGCATTTTTCATGGAAAGTCAACATCTTTAACATTTTTGCACTGTCTGAATTTATCATCCATAACTTTTTTGTGATTCCTGTTCAAATGAGTTTGCTTCTTTAGAAAGAATTATGTACCTACAGTATAATGAGCTAATTAACTAAAGAACAAAGGTGCCTTCTGTTATATGTGAGACATAACTAGCTCCCAGACAGAGGCAACACATTCTTTATTTTTAAAGGCAATCTGTATTGCTGATTTTGATGTCAGACGCCCTGTATCATTTTGTACAGTGCCACAAAAGGACTGATAAAACATTAAAATTAAAATTGGCTTTAAAAAAACCCATGCGCCACATCTTACCACTAGTATTATGAATTCTGAGAGGTTTGTAAAAGATGTGCACTTTGATCAATTGCAGGGTTTCTAAGAAAAAAAATCACTTTTATGCTCTTTGACTGGCAATAGCACTGCGCAATGGACAAAATTGACAGAAAAAGACAGAAGCTGCGTAAACAAAATAAGGCAGGGATTTTATTAAATATTAATTCTGTTAATTCACAGCAAAAATCTTTGTTTATTATGGTATATTAAAAATATATTTTCTTTATTCTAAATCATTTCTCCACAGACACAGTACAACTTGTCAATGCCTGTAAAGATACCTCAGCTTGCTAGAAACGCCTCAAGCACAAAAAGCAGTAAAATATTTTTAACATCGTAGACTTAGATCACACCACATTTAACAAAATATATTAAAATAATGATTTATAATGTAGTTACAAGTGAACGGTAAAGAATACATTTACTTTTAACCAGTAATAATTGTCATCGTACCATCGAAAGACCTCAAAAGAATTAAAAACACCTTGCAATGAAACTTGGCAGATTCTGCGAGCTGTTGTAAGAGAGCACTACCCGTGTCCAGCACGCACAAATAGGTACATGGAAGCGGAAGGATGCTGGAAGGACACTTCTGCATACAGGCAAAAGAAAAACTCTCTTATTCCAAGGTTCCTATAAGAATTACAATAATAATTGCATTGTCAGTATACAAGTTGTGTGGATTAGAGTGGAAGACCCAACAGCCACCACTCCACCCATGGCTTCCTGGGTGCCTTGTACACCCTCTGTGTGAGGCAGAGGGTTTGGGGCTTGTCTTCTATGCTATGGGTCAGCTCAGCCCAAAGGACTGCAAACAGCTGCACTGCAAAATCACAGTAAGTATTAGACTGTAACTGCATATTTCTTTCTCTTCTAGGTGTCTCCAGAAATCAGTAATATCAGTAAGCTTTCTGCTTTAGGGAGACTCATCTCTAGACACGTATTGCTATTAAATCTAGTTCCTTTGCCTGCGTCATCAAACATCTAAACAGATCCTATGTATTCAACAGGATACCATCCTCATGGGATAGACTTTCTGCTATCCTTAATAAAAGCTCACAGCTTTATGGTACCTCCTGCCCAAGTTGTGACAGCAAAGGGGTTGGACACCTCTTACACACAATTCCATAGTAATTTCTCTTTTTAAAGGTGCCCTGCAAAAGCAATCTGAGCAGCATGCACAGAGGTATTTGATTATCAGCTATATAATGGGTATACGCTCTCAGGGTTAGAAAAACTGCACATGCTGCTGTAAAAAGGCAGATATCCACCATTTTCACTTCTGTTTGAATGGAAACTACAATGGCGATTAATACATACCATTAGAACTAAGGAAGACTTTCCTACCATTAATAATCACTTGCCTTCTCTGTGGACGCTCAGTCACTTGGGGCAATACGAGTGCACACACAGAGAACCAGAAACTCCCTTCCCACTGGCATCTAAGTTTCACAAAAGTTCTTATCCAAAGGTCAGCTGCCAATCGGTATGTACATATATACACACGTGGGTCCTTGGTGGGAATAAATTCCAAGTTAGTTGGCTACAAGAGCATATAGATACTACTACTTGAGGTGAAGAAGAATAAATCTTTTTTATTTGTTCTTTTGTCCTTCCTAGAAAATGGGATGCCCATACATCCTGAGCTGCTGTATGGCCCAACAATAAATAATGGCACATAAAAGATGGAGATAAATTTTCATTACAATATCTAAAAATCATTAAAATACCTCTGTATAGCGGTCACCAACCTCTGTTACACCTTGACCTTCCGGCCTTCAAATAGCTCTTAACATCAAGTAAAGCAGTAAAAGAGGAGGCTTTGAGGAGTAACCTCAAAGCTATGAATCTGTCTTACTTGAAAATCACCAGCAACCTCTTCATCTTTATGAAATCAGTTATAGAAGACCTTGTTTAGCTGAGATAACAGTTACGCAAGCTTGAGCTGTTGATCCTTGTCCATGCAGAAAGGTAAGAAACGCAATACAATAAGAGCTTCATGACATTCGCTCACTAAACTGGAACTACTCTGGTTTTGAAAGGAGAAGCTGTACTACCCTTTAGAAGAGTGAAAAGGCTGAGATGGACAGCTATGAACATCCCACAGACTGAAGAAACAAGCAAAGTACATCTGCATGGGATCTAAGGCCATTCTTTAGGATGATTTCCCTTAAAAAATTATGATTTTCTGTATTAGAAAATTATAAATTTATTGGTAACTTTACACATAATTTCTAATTACAAATCAGAAGCTGTTTCCCTTTCTCAAAGAAGCTACAATGTGGTGAAGGCTCTTTCTAGCAATGTTATATCCTACACAGATTTTTCCAGGCAGAAGCCTGAAAAATGCAAAAAGGGGGGGATACAACAGAAGACTACTGTTCTGCTGCCTTCCTCCTCTAGCAGGCCTCTTACAGAGAGCACTGGTTTGGGAGCAGTTGTAGAGAGTGACATCTGCTCTTGGCAAAGGAAAGGAATAGCATTCCATGAAGTTGTAGAAAAACTAATAGTCTGTCAATATCTTGGCTCTTACGCCTTCATCATGCTCTCAATGATTTCTGCAGGAGACTGCTTACAATAAAACTGAGAAGACATCTACTCCCTTGAAAAAATTGAAAGTACCAAAAATGGTTTCACTTGGTAAGCTTGCCATTCCTGTCCTGAAGAACAAGTTTTCAGTGGAAACTTTTCCTGCCGCACAATGAATGTAAAAATGCCAAATAAAGAAAAATCAGTAATCTCTTACTTCTCAACAAAGTAATAAATAACCTAATTAATAATTTTCAACTGTACTAGTAAGCATGTCATAAAAAAATTTTGATGCTTCTCTCACTTGAATAGATTAGGAACAGCTATACCATAGTCATTAAACAGGAATAGTCTATAAGAAGAGAATCAGAATCATAAACTTTAATAATCCTGATTAAAAATCTGCCATTATTTGCATTGCCACACACTTCTGTTTAGGGCATATGAAAGCATACATTTTTACAAGCAAAATGATCTAAAAAATTAACATAATGGTTAATTCCTGAGGAAGATAAATAGCTGATAGGTTGCTAAATTTATTACAGATTTTAGTATACAGATTTTTTGTTAAATTAAGGGATAAGGTGAAATTCCTTGAATCACAGTATAACTTCATAAGAAAAAAAATTTTTACCCATAACAATATTAAAAAACATCTAATTACATATTGGAGCAGCATCATACACTTCAGCAATTGATCGCAGATTACTAATTTTAATAATCAGCAATGATTCTAACCCATTTAATGAATTGCTTAGTAGTAGATCTAATAGAAGTAATCCATGTTGCAACTACTTGAAAAATAAACCCAACAGTACTATAATTTGATATGACAGTCAAGACGGCAAGTGTAAGATCATTAACACTTCACAGGTTATACCCCGAAGTAAATCTTACAAGAAGTTCACATAAATAAGGACAGATTTACACAATTATGTAGTTATGAGTATCACTGCATTTCTAACCATAAATGAATTCTTCTCAATTTGCTATTCATTTGTCTTTGATATGCATAAAATCCGCAATCCAACAGAAAACAAGTCAACTCATTTTTCCTTTTTTCTTATTTGGTTTCAGGACATTTATATATCAGGTAGAGGTATATGAACCCAGACGGTTTCATCTAAGAGAATTTTTGCTTGTGAAAGAATTCAGAAAAGTTTCATTTGTTCCACTTAGGTTTGCATTTTTGCCTATTGTTTGACTGGAATGCTACAAAAGACTTATAAGGAGTTAAGGAAAAGTTACATTTGGCAAATACAAGACTCCTCTCTGGAAAAAAAATAGAGAGTGCTGAGAATAATGATAACAAAAAAATTTAGATAACCCCTGTGGTGGCAACATCAATATTTTGGAACCATTTTAAAATAAAAAATGCAAAGACAAGGGAGCTCTCTACTTTGTAAGGGAGCTCTTCATTGGTATTTGAAACTGAACAACTCAAAAATGATACTGCAGCACACCACACTCTGATCAAACACATTAGTTTTTAAAATTTCTCACCTCTGTGGAGCCACTGATGACATTGTTTGGTTTTTATCTGATAGGGAACAAAGGGGAATTGGGAATGTATTATTTCAGATTATAAATAACTCTATATTAAAGACCCATAGCCTTGAAAGATTTTTTTTTTCTTTTTAGGACCCTAGCAGGTTTTAATTTTCGTAAGTAAAGAATTTTTAGATTGCAATAAACACAATATATCTGTCAGTCAATTTGGGTTGTTTGGGCCTAAAATACTCCCAGATGACTAACATGACTGTTGTATGGAGGTCCTATGTTCCTCTCACACTTAATGCCACTGACCTAGGGAACTCCTCCCTAAAATTAGAAATGCAGCCAAAAATCACATTTAAATAAAAAAAAAAAAAGTAAGTGACCCTTTGGTAACAACAGCTCTGCTGGTCAGTTATAATCAAGTTAAATCTTGGATAAGTAGACTGGACTTTGTGCTTGATTTTAAAACGTGACCAGTGGGTATACTTATATAAAAACCTATGAGGTATTTATATAGGTAAGGAATTGGTCTTTGTTTATGAAAGCAAGAAAAAATGATCAACACTTTGCAATATCGCTGAAAGAAAGAATTTCACAGTATTTTGTACAAAATACAACTTTTTTTCAAAGAATTGCCTTTTGAAGAACTGTCCTATCAAACATGGAGATTAAGTCAGTCATTGGGCAAAGGCCCAATGCAGCGAAAATGTCAGAGCAGATTTTACTGCTGAGTGGCTATTGAGACCCTCCCAATGTAAATTTTCTCCTTCAGTAACCTCAGAGAGCTTCAGGACCGCTACATGTTTCCTAGTATATCAGAGAGGTACTTTTAACTGGATATCACTGCTCTGTTTTACAGACAAGGCAAGCAAACCTACCCTCTTCCACGTCTTTTGCACTAATAAACCATCCTCACCGATGAACATATTAATTACTCTAGAAAATACCTGATGACTCAATGTTAATGTTAAGTCCTAGGTAGACATATCTCTTCTAAAACTCAGGAATCTTATATTTTAGGGAAGTTTAGAAAAAGCGTAAAATTCTGAAGAGTGTTGAGGACAGCTTATGGTGATAACGAAGGAATTTCATTACTTCATTAAAATTACTCTGCATTTTGTAATATCCAATTCTTTAAGTTTGTTAGTTTTGCTAAACATTATTACTGGCAGTCAATTCACAAAAATATTCCAGTACTTCTACCTTCATAATCAAGCTTTCCAGTTCCAGAAGTTAAATCTTCAAATCTTTGAATCAACTCTATGAACATGTAAAGGAGAAGATTCAACCCACAACATTTTAAAAATCAATGTTTAAAATAATTGAAATTACTGCAATATTTCTTCTTTAAAAAGTTCACAGTGGTGTTGACTTAGTCACACCAAGACTTTAAGAACTACCATATTTCTTCTTATTTTCTTCTAAATAGACACACATGAACAGTATTTTACATAACTGTTTCAATATTTGTGGTTATCAGCATTCTGAACTATTTGAACTTACATTTTTTTAAGACAGCTCTTTCTTATGAAATGTTAGAGGAACTAATCATTCAGATCTGTTACATGTGAAACTGTGAGATAGTATATGCTTTGCAAAGCATGTTTGGTTAGCATGTCTCTGCTTGAAAACTGCATTCTACATGAAACTCCAAATTAATAACCTTAATTATAAAGATAATTTGCCACAAAGGTTAATTTCATTGATGAAAAGTTCCCACTCTCTTTTCAATATTCCTCTTTAAATCCATATGAACATTTACAGAAAGTTATTTGGACGATATGGCAAGATTTTTTAAAATGCTCTCTATTATCAAAGAAATTTTTATTAATCAGAATTGACAGTTATTTATTTCTCATATCCTGCTTTCAGACAGCTCACATTTAGTGCAATTTGGTACAGTACCCAAAACTATTTAAATATTGCTTTCAACTTTTTGGAGCCTTTTGTTTTACCAGACTTCTGTGTTACTTCACTATGCAATTTACTGAAGGCTAGTAATTATTAGGACATGTGGTAGGCGTTTATCACCAGTAACATCACACAACCCACTCTATGATCAAGATACAATAGGGCAAATGGTACAATTAAAGGCACATTCTTTGGTGCATAACAATAGAAGCCTTGTGACATGGCAAGATTAAGAAAAGACTCAAACATCTTTAAAACTACTCATTACCACCAGTTAAAATGTGCATGTCTGACCTTTATGGTAATCAGTAGTACTCCACTTGTGCACTATAGAGCTAAATAAGCTTTATTTTAGACACACAGAATTCTTTGCGGTGACCTGCAGTTAACTTAGCTGATCTCAGAGCTGATGCTTACAATGAATCAACCCATCAGTGGTCATAATGAGAAGCCATCATCTTTATCAACCAGTTTATGATGACAGGCAGAAAACAGTACTGTAGATTTTCCTGCCAAGTGGGGTAGTATTTAAATGTTGACTGCTACATACATCAGATTAACAAGGTTGCAAAGTTACTGAGAATCCCATTCCCTGAGGTGCAGATTCACCCTGTGGTGCTATTACACCATAAGGTATATCAAAGATAATTGCTTAGTTTATTATCCTGTTGTCTTTTATGTCAGCCCCTAATTGTGAATTCAAAAGCCTCTTGATCTCCCAGTTCCTTATGGACCTGTTATTAACCCCATTCATTTTAATTAGGATTTATTACTATTTTTATTATTGAAGTACAGAATTTTTAAAATAGATGTTTCCAAATAACCCACAATTCCTTCATATGACTTCATTAAAAGAGAGATTGATGGGATATTCAGCCAGCATTGTAAACACAGGTCTCTCAAGCTCCTTTTCCATCCTCTGACAAAATTTGGCATATTAAGGTTCAGAATTTTTTACCCAGAGTTACTTTAATATTCAATTAAAGTGCATGTAAACATACAAAGATTTCTGTGGTAAAACCAAATTTTTATAGTTCTGTATGGTTTTATAGAACCACCCCAGCAGGAAAGTGCAAGGTGATATGTCACAGCTGCTATCTTCCCCACAGTCCTGAGGTATGGTGGTCAAGCTTTCACAGTTCTTGTGCTGCACTGGCAGAGAACAATTTAAGGACATTCCCATAAAATACCACAGGAAACCTACAGAACCTAGAAACAGTTAAAAAATCTACGGCCTGGCTAGTACAGATAAGTAGTCATTCATAATTCCTCCTAATGTATACAATATTAATCTGTATGTACCTAGAAAATCTGACTACTTCCTATACTTCAAAGTCATTGCCTTTGCTACGAAACCTAGAAAGTGCTTCAGGATTCATTATGACATGTGGAATATATAAGCAATAAGGCATGACAGGGAGTGTGGTTATCATAAGATAATCACACCCCTGGGTCATTACAAAGCATGAGGTGCAGCCGAGCACCTCTCATTCCCCCTGGGGTGTGATTATATCATGATAAGCACACTTCATGCAGTTACCTTATTGCTTTTATAAAAAGTCTTTGTTGGGAAGAAAAACTGTATTTTTTACTTAAAGATGATAAAGTTGGCAGTTTACAATGTTGAGCAGTACTTTCTGCTAAGCTCCGTGGTTTATATGTATTAATCTACTCCTTTAGAATATGCATCTGCCAAAGCTGATCCGAACTCATCAATCAAAGGGGGTTTCCATAATTCAGCATGTGTTGGAATGATCTGGCTGGAAAAGAATGTGCGCATGTCCCAGACAATCCCATAGCCGTTGACTGCTCACTGGACCCCTATTCTTTACTTGAAAATTAAAACAAAACAAAACAAAACAAAACAAAACAAAAAAAAACCAGATAACAAACTAAGTTGCTTAACTAAAAGTTAAATGATGTTTTAAACACATACATTTAAAGTAAAAGGTTGGCTTCAGTAACTGGAAAAGAATTCAACCTGCAAAACAAGAAAAAGTTTCTAACTTGTTTTTGCCCCTGGTAGATGTTCTCCTACAAATTAAGGGTGACAACTTAATTTAGGGTCCTAGATAAACTACAAAATCCCACTGCTGTCATTCAGATTGTAGCCTAAGGGGTCTAATGTGATCTTTTGGATTTACAAACACCTGCCTTGGATTATGCCATATGTCTTCCTAGTGGCTCCAGGGGTGTATGCTCTGTCCAGTATTCGGCTCATTTTGTGCTTTAAGAATGCATAACTGCACACAGGATATGAAGGTTTGCATCCATTTACAATTTATCAAGTGTGATGGCCATGTTCTGATTTCAGAGGCATTCAATGGTCTGGAAAGGGGCATATGTATGGGCTGAATTTGGCCCTGGGCCATTTATGAATATAGGTAACACTTTTCACCTAACATGAGCAAGCCACAAATTCAACTGTTTAATTTAAATAGGTCCTTGTCACCATATCTTCCAGATTTAAGAGGCAGGGTTAGGAACACTGTCAGTATCCTGGATGAAAAGGAAAAATTCCACTAGCCTTCTATCTTCCAATATTCAGTTTGACACAGTGCTCTCGCTACACAAAGATGCATAAAATCTTGCTTCTTCCAACAACAATTTGAACTCTACCATTTTGTCTTTATATTTTTATCATATAGAGGTACAAGATTTTTATATATTTATTTGATTATTTTTCTATCAAATGTTGCCAGTTTTCTCTTTCAACTGGAAATTTGTTTCTTAGTAGAGAATATTATGTTAAAATTATTATATATAATATGTATAAATATTTTATATAAATATATGCATGTAACATATATTATATTAAAATTATTCCCCAAAAAGGGAAATTATATCAAAAGACATATTTCTGATGCATTTCTTTAGAAGTCTATAGATTTATGACAAGCAAAGAATCTGGCCTTTCAAATAGCAATGATACTAAATACAAGCTAATTTAATAATAATAACAGAAAGCAATTAAGAAATAACAAGTAAGGATGTAACAAAAGAATATTAAGCTAGTAATTTTTTAGCTAATTTTAGCATTTTTCAGATGACACATTTTTATATAATAAATTTGTTATTTAAAGTGATTCACAAATAACTTTGGAAATGGATTCCTTATCTCGAAGAGATGGGTTGAAAGTGAGAGTTGTGGTTACTCGCTTCCTTACAATTAGATGGAAACAACAGATATTAAAACAGTAAAGGAGAAGTAAACTTTAGCTCCTCTGTTCTTAAAGCTTTTATTTTAAAAATTGCAGCTAGTAAAATTACTATCTGATGGTTTCTAAAAACATTCCTAGTCTTTTATAACTCTAGAGGTACTGGCATACAGAAATAGACCTCTACCAATATATCTGTGTTCAGAAAATAAAATTTTGCTCACAAACTCTTACTCTACATTTTAGATGAATCCTTCATTAATTAAATGAGAGCCTGAATATGCAAGGAATACCAACCTGATCCAGACTAATTTGGAGCAATACTCTTTAGGGGTTTTTCAGTTTATTTGAAGCTGTAGAAAAGGTGACACAACGCTTGTGTATGCAGTCAACCTTAATTTTGCCACTGTCTAATTTAAGAGTGTTTTACTTATGGCTTATCATTCTTTTAATATAGAGCTACTGTGTATGGTATAAAATGTCTTGGTTCCACATCACAGTTAATTATTCATGACAGTATCATGAAGCGCTTGTTGATGAATTACAGGATAGAAAGAATGGAATGGAGGAGGAAAATCAGGAAGTGGGAATTTGGGAAGAAATATGGTTTGTGTTAATGAAGTACTATGTAAAATAAATGTAGTACAAGTGAAATTTATTTATTAATGCACTTCTACATATTCAATTTGTTCAAGTCTTGATCTGCACTGAGGACCTTCCATAGAGGGATGAAAATACTAGTATTTCATAGCATAAATGGAGGTACATGCGAGTAACTGTCAATGGATAGGTGACTACCAGCTTGGAAAAACTGGGCATTAGGATGCATTTGCCCAACAGATTTCCAGTACTTTCTGCATAAAAGCATCAGTGGGTATTAGCATATTTAAAATCTGTTCATTCCCTGGACTGGTAACCATGGCTACACTTGCCCGGATTTTCTCTCCTTCTCTGCAATTGGATCCCAGAACAGCAGGGGTAAGTAGGCTTAGAAGTGGCTAGTAATGGCTAGCCAGGGCAGCCTTACTCCAAGAAGTCTAGGGAAGGCTTGCCAGCTAGAAAGAATTTAACAGGAACACAGGAAATGTCTTACTAGGTAATAGTTTGCTGAACAATTCTCTTCATTTTACTGCAGCAATTGCTACCTGACACTGGTCAGCACTACATGCCTCCTCAGGAAGTGGGGCAAGAAACTCCACTTCAGTCAGAAAGCAGACCATCTGTCCCCAGGAAAATGGCTTCTCTGTTCCCAAGAGTTGAAGACCGGTATAAATGCTGAATCTGAAGGGTTTATATCCTTTCCAAGACTGGATTTTTCTGATGTGTGAGGTTTTGGTTTTGGGGTTTTTTTCTTATTTCAGGATTAACTGGTATAAGTCCGGATACATTTGTTATTCACATAAATTTCCATCCCTCACTGGAATCCTGTTAAACTTATGACCTCCCTGACATGAAGGGGAAAATCAGTTCCTTAGCTTATTCTATGTGTGAAGACATATTTGTATTTACTAGATTTGAGTTCACTGCCGTTCAGTTTTGAGCATCCTTCTGCTTTGCAAGACAAGAACAGACCATCCTCATCTACCTTTGTTGTTTTATCTGATTCTAATTTGTTCTTTCTTATTCTCTTCTCTATAGTAAGTAACACTAAATTTCCATTGCACAGTTTTAAGGTGCCCCTCTTGTTTCTCAGTGCCTTTCCCCACATCTCTCAAAGGTCAACCATGACCCTACACAGTATTTTGGATGAAGTCATGTCTTCATTTCATATAATGGCACTAGAAAGTTTTCTATTCCTTCTCCATCTTGTTAACATATGAATATTTGCTTTCCTTTTTAACAACAAGCATACACTGAGCAGATAACTTCCCTGGGCTGACCATGAAGTTTTCAAGGTTTCTGAAATGATAGTGTTTATTGAGTTTTGTTTGCCACGCTGTTTCCTATCACCTACTTTAAATAGGACCTCTTGAAATTCCTCACAAGCTTTACTAATTTTCTGCAAAGTTTGCTTCCTTGCTTTACGCTACCCCGAGGCAATCACATCCTGATTCTATAGCAGTCTTCTGTTCATTTATAATATATTTTTATATGTAATTTATTAATAACTACATTACGTAATACAGGACCACAGATTAATCCATGAATCCATTGCTAGACTTTCTTATGGAAAAAATCATTTCTTCCTATTCCTTTTCCTTATCTTGTAGACATTTTTACTAAACCAATTCTTGTCTGTCATCCAACAACTACTTAAAGACTCTAATAGCCTACCTCAAGGAAGGCTTGTAAAAGCCTTTTAAAATACAGAATTTAGAATATAAAAATTTGTTCTCCTTTTGAAATATCTTCAAGTAATTCTAACAAATTAGTGAAATAGTTTTTCTTTGTAAAGCTTGCCCTACTAGAACCTGTTTACTATCTTCCAGTGACTTTGTAACTCTTCTCTAAATTATGTCCACCAATTAGGTTCATACAGCTTTTACCGGCCTTTAATTCTCTTTCTAAACTCAAATATAACATTTGATGCCTTTCAAATTTTAGTCCCATAATTGTCTCCTAGTGAGAAGAAAAGACAATATATTTGCTAGCCATTTGGCCAATTCATTTTGAACTCTCTCCAACTTTAAAGGATTCCTCCAAATACAGGGCATGGCATTTTCACATATTCTGGGCCAGCTTCAGGTCTGCAAGATACTTATAGGTGTCACACTTTCTGTAAGGAGAGATACCTGGTTCCATATAAGGAATAAAAGTAGTTGGAATAAAACAGCTAGATCGAGTAAATACTTATCTAGTAACCAAATACAGCATTCATGAACTAAAAAACAATTAAATAATAAGTCTATAAATAAATTAGTTTTACTAGTTTGAATCAAAACTGTATGGTCAGAGCACGCTGTTGCCCACTATTGCTCCACAGAGTCCAGAGTCACTCTGCCTCAACAGCAATGTGTCTGAGAGCAAAATTATCTTTTTTCTTCTTCCAGACACAGTGTTGCTGACATATAAAATATATTCAGATTGGAGCAGAATTGTAATTAGGATAAATATTTGATGTCCAGAGTGCTATCACGCTAATATAGAAGGGGAAGACAGAGATTTGTATGTAGGTAGTGTATTGCTGTTGCAGTCTTCTTATACTTCTGCTATATTTTTAAAGATTAAACAAATAAGAAATATGGACTGAAGCAGGCAATATCAAAACAGCTTTACTTGAGCTGAGTTGTTAAGAAAGCCTTTCAGAGAATGGAAGCAGTAAAGCAAATAGTTACACCTCGGGAGTGACAGAGTATTGCAATCTATTGGTAATGATGGAATTAGGCTCAGCAGAAACAGATTCATACTTTTTTACTGAGATCTGGTCTATATGGAACATCTAGGCTGATTATAAGGGATGATGTGGAAAACACAAAGAGGCCATGAAAGATCCTGAAATGCTAGGGCTAATTTGATGTATCTTGCTTTAGTTTCAAAAACTCAGCGCTATTTCTCTAACTCCGTTCTGATTCAGTCTGGCATTCCTTATGCAGTCAAAATTCCCCCTTAAACTAATAACAGCTTCACCTAAATGTGAGGCAAAGGTTTAGTAAACAAGGGAAGATTATTTTGTTTTCTGAATATAGATATATTAGCAAAAACATATATCTGTGCTTTGGCATGTCCATAATTATAGAATCTTAATAATGATTATATATAACAAAATTACAGAAGTGTTCTTAGTGGTAATTTTAAAGGCAAAAACCTGCAAAATAAAAGGGTATAGATTTCTCTTTTTACAGGGATTTACAGTACTCATCAACTTGTATAGTTCACATTAGCATCCAGTGACATTGCTTTGTCTGTATATATTTCTAGCTGTCAACAGAATGTCCTGAGGCAATCGCATCCTGATTCTATAGCTATCTTCTATTCTTTTATAATACACAAGGGTCTAATTTTCCATCAGCAAAGCATGAAATCATGTAAGAATGCCACATAACCAGCATGTGCAAACAAGTAGCACTTTTTCTACACATAAAAATGCTTCATAAAATAACAAATAAATTAAATCTTCTTGTTCAAGTAAAGTGCTTGAAAACCGAGACCCTTTTTAGAAATTAGAGTTCTCTGTGCAGAAGTGGCCATACCACACTGTTCCTCTAAACATGTGCACCACCTTGCAGCATTATTTTGTGTGGTAAAATCATTTGACTCAGGCTGATGGTGGAGCTCTCTATTTCCTGGACAAATAATACAGTTGTAAACATCAGGCATATTAATTAAATTAATATAAATATTAAACAGCTAGCAAGTTAACAAAAGAAATGTACTTCAGTTTGATGATGCCACTTATTGTTCCAACAGTAGCAGCCTTGCTCTGTAGCTGTGCAGGTTCCTATAAAGTACTTTTAAGAGAATTCACTGGAGCAAAATGGGTACAGTGACTCTGTCATTTGCTACTTCCAACGTATTTCTATGGAGTAGCCAGAGAAAACACTAAGGCTCAGCAATTAAACAATTTTAAAATGTACCAAAATATATGTGCATATACGATATGCAGACTGCAACTCCCTATCTGGAACATATGTCTAGTTCTGCAGCACTGTCTGCCATCACCAATGACCTCCTTAAGCAGCTTGTGTTTGCAGTGTACTTGAACTACATTCAAGACATATGTCTTCCTTGCTAGAAGAACCACAGAGATAAAGCTCAGTTTAGCCTCAATGTATTGACTACAATTGCCAAAACCATATTCTTCCTCTTTGCCTCTCATATTTCTACAACTTTAGGGGATCTTTAACACCCTTCTCTACATAATGTACAGTTTATTTAGCACATGGCTTTCAGATGTCTGGCTGCAAAGTACCCTGTTGTAATTTAAGGCAAACATGTTTTGAATAAAGTCTCTAGTGCTTTTAATCTCTACCGCATCTAGCACAATGGAAGCTTTCAGAAAAAATGGATTTTCCAGGATGAAGAGGACTACATAGTCTCTACTCATGAAAAGAACTGACCTAGAATTTACATGTATAATTTTCAAAAAATTTGCTTTTGTCAACTCCTCACCATTATGGCAATACCTTTGAGAAATGAGCCTGCAGATAACAAAGAGAAAGTCAGACAACATGCACTTGTTTTTCCAATACATCCTTGTCTATGGAAACATTTCCTAAACATTATGAAATAAAACAGAGGCATGATTTTATTTGCTTTTTAAATAGGAGGAGATATGAGCAATGATAATTGTTGCCAAAGCACAACAGACGTGACTGAAGTGCTCAGTGATGACTCACTGCAAGGAAACAGCACCAAGCTTGCAGGGGAAAGTCCTGACCCCCCTCCACAGCTGGGGCAGCCTTGCCCACGCTGGAACTAATGAGCATGTGAGGCTGCCAGCCCACACAGGTGCAAGGATCAGCTCAGAAATAAATCCTACAGCGCAGGAGTATTGAGAGTTGGCATCACCACAACGAAGACTAAGAATTCATTAATCAGGGACAGGTTTTCAGCAAGTTTTCACTGTTACTGGTCCACAGAGGCCAAAGGAAAAAAAAACATCTGCAGCATCTGAAAATCTGTCCCTCCAATGTTCCTCTCCTTAAAAATGGAATTAAAGGAAATAATTATGTAGCAGACAAATACCCTTCAGGAAAGAGAAGTCACCCTGTAGAACTGAATTCATCTTGGATTTGAGTAAATTCACTTCAGCGCTAGATCTTTTCTAGGCTGCACACATTACCTTGTAGTCTACAACGAGTAAGCAGTCTGTGCAAGCAGATACTGGGTAAATAGTCAGGCAAGTAGCCTGTGCCCCATACATGTGCTGTTACCATGAACCAAGACATTCTGCTCAGCTGTGCCTACCAGAACTGAGGCAGACGGACACCTGTTTTCACAGTCCTTCTGTCTGTATTGTAAAACGGGCACAACAGTATCTCCCTTTCTCCCTGTGGTACTACAGGAGCTGAAACATGGAAGGCTGAAAGGTTCAGCCACTGTAGCTGTTGTCCACTTACCTGAGATGTAGATAAAAACCTGTAAGTGTGGTAATGCATGATGTCTCCTCTAAGCAAGCACAGTCATGCTTTAAGTTACATGCTAGGTATATATATCTTGTTAGCAACAATAGCAAATGTAACCTTCCTTCAGCCAGATCAACAACAAGAAAATCAGAAAACTTGTGGTAGCAGTAAGTTGGAGAAAACAAGACAAAGGCAATATGTTCACTTACGCAATCCTGCTTCTATTATTTTTCTGTGGTTTATCAGCCCTTGAATTATTTTCCATCGCTCTCTAGACTGTGTTGTGGGGCATGCATAGTCAGAATATGCTCCTTTTAGGAGCAAGGTTTTCATCCATCTCTGCCATACTGTCCACAACTAATAAGTAAATGGTGCTCTTAAAGCTACGTAATCAAATTTAACATTTCTCATTTAATATACATTGCAGATGATGATGCAACTGTGTGCAGATTTTCTGATTTACACCACTGCTTGTGGTATGGTAGTGTCAAACACCTAGTGGTGCTTTAAGGCAAGGGGCCAAGCTGACCTGCTTTATATACTTATATAACCCATATGTTACACTAAGATGCTGCATATTCTAAACTTTCATATAAAATCTTTTCCATGAACAGAAAAATATTGTTTCTAGCTTTCACAGTTGTGAAGAAAACCTGCAATTCCTAACAGACTGTAAACGGGTGCAACGCCTAAGGCTGGAAACAGATGGAAAACTGAGCTCAGGAAGGCGACATCTCTACTTCTCTTATTAAGCTGCCTTGATGTTGATATTAAAACCTAATGATGTCTCTTTAAAACTTAACACTATGTATTTTGGTAAACATTTGAATAGATAGGCAAGGAAGAGAGTGGGAATTAAGCCCTCATAAGTCATAATGGGAAGCAGAAGAGATACAGGCTGGAAAAAGGGAAAAAAACTAATATTGCAGAAACACTACTGTTTATGAAATGCATGAGGAGAAAATAAGAAATGAATTATACATAAAAACAAAATTAGAATTAGGATTAGAAAATACTACAGAGAGGGAAAATGGTAGCCATGAATTTACACCTCAAAATAAGAAATTTAAAGTGGCTTAGATAAGCACATTATTTTGAAACATTTAATTTCAATTGTATCTTCTTTTATGAATATTATCATATCTAAACCATCTTTTTTTTTAAATGGTGTTTGTTGAAATCAGCTATTTCTGACAAATATTTTCAGTAAATGGGCATCTGAAAGAGTAGGGTGAATAAGCTTGCCCAAAAATTTCTAATAAACTCTAAAGATAACTTCAACTATATGTAGAAGGAGTTGCACAGCTTGATAGGAGTGGATTTGTGGAGTGACACCGCTGATGCTGAAGACTCAACATCAGATTCTGTGTGGTTTGGGTTTTTTTACTCTGGCTGTATGGGTTCCCAGAGCCTCGATGTCCACTGGCAGGTGGAGAGCACCAGTTCCAGCATTGCTTCTCTCAAAGGAATAGAGACTGTGATCCCCGAGATACTCCACAAAGTGAACGAAAGCTCAGTAAGAGCGCATTATCAGGAAATTTGCTCTTGAACTTAACTAAAACACGAAAGTAGGTGCACCTTTGATTTAGTTGTGTAATACCACACATATCTGTACCAAAAGCTGGGTGGGAAGACAGGGTTGCTGCATGTGTTGTGTGCTTCCCTGTTGTGTTGCTATCAGCCAGCTTTTCCCATCTGCTCTTTCCCAGCTGTGAAACTACTGGAAGAACCCTAAGGGTGCCTAACCACTTGGCTCAGATCTTCCTGGGGTGAAACTGGAGGGTGCAACCGGATGCAGATGTTCACTGCCTTGCTGTAACTTGGCTGGACATAGCCGTGTACCCCCAAAACATCAAAGGCACATGGTTATTCTGTGCATGACCTCTTCTTTCACTTAACATAAAGGTTTTTATCCCTGCTTCAATATCTTCCTTCACTCTTTTCCTGCACTGTTGTCTGCTGACACGTGACTACACCTATGATAGTCTTTGCACTTCCACAAGAGCCACTTGGCACAGAGAACTGGAGTTGCTGATACTGGACCTCCTCCCACCTCTTTTCTTCTCACAACTTTCTCTCTGTCTTTTTCCTTGGCTGCTGGATGACCATCCTGGCAGCAGGCCAGTACAATCAGCAGCGAGGGAGGGAGACAAGGCTTCCCACTTTTAGCACTGAAAGTGGTCCCTAGTAGGTAGGAGAAACCATGGTAAAATATCATTAGATCCAAGTCCCCATATGTTTCTATGTCTGTATTCCAGATAGATAGACACAATTTGGGAGCAGAGGGGTAAAGAATGAGGGGTGGGTATATAAGTGCAATGCAAAATGCTTGACAGGTATGTAGAAGTTTGACTGTCAGGGTTAGCTGCCTCTCAGAAGACTTCCTCAGCAGCATCCAGTGTAAAGGCATACGATCTGCTCATCCAAAGACAGCAAATGGGCTACAATTAGAGCAGTAGGACTAGAAAGAGAGAGAGAGTACAATTAGATTCCCGAAAGAGCTGAAAGATTATACTCTCAGTTCTTCATCTCAGTAGAGCATGCTCACATCCCTATCTCTCCAGAAGTCCCACTGCACACAGCTTGTGGTTTTGCAGGAGAAGAATTAACATCTTCTCCTGTACATTTACTCAGACTCAAACCATTCACACACAAAATTGAGTAAACCATGGTTTACTCAAACCATTCACACACAAAATTCTCAAGGGCAAAATATACAGGCAGATGCAATTTTGAGAATAACTTAATTTCAGAATTAAAGCTGGCCAGAAAACAGATTTCACGTGCCAGGAAAACGATGGCATTTGAGACATTTAGAAAAAAAAAAAAACAACAAAACTGAGGTAAAAAGAAGAGCTTTCAACTTTTTCTTTAAGTATCATTAAAAAGAATATGTTGTCATATTTTGAAAAAATTTGAGCCATCTTGTTTCAATTTTTACAGAAAACCAAGTTAAACTTCAAAACAAAATCGCTTGAAAGTAAAGAATGCATTAGTTGAAAAAGAGGAAAAACAGGAGCTCCACCACTGCAAAATGTTTTCTTTTCCCTCCCTGTCAGCCTCCCTTCTCATAACAAAATTATCTAAAAATTGGTATGACAATAGAAAAGCATCTGTCCATCTGTCTATATGTCTGTCTGTCTGTTTATCTATCTATCCATCTATGTTTTTATTTGGCTCACAAGCTTTCTCATTTACTCTCCTAATAAAAGTATGTACTGAAATCCAAACTGGCTGTACATCACACCGCTAGTTTTAGGATAAACTAAAAAGGTTTAGTTCAACTCCAGGGGTTATCAAGTCCATTGAATATAAAAGTAGTTGTGGACAATTCACAATCTCAAACTGTTCAGGATTTTATATCCCAAAGAGCACAACATATTTATAAACCAACAGTGACGGGTTTCACTTGTTCTGAGTAATAATGCAATTAGGAGTGCTAATAATGCCCAGAGAGAGTCTTTTTCCTGAAACCATCTCATCTTCAAGCTTCCTTAATGATTCTTTTGTATATTTGATTATTATCATTCCTGAGACAGAGTCTGACAGTTTATCGATATCACCGCATTTTCAAGAAACATATCAAGAAATAGCACCATGCTACATCCCAACATACTTATTAAATGCAGTGCTAAGCTGACAAGACACCAACAATATAAGCAGATGTTCATTTCTCACCAGGTCTATGCCATTCAAACCATTCATCCAGAGCCAGAGCTGCACCAGTTTTACACTAGAACGTTTTAAAGAGACATTATACACTGTTCCTCAGAATGGACTAAAACCTCATTGCACGATTTTTTATTATATGCAGATGAGCAGCATCTGATTAGGTCCTGAGGCAGCTTCCTGAACCTAGGTGTTCACAGGAATAGCAATGGGAGCTGGGGAAGAATATTTCATAACTGAAATATATTTTCCCTTGGGGGACACCACCATTTGATTTTGACATTTATTTGTCCTATGCTGTAAAGGACAAAACTACAATTACACTTTTTTTTCTACTGTGCAGTGGGCACAATGTCAGAAAAAATTAAATCAAAGGTAGTGTGTTCTCACAAAAAAATAACAAGCTTTAAAACCAAATTTAAAGAACGTATTCAGAGTTAAGTCACACTACATTAGAACAGCTTATTTGACTGAAAATGTGTATCATAAATGTATTTTACAAAATAGCAGTAAGCATAAAAAGTAATATATAGTCCTGCATTTGCTTTTTTCTTAGTTTATTATTAATACTATTAACACTATTATGAACATTTTACTTTTATTAATATTTTTCATTGACAGCTTTACAAACAAGGTGCAGCAAAAATAATTCAGTTGCTTGAGCTCATTTCTATTTTATTTGTTACGATTTTTTTCAATTTGGAGAAAGTTGATGTAAATTAATTGAATACAAGATTAAATGAATAGTACAGATTATGACTATTGCATCTTGCATTTCAACCACATACAAATCTATTTTTAGTATGCACATTATCATGCAACAAATAGTTTTTCATTCTGGAATTCTACTGGTGCAATTCACACATCATGTAAAGGAATTTATTCATTTTACACAAAACATTCCTGGAAATTACCAATACTGCAAACAATTTATAAGCTATTGTCATATCTTTTACTTCAAGGGTTCCCAAACCTAGTGTGCATAATTTTCAGTAACGGACCTCATGTTTCAAAAAAAATTATAGAATAAAAGTGTTAGAGAGTTAGTCATAAATTAGCATTTCATCCTCAAATTAGTAATAAATAAGCATCATTCAAATCTTAGTCCAAACTAGAAGGGTTAAACATGTTGTCATGTTCTTTCCTTCTATTGAATTTAAATGAAGTTGAACACGAACAGTTCCTAGGGCTAACAAGTCTCTAGTACATAAAAATAACAGATAGTGCCTTATAATCTTATTGAACTGCATTAGTTGGAATAGATAACAAAAAAACAGGGAAAAAATTAGGTACCACTTCATAAAAATGTGAAAGGTAGCACAGTAAGCAAGTTTCATGAATTTTTAAGGAAATTTAAACCTGTATTTGGAGTAGAGCTAAGCTGAATTAGGATACCGTGGTGTTTACAGAAAGCAGACATGGTCACTTTGATTTGAATATGCATCGAACCTGATAGGAAAATAGGATGAGATAAAACCAAATACAAGAAAAATGGGAAGCATTTTTTAATTTCATTTGTTGTTGAATCTTACATCTACTGCCAATTTAAACAATGGTGGTGGATCAGTAGATGGGAGTGATGACCTAGCTACTAGAAGATTTGCTTCCTTCCTGCACTGGGCTTAGTTCAGTGAAGAATTGCAGCACACACATGAATAGCCCCGCTAAAGAAATAATGCTATTTGTATGCTGGAATTACACACTTGCATTGTAAGCGCATAGGTCAATCAGGTCACCAAAAAGAACACAACATATTAGTATGCAAGAATCGACCTAAGATCTGGAATATGTGTTTTATATGAATTGCATGTACAAAAGACATTACACTCAAGTCATTCAAAGTAGACGTTCCTTATTTCTAGAAAGGATGTTGTAGTGATAACACTCAGAAGTTCTCCATGCCTGTCTGTGCCTTTAGTCCAAAAAAGAGGCCACCTCTCAAGAAGTGGAAGGCTGGGTGATCTTTGTATCCACTTATTGCTTAGCTTCTGACACTGACTCTGCTGATGTTGTTAAGGGGAACGCTAACAGGATCTATGGAAATGTGTGTTTTGCAAAAGTTTAATCAGTGAAGTTCCTTATAATTGCGTTGGCTGGCTGTTGAATTGGTTTGGTAATAAATAACTAATTTTTGAAAGGGCATCAAACAACTTTTTTGATGAACCTTAGCCTTAATTTTATTCTCAGCAGTGCAATAGTGTGGAAAGTTTGCTCACCGGGGATAGCCCTCACTATGGCATTACTCATTATGTGATAGCTTAAAGTACAATCATCTTCACTTCTGGAATTGGGGAGAGGGAGCATTGCTTGTTATAAACATTTATTTCTTTAAAATGTTGATACTGAAAGAAAGCAGAACGTTGTTATAATCTATAATTTTTCCCATAACAGTTCATGCCTTCTACTGAAGGTTTCAAAATTTCACCATGTCTCTTCAAAAACTGAAAGCTACATATTGTTATGATTTTATATAGCAAATTAAAAAAAAACCCACATATTTGCTCTTTAAAATGCACTGGTTTATAATAATATATTATAACATTTAGGATTTTAATACCAGTGCTTTAGTGTAATAAAACTTTTAGTGATTCCCTGGCATGTCTTGTTCAGACTTAAGTTCCTCATTTACATATCTGATGTCCCCCAAGAGACAGACAAGCTTCAAGTTAATTATCCATGTAGCTATAAGAACTCCTGTTTCTTTGGTAAGAACTCTCTAAAAGAAAACTAACAGTTATTAAATATTACTTTGAGTTTCAAAAAGTAATCAAATTGCATTTAAAGAGGCACTAAAGAGATACTTAAATTTAATATTCTTTGCAGACTAAATAATATATAAACCATGTACAACTCTTACACAATCCACAAATAAAACAATCATGAAAAACTAACAAGAAGCTCAGCCTTCAGTAATTTCAAGTGCTACAAATAGTCAGAAGCAAAAAGGCTCTTGAGCAGACCCTGCACCACTCCCTAACACGTAGTCATTTTACAAGAAGGCAAAATTACACCTGTTGAAAGCAGAGACACATTCCCAACTGCTTCTAGTGGAGCAGGATTGCATTACTAATAGCTCATAAAAATGTGGACAGAATCATGCTCTTTACAGAAAATAACAACTGACAGAATACATACTTCTGAAATGAAATGCAACTGTTGTAAAGACACCAACACGTCTCTTGCATCTCACCAAATTATAATTACAGGGAGGAGCAGCAGAGAAATACTGTATGTTGTCACTTGTGACCAAAAGCATCTTTAAAAACCAATTTGATGTATCATGGAAAAGAATAACTGGCAAGCATAAAATGGACTTTAATTCTAACTGTTCTACACAGCTTCCACTCATCCAAACGCCTTCAGTAGGGTGTTAGACAATGTACCTAATATATGTCATCTGTGGTTCATTCTCTGTCATCCTCAGCTGCAGCTGGCAACTTACAAGTACAGATATCAGGTGAAATAATTAATCTGAGTATTTTACAATAAATGAACATGCGCATCTATTTCCGAGAGTCTCATGATGACTTGCATGAAAGGCAAATTCACTGACTGTCTCCAGATTATTACATGCATCCTATAATTAAGTTACAATGACTGAATAGAATGTGTATGCTTTTCTCTACACAGAAGACAACAATCTCATTCCACAAAGACCTTGGAGGTCATTCAAGAAACAATTAGATGTCCTGCTATCTATACCAAAAAGAAAGAAGGCCGAGGGCAGAGTAGCCTTTCTGTACAGTTTCCTGTAGCTTCAGCGCTCACGCGTTCAAATGAAGCCAAACAATATTAAGCCACAGAGCAACACACACAGAACACATATGTTTTGTAAAAAGTTGGTATTATTTCTATCCGGCAAAATGGGGCGGGAAGAGTCATGTCTGTCATTTTACAGAAAGGCATTTGTTAACATATTTCTGTTATTTTAGTTTCTCAGCATCACTGTGTACAAAGTGAAAAGCACTAAATAAAACCATTGTCATTATTCTGCTATGTAAAGACAGAGGAGAATACATACTAGTGTCAGCTGTGTACACACTCAGCTCTGGGATAAAAAGCATTAACATGAGAACAGAAAGACGTAAAACCTAACTTTTACATATCAACCAACAGTCTTTTATCGTATGTAGAAAGCATACCTAATATTTTCTGGCACTTTACATTTGATCAGGTGTTTGATTTATTATGATAAAGACAGTTAAAACTCAGTAACACTCACAGACTTTGGGAATGCAAAATCTTGCAATCCTTAGGCAGACAATGCTACCACTGACTTCAGAGAAGACAACAGAAGAAGACTTCAAATAGACAATGTCTATTGTCACTCTGAGATGATCTCTTCTGGCTGAAATATGGAACAATGTTGACAGACAACTGCAAAAGGAGTCATTTCCAGGCCTCCTCAGTAAAAAGGAGGGTTGCTGAGATTTAGACCTTTAAGGGTGTTTGCAGGACTGTATGGAACTGGTTCCTCCAGGCACCTCATCTACATTGGAGAAATCTTAGCCTGTGAAGTTTTCTTTCTATCACTTACTTCCATAGTATTGAAGTACAATGCAAAAACTTACAGAAAGCACTTTCTAAGATAGACACAAATGGTTCACAACTCACTACCCTGTAATATTTCACCCTTTCTTTCCTTTCTTTCCAGTTTTTCTCCTTGGCCTTCCTATTTGTAGCAGAACCAAGAAAAAATTATGGGATGATACTGCAAGTATCAGCAGTGAGGTAGGCTTTGCAGCTTGATCTGAACAGTTGCCTAGGTGAAGTTCAAAGAACAATGCAGACCACTAGAAGATTTGCCACTAGAAGATTTGTGTCGGAAAAAATGGCTTGTTTAAAGTACAGCTTTAGACCAGAGATACACAAAATACTAAGAGGAAGGCATAGTCCTGGACTATGAGATACTTTGAAAAAGCCATTAACTCCAACCACACAAATAAACTAAATTAATAAAGAAAATGTGCTTCCAGGGTGTCTTTTATTTTCCAGATATATCAATTTCTTCTCTCTTCACATTTAAGTTCACCTATGTGCTTAAGAAGAAGAGTCAAACTTAGCAGAACCTGAGCACTGAATTAAGTAGAGAAATAGAGAGAAATTCAACAATATAGAGCTATGTTAACAGATGCTTTAAAACAAAAATAGAAGAGGAAATGCAATCATTATCCCTCAAAAGAAGATATGAAATTAAGAGCCTTGTTTTTCATCTGGGAGCTGGAAGAGGACCAGAAGTGATTACCGTCAGCACTCCCATTATCTAGAATACAGATCCAGGTAACTAGCAAGAGATAGACTACTTTAAATAGTAGATGTGAAATAATCTGTCTTTCAAAGATCATGAAACTCTGCCTACTTGCTATGAAGATTGAAGCTGGATTTTCCCTAATCAGAACAGTGCGTAATTGCCTTTGGATTCTTGCCATTATTTTCAGTCCATGCAGTAGTTATTTCACATGAAGAAATTGAAGTTAAACAGAGCTCTGTATGCTATTGATCTTATTTATGACAGTCTTGATCCTGCAGAGACGAGTTCAGACACAGACAGAGCACATTCTTGGATCTGCAACTAACTATCTATCTGGTATGAAAGCTCCTGATTAATAAGCACTAGGTTCCATGTCTGTTCCCTTGCATCATTCCCAAGACCAGATCTCATCACATCATCTACAGCAAAACAAGATTAATATCTGAATTCATACCACAGCACTACATTTTGTATTTGCCACCCATTGAGTTTGCCTGGTACAGAGTACCCAACTTCACTGTTTCGTGCTTAAGAACTGGAACGTCTCACGCTGTATTTAAATTTACGCAAATGTTGATGGCACAAAATTTCACACACTTTCTTATAGTATGTGAGATTATTTGGGCACCATACTCAAAAGGCAGAGAATATATTCTGTCTCCTCCCTGTGGCACAGAGAGAGGCGATCAATCAAAAAGGTGCTCGGAGTCAGACAAAATGGCCGTATGGTGCTTCAGTGCTCAAATTATGTGTGTTCTTTAAAAAAAATTGAATGCTGGATAATGATTTGCCACACTGCTATACTACAGGTAAGTTCAAAAGCAGTCATTGTCAGTATGCTGATTGATGTAAAGCTTTCAGTCTCTGAGGGGAAGAGTATAGCACTTCCTACTGCTTGATCCATAAAGCAGCATTTACTGCAGCCCACCTTCCTGGTCTGTGCTGCATAATACGTTGCCAGATTATGGGAGTTAGGGAATTAAAAGGAAAAGAAAAGAATGGATGAAAAAGCCCTGACCCCCTCCTCCACAGGTGAAATATTTGAGTCCCTGCCTGAGGGTATTGGAAGTAGACACTAATTGCCATCCAGATATCCACTACTCACTTTCACCTAAATATTTCCCACTTCTGGCTGATCAACCAACCTAAAATTTAATTGAAAAAGTTTTCATTTAACGTTTGCATCCCGTGATGACTAGCTGGGACTGGAAGCATTCACTATCAGAGCTACGGTATAAAAAAGGAGAATAGCACCGTGTGAAGGAGCCCACAGTAAAAGGCAAGAAATGAGAAGGGGGGAAAAAAAGCTCTTAAGGATACACACTTCAAGTTTCTTTTACTAAGAACCAACAACTTGCACTTCAAGTGATACTTCATGTGCCAGGTACTGTGCCAGTTGTTTGACTCTGTATTTGCTACTTAGTGATCACTATCTGGATTTTTGTAGGCATTTTCTCATGGCTGTTGAACAGAAACCTGCAACACTATCCACAGACAGGAAGGGGAAAGTATTATTGATCTGTGTCTGCTTTGATGTGCTGCTTTCTGGGAGTGAAAACCAATCTGTTACAATCAGATGCTGCACAGCCTGAATTATATTGAGGTTCCCATCAATATATAGAATATGTGGGAGCAGATAAACAGTAGCCACAAAAGAAAGACTTGACCAGATTATTAACCAACTCTGGGTGTTGAAAAAGGAAATTCATGTGGGATCCAGACAGGTCTCATACTTAAAGACCTTTTGGGGACAAAAATACAAGAAAGGAAGCGTTTGATATTGGAGACCATGCAGAGAAGGCAAAGAAGAGGATTTGTGCTTTATGAAGCATTAAAGTGACTTCTGTAATGATACTCTATTTGGAAGAGAAATGCCCTGTTTTAAAAAAGAGAACGAAAGCAGCTGAGATTCAGAACTTGCAAACCTTGTTGGCAGCCTTACAGATGTTTTCTATGTTAGAGTTGTACCTAAAAGGGGCAGATGGAGTACAGAACACCAAAACCCAAAATCCTTGCTCAAAAGTGTTTACAATCTGAGAGAAGGAAAATGAGCACAAGCAGTCATCAGAAAGAAAGACTCAAAGGCGATGACTAGAGACAAGGGGAACAAGATCTGAAAGACAGAAGAGTAAATGGATTGATAGAGTTGAGCAGATAACATTCTCCCTACTTCCTTAGAGCTTGCCACCAGCCTCCAAGCTGCCTACCAGCCTCCGGGAAGGGCAGGCAGGCAAAGGGGAATATTGCTTACAAACAGGGATGGATGCCAAAATGAGATTGGCCAAAGACAGGAAAAAGTGACAGAATGAAATTTGTTCAGAAATAAAGTCCTTGCAATGATTAAAGTTTTAATAATAAAATTGAAACACAGATGTGTGTTTTACAGATTTAAAATATGTTTGGATCTGATTATGCAATGTTTTGCATCTTGTTTTCTTCCTTAAACTTAGAAATCATCTGCAAATCAAAACAGTACTGATTTTTGCAGAGATGTAGATACACAAAGTTCAAGTGTTAGGCTTGTGCAGAAACAACTTCCAGCTGCCTCTCCACATAGAGATTTCTGGTAGGTATCTCACTCTAAACGCAGAGATGATAGTGCTTTGCTAAGCCAAAAGTATTCCATCCATAACAATAGTCAAATGTGGCATGAAGGCTGAATTCATCAGTAGAACAGCTAAAATGGCCAAATATATGTTAACGACAATAGCTGAATAGAAGCAGAATTACATAGGCCTAAGGGAAACGTGAAAATTTTGGAGGATGGAGTCAAAGAGAGCTTAGAGAATATTACAGCATGGCAAGTACATGTACTAGAATGACAAAGTAATATAAGGAAGATCCTTTCATTTTGCTTAACTCATCTGATACATCTTTTCAACGTGCAAAGGTAAAAAACAGAGATAACTGAAACAAAACACTAAAGGCAACTTCAGTATCCTAAATACTGACAATTTAGAATATCTGGGACATATACATAGGGCACAGACATGACACAGGACCCACAAAAGACTCACAACCTTGTGAAGTCAAGGAGAATACCTTAGAGCATATCAAATGGCACTTGACACCTACAATGAGGCACCTGAAATATTCTCAGAAAGTCAAAAAAATATTTTCTCTCAAAAAGTACCAGGTAAACACTCCCCTAAACACAACCACCAACACAGGATTTCTTTAATCTTCTTATTCCACTTATTTAACTCTATAGAAATACCTTTAGGTGGAGTTCCTAAAGAAAAAGACAGGTTTCACAGAGAAGCGAGGGCCACTGGACTGATGCCCTGGGCATGGGTTATTTCTCTTGCAAATGTAAATGTTCATGACCTAATGAGTTAGATGCAGAAGAGTATACTGCCTAATAAAGGTAGAGGACTCTGAAGCAGGGTCTTAACTTTAATTATTTGGAGAGGTTTATGAGATTCTTCTGTTCTTGGGGTTTCAATTTCTCTTTGGAAGAGTAAATAAAATTAACTCAATTTCCAGCTGTGGACAGATTGTGGGCAGATAGATAATTACCCTGCCGTACCCGTGGGTAGCCAACTTCCCCCACTGTTCAGTAGCATTTGAATTGTTTGCCTTATCACTCACTGGTTTTGACTTTGTTGAGAAGAATGGAGGCGACATTTATCTCTTAACACAAACATATATTAGTAAGCCATTTTTAGAGATGCAGGTTAAGTGGGGGACCATAAGGCACATATATGGGCAGACATATTATAGCAATTTTAGTAACAACAAAGATCAGAAGGGAATTGTTACATTTGGAGAGAATGTGATTGAAAAGGATAAATTCAGGTATATGTCAGTATTCTCTCAATGCTAAAAGAAAGCAGGAAAATAATGACCTGTAATTCCAACAGGGAGCAAAGAATCAGACCTTCTGCAGACAATAGGGGTGTTTCACCCCATACTCCTCTTTTGATTTCCACATGAAGCCATACACTGAATAAATTCCTAGCACAGTTCTCTCAAATTTCCTATCACTGTAGCCGGTTATTAAATATCTAGGTTTGACAAGAGAAGTGACAAATCAGTATTACGTGAAAAGCAAGTATTTTGGTATTTTGGTAGTTTTATTGACACAGCTGCTGTGTAACCAGTAAGAGCTGGATTCATCCAGATGGTAATGACTTAGGGTAAGACTATATCACTTACTTTAAGTGCTACAAAAAGCAGGCATCTGACCCCAATCAGGAGATCCAGAATGTGTTACCCTGGCACCAACATGCTCTACAATCAACAGGCAGAGTGAAGCTACTTTGAAGAGAGATCAGAAAAGCCCAAGGTTGGTTAGACTTGGCCAGGAACAGGGCTGTGTCTGAACTTCAGCCCCTCGCAAAAGCTCAGGTATGGCTCTGCCTTCACGCTCCAGCCCCAGAGCTGTCTCCTAAGGCCTGATGCATAACTAAGCATGGGCTTTTTGCAAAATACCCTAGTAACCAGAGCGCTCCAAGAAGAGATACCTGTGTTCCAGCTTCTCCTCAGCTTAAGGAGATTTGCCATACCCAACAAGAGTGACCTACCATCAATCTAGAGCTAACTGCAAGAGTAAAAGAGTCTAGTGAGAAGACACTCTCTAAACTTTCTTTCCAGGCTGGGCCACTGTGCAGTCAAAAGGGCAAAAATCTTGAAGTCAAAAGACAATACAGAATTGAGAGTCTAACTTTGAGGTCTGTGGATAGATGGAAATAGGTGGAGTTCACCTGTGGATAGATAGGTGGAGTCCGCTCCCTGACCATTTGTAGCTTTTTTTTTTAATTTATTTATGGAACATACAGTGGATAAAGATAGAAACATCTTGGAAGCTTCCTTTTACCCAATTAATGACCATTCTTGTAGTTTTCAATATTCTGCAAGATGGAAGATGACAGAAAGAAATGTATATGATTAGAAAATTAGCCAAACTGATGGGGTTTTTATATTTTGAGTTAAAAGTGATGATAGAAACCAACACCTGTCATGTTAATGCCCAGAATTTCGGACAAATTCTTCTGAAAAATTAATTTAATTGCATTATTAATTCATAGTATTCTGTAACTAAAAGTTTTTAAATTGTATAAAATCACATAAAATTGCAGTATGCTATCAGTACATAATTTTGTTATTATTATTTTCCATTGATAAAGAAGGCAACAAAAATGCCTTCACTCTCAACTCTAGACAAGAATGTGGAGGTAGTTGAGAAGAATGAACAGAATAGGAAAACACTGCAACGTCTGAGAGCTGGTTTTGACAGAAAGATTTCCAGCAGGAATAGTGGCGTTGCAAGCAAAATGTGGAAGACTTTGCACAGATTCACAGTCAGCAGTAATAATCATTGACACACATTATTTTTGAGCCGCTGCTGCCCCTATGCAATGTGTTAAGACAATGAACTTCCCAACCCAATCAGAAGATGTCACAAACGTTACTGCTCCACTCCTTAACACACGGTAGTGAGTCAGGGCAGGCCTCCGGGAGACTTTAAACGAGTGGTGGAGTACAGCACCACAGCAAAAGAAGCCTTCAGAGGTTTAAACTCTTCCACTTCCGTCATTGTAACTTGGTCTGACTCAGAGCCAGCAAACGCTGCAGCTGCTGCTCTTTCTCACATTATCTGTAAACAGACGTGCCCTGTGCATTTAGCAGGTTAATGTTAGGGAGGGAAAAAAAACACAACACACTTTTATGGATTAGAAAAAACTATCCATTTCTGGTATTCTTTTTTAACTATAGATTTTACTTCACCAAGCTTCTTTTTTCACTGTCTTACAAAATTGTACACCATCTCAGTTGAAAAGAAAGTGAAATTGATACAGACACGTGGCATATATGGACCACAAAGTTTCTCTGTACATGTTCTCTGCTACTCAGTTTACATGGGCAATAAAGATAACAGAATTTCTGCAGCTTTTTCACCTTTCATACCCATTCCAGATTCTTTAAGGGTCTCTGAGGGACTGGTTTTAAGCCTGCGATTTAATGGCCCATAGAAAATACAAATCCACTAATCTGATTTTAAAAATGCCCACTCACTTTGGTACATAAAGTTATTTGAAAAGTATTCTTTTCCAGAAGATATATGATACTATTGCAAATGATCATAAGGAATTTGAAAACACAAATTCAAAATGTCTGTTGTATACAACCCCTGCATAGATGGAGCTAGATATTGCTCCCTGTACTCTATTTAAGGTTGCCATTAACATAAAGAAAAGTTAAATATTTTCAAATTACTTCATATCCTTTTTATCCTTAGAGGGTCAGAGTCCGCAAGCACCTGATTCAATTCCAGAGGGATTCAGTCACCACTAGCACACAACTATAGCATCAAGTACAGGCACTACAATATGTTGAATGGTTGAGGATGTCAAGGGGTGAGATTTAAGTCTGCAGTGAATCTGAATTTGCAGACTGAGTTGATCTTTAACATACGCTCATTTTCAAATATATATTCATTTTAAAAATTTTTCCAGAGTACATATACACTGAAAACACTTAGGATGCATTGGTTTTGCTTTAGCTGTCTTCTGAAGGCTTTGATACTGCTCTTCAACAGACGGGAGCTTGGAGACCATCAGTCATGATTTTTATCATAGTTGCAAGATGTGGAGTGCCATAATTGCAGGCTAGGAAATGCTGGACTAAGTCCTGAATATATTTTACCACTGGACATCAGCGGGCACTTATTACAAAATATTACTATCTCTAGCACAGTATTTCCTGTGTATATAGTAAGAAACACTACAAACATGGTGGTAAACAGGATGACATACAAGCCACATTTTACATGGACTTTGCTGTTCGCATACACAAGAATGCCCTAACAAATTAAATCTGTTATGCTTCATTAAACCTAAACAACAACAACAACAACAAATCTTCAAACAAATGTTCTTCTGTTGGCTAAATTTTGCAATAGTTAAAGGCCCAACATGTTTATTAATTGCTGTTTCATCTGAGGCTGAAAAGATAATGACCAAATGCCTTGCTCTTCTGCCAGTCTCCACATAACTCAAAGGAACAATAAGCCAGTTATATATATAGTCAGAAGAACCCTACCCTCACAGGTCCAAACCCTCCAAGCCAACTCTTCTGACCTGCTGCCTTTAATGATAGTTACAGCTCAGGGCCAAATTGTGGACTTAAGTGCAAGTACTTATAGTTTAGGGCAATGCCATTCCTTGCTTCTCAGAGTGCGAGAAAGGGTTTTATTCAAAACAAATTTGATAAAAGGGAGAATGACAGGAGTGAGACGTGGCTCCTCCTCCTTCCACAAAGGATGCTTCCTCGCTAGCAGAATCCTCCTTTCCTTCTCCCTCCCTCAGTTTGACAATTGCAGAGTGCCAAGATGTGGAAATCATCGTTCCACTGGTGACATCTGTCTCCCCAAAGAGCTCCGGAGGCAGTTATTGTGATATCTTTGGAGTCTGTCATATGATTAGGTGAATATCGAATAGTCTGGGACTTCATTCTCTTAATGCTAGTTCCTGTGACTCACATTTGATTGGCTGGAATTAATGCAATGTATCATTTTATTTTAATTTTTTCTTTTTTGTGCTAAGAAAGGGAGGAAAAAGGCATAAATAAATTCATGCATAGGGCTTGCAGTTTAGGAATACCTTCTCTTTCATTTATTGTATGGTATATCCACAACTATCAGTCAGCATTGTCCATTTATGCATCTACTGGAAATACTGAGTTTTCATTGTGAAAAGGCTGATGCTTATGAACATGTAAGAAAGCTTTATGTGCCACTTCTTTGCAAACAGGGACTTCAGAACACTCTCATTAATGAACTATAAAGGAAAAAGATTTTTTTTTAAATAACAAAATAACATTTCCTAAGAAATGACATTTCAAATGAGTACTGATTAATATCAGAAACAAGTCAAAAGAGTTAAAGAAGTTTTAAGTATTATCCTTTTCAGCACAGCTATCAATAGAAAGCTGACAATAGTATTATTGCTATTTACATATTGGTAACACGCTGGTATGAATTTGCATAACGTATTGTGGTTCTATGCTCTAGGGAGTTGCATTGTAACATATTGGTGCTTAATGAACTCTGAAAAAATTGATTTTCCACAGAGTAAATTAAGGAATGCATTATAGCTGTTAAAGCAATCTTAAGGGAAATCTGAGGCTTCCACTGCAGCACCGTGCTTAGTAAGTAATAAATTACATGTTATACTTATTTGCCTTAATTCATGCTAATTTTGTCCAATTAATGTATCACAGTAATTCAGAAGCCTGTCACAGGAGAGCTAATTATTTATTGGATTTTTGTGTTCAGCTCCCTAGGAGTCTACTAGCAAACAAACTTGCGACTGTCTTTCTGTTAGGTCCACAATGACATTCTTATGTCTTACTGTGGAAAGAAAAAGAATGTTATTATTTTCTGGTTTCAGTTATAAAAATGGAATGTTATTCATGTAAGTTAGCTTTTTGTTTACAAACTGGTGTCACGTCATGACAGACTGCCATACTGTTAGGATGAGATCCAATGTTTTTCCTCTTCCTGTAAATGCATGAACATGACATAATTCTTATTAAAGACCATGATGGTATTTTTCACAACTTGAAAGCTTCTGCCGGGTGTGTATAAAGTTTAAGAGAAAAAATCACCTCATTCTTTTCACTGAAACCTATGTTTTTCAAAATCCATTGGCCTGAAAATCAAGCATAACATGCCCATAGCAATTGATACTCTTTCACAAAAATAGATTTTTAACTGTGGCAGAATGTTAATTCACAGCAAAAAATGAATTATTTATGAGATTAATTTGTGCAATTCATACCTATAAATAATATGGCAGTTGCTAAATAATTTGCACAGAGTGATAAGATGCAGACATCACAGTTAAACAATAAGAGAGTCACCAGCTGTGAAATACCCACTATCTGCTGGCATTCTGTCATGCACAAGCGTTTACAGAAAATTATTTGTTGGGGGTGGAAAGTATTAGATCTGATACTTGGCTTCTTCTCATGGGTAGCGGGAGAATACTTGTCAGTTGATCACTGTCTTCTACCCTACGTGAAAAGAAGTGATTTTTCTTTAAATGTATAATGCAAAGTGACGTTACCAGCAGGCTACATAAAATCATGTGATGTAACCTGCCATAATATGATGCACATGACCGACTGTGTCACAAATGTAAAAAGACTTATTTTAGAAGAACTGGTGAGAAAAAAAATATTACCCCTACTCCTTTTCAGTCAGCCGCCATTGATCTGTGTTTGCCTATAGCCAAATGAATACCTGGTAGTTCAGTAAACGTCTCTGAGCAATATACCATCTTACACTTACTGTAGCTATTATTATCACTTAAAAAGCATCTGTCAAGTACTTCATCATTTTCTACCATTGTTTTTCAATCTCTTCATTCCTAGCAAGCACACAAAAGCTCGACAAAGAATTAATTATCCAGTCCTTGTTTCTTGGAAAACAGTTGTTTAATTGTTTATGGCATTTAGAATTTGAAATAATTTTCTTCATTTTCTTCCTTGACTTCTCCACTCTGGAAAATATAAAGCCTACACTTAATGTTAAGCATGTCTTAAATCCTATCAAAGACAACAGGGATAATGACTGAGTTTTCCCCATAACTAGGAGCTTTATTTTCAGACTGCATTACCTGTACATTCTGGAGAAGGGGACAAAATATGGGCACCCCTTCCAAGGGTGGGAGCACGTGTGGCCAACCATACCATGCAAACATGATGACTGTTTTATGAATGGTTCAGAAAAAGGTGTGACCTATGCAAAAGAGTAACAATCAACAAAGAAAACCCAAGAATCAGGCAGAAAAGACCTTATGACATGTCAGAAAATTCTTCCTGGTAGCAAATACATCAGTTTTGAAAGCTCACTTGCCTGAAAATATTCATAACTTTTTCCATCTCTCAATCTTTTTTTCCTATGAGTAGTCTGCATCATTGCCTATATGGAGAAGTTTAAATAGCCTCTTCTCGAGCCAAAACCCGCACAACCTGACACTGAAAATCATCTAAAACACTAATCATATGGAACAGGTGACAGAGGGTTTGCATTGTAAAGATGACACACTACGGATATACAGAATAGAAAAAAGTCTAAAAAGTTAACACAAGATTTGGAATCCCTAGTTGGAAGGAATGTTTTAAAGTGCCCATGTTTACTCTCTTGTTAAGCTAATATGTTTGCTTCTGCTAGACGTAGCAGAAACTTATAAGCTAACTTTTGTGTTACTTTAATCTAATATAGAAACTTAAAAAAACCCCACAATACCAAAACACCCTTGGAGAGGCAAGGCTGGCAATGAGGAACTAGATATTCATTAGAGACTCCATTTGTAACAGAACTTTGACTATGTTTGCTCCTTCCTTCTCCAAGCCACCCTCCTGTAGAGCCCAGCTGCACAAGGAAGGTAGGGAGGAAGAGTATTGTGCTTTCCCTCTGCTTCTTTCTGGTTGTGCCATCTAATAAATGCCTCGCTTTAAAATCCTCTTCTTTCCATGGAGGCAGCTGCTTTTCTGCTAGTTATTTCATTGGGTTCTCTTCTGGTCATTCAGAATATGACAAAAGAAGTCACGTTTCAAACACCTTCTTGTACCACAGAAATGTATAGAAATCTTGAGTCACACAGCAGCAAGTGGCAAGACTGCTATGAACGTCAATAACCCAAGAGTGCATCCGTAGTCTCTTGTTACACTAAACACCTGTAGACGATAATTTCTGGATCTGTAAGTTTCCCAACGCCAATGTATTTTGTCATTCCTCCTGACACCTGACATGTTCTCACACACCACTTCTTTCCAACACAAAGACAACTCCTTTCTCCACACCCGGAATATCTTTGTCTCACTTCTTCCCCCTCCCATGCCCTCTTGCCACCTCCCTGGCAAAAATTCATCAGCAAAAGGTTTCACATTTCCCTTTTCAGACTGACAGGATTTTAGTGGTCTTTCATCACCCAACAAACGAAGAAAGGCTTTTTATGAAAGCAGAAATATATATTTAAGATCACATTCACAATGCAGATTATTTGTTGTAATCAGCACCTATACAGTGTTTCCTGCCATACAAAATCTGTCCTGTTATTCCAATAGGCCGCCTTTGTCAGACCATAAAAAATACTAAAAAAAAAAAAAAAACCAAAAACAAAACAGTGACAGTGGAGCAGGGTGTAATTTTGGGGAAGATCCCCACTGGAAGCAGCGTCTTCCTTCTTCTCTCAAAGGAAACAGAGAAAGGTTTTATAGATTATAGAGATTCCCAAACCAATCCTGGTCTCCGTGGTTTCAGAAAAGAGTGCTGTTCAAAGTACCTGCATCCTTCTTAGCCACAGCTGGATGCAGACCTAGCACAAATGTCTTTCTGGCAGTTCGTATTATCATGGACAAAATCAGTGCAGGTATTACTAGAGAGAGAGAGAAAGATATGGATACACTCATAAAACTGCAAGCTTATACAAATAGCATTCATTTACTCACTGAGTTCAGAAACAGATTATTTAAAGAAATGGAGGGCAATGATAGCACGACTTTTAAATGATAACTAAGCACCACCTTGGCCTCAATTACAACACTAAATTAAAGCAGAAATCATATAAAGAAAAAGGTGACCCAACTCAGCATTAATTATAGAATGACAAAACCACGCAGGTTGGAAGGGAGCTCCAGAAGTCATCTAGTTCGACCTTCTGCTCAAAGCAGGTCCGTTGGATCAGGCTGCCCTAGTGGTGAATGATTAGCTTACTGGGGCACAATAGAAAACAGAGATAGCTAGACAAGGAAGGAGGTTACTAGTTTGTTATAGAGTGAATTGTAGCAATAGGGAAGAAAAGGGAAAGGAAGCTCAAAAGTGGCTATAAAAATGAGGCAGACTATGGCTACAAATAGAAGTTGCAGGTGACTACACATCCTGCATCTTGCTCCCATGCTGCCTTATAACATAGGTGACTGAATAAGTTGTGCTAATGGACACCCACTCCAGATCGTTGCTTTCCTGCTTGCCAGTGGTCGATCAAGACTAAGAATACCCACAGCCCTGCTTCCAGGACTCACTCATGACCAGACTCCTCATCCTGAGCACCATGAGCTGCTCAAAAGTTCCTGTCGTGTGTATGTGACTCTTACATTCCTGTTTCATGTCTCCCAAACACTATCAAAATGAATTATAATTATTTTTCTGTAATTCGAAAAGTGACTCCCCAATTTTATCCAGAGTTTGAAAATAAGTTTATTTCTTTTGATATTATCAAGCTGGTTAGCAGAAACAGCAAGAGTTCTGCTTGCTTATCAGTATCTCATACTGTTGTGGATTTCCTTTTTTTCCATCTAGGGATTCTGGTATAGATTGACGTGCTTTTGCAAGAGAGAGGAGAGAACACAGCCATTGCTTGCTGCTACACCTGCAGTTACTGACTTCCTACAAAACTGTTGCAAATGATGGCTGCATATGTAAATACAGGACCTGCAGTAATCAACTTCAGAACTATAGTTCAATAAAATCACTTACAAATAGCCCCATTACACAAGTGATGCCACCTGATGTGTAATTGACCCCGTGGTCTGTTGGAGGGTTGCACTTCTCCTGCTGCTCATACAAAACTCCTTTTTTTCAGCATACTACTGCAGTTCACAGTTCTATTTTGTGTTTTATATTGTTCTGTTGGAATTAACAGAGGGACCACTTTGTGAACTTCAGGTGAAATGTATTATAGAAATGCAAATAAACTACTAGCTTATTATTTGATGCAGAGGCTGCTGTATAGCTCTACCTAGCCATTACATTACTTTCCATGCCTATCAGTATGCACTCAGAGATTGATAGATGATGGTTTTATAATTCTTAAATACTTTTTTGATATCCTAAACCTATAGAGCCTTCAGACATTTTGTTCAGGAGATTTGGAATACTTTGCTACTTGAAATAAAAAAAGCTTCAATTGGCAGGGTTTTAAATCCAAACATTTAAGGCATTGATTTTACTTAGTTTTTCTAAAGTAACTCCTTTAGGAAATTGAGTGCTACATTGCTAATTTTAACTTTACTCATTTTAAAGTGCTCCAGGATACTAGCACAAAGGGCACTGTAAAAATTGCATTGTGCTCTATTAGGTTTGAATAGGATGAGTTATAGAACTGTTTGAGACTTTGAATTTCCAGAATTTAGTTATTACGATGCTTATAATATTAAAGGTTTCTTATGTATGCATTTTATGTTTGGGGTTTTTTTCTTAATAATCATAATTTCTAAGAAATATCTACTCTACACAGTCTGTCACTAAAGCTTTATAATATTTTCTATTGCAATATAGCTGTACAAAAAGACTTTATACAACAGTTATTCATACCTACATAAATATCATTTAAAATGCAAATGTTCATTGCCTAAATTACAGTGGAAATTCATTTTTCATGCAATGAATCTTTAAAATATTTCCAGTGTTGATTAACCTGCAATGCGATTTTTCTTTTGCAATACGATAAATATGCTCACCTTGTATAAATCTGAGTACAGCATGCAAAAATCTGTCTGAATATTACATAGTGAGAGTAAGTGGTTGTGTATTCAGAGTAACCAGTGCAAAATGAAATAATTTGTATGTATTTTGAATTTTAGAACATTTTAACTATAAGAGATTTGGAGGTTCATGGCCTACTACAGCACAATTAAATATACAATAAAAATACAACAAAGATTGTACTTATTTTCCTTTTATTGTTATAAAAATTTATTCAGGACTATATAATTGATTTCAGTAAAAACTGGTTCATAATACTTTAACTTTTAAAACAATAATATAGGTTCATAGATGTATTTTTCCCATAAGTATTCCTTCAAAAAAATGATGGCATAGTGTGAAAATGTGAAAGATATTGCAAAGATTCTGATTTTTCCTCTCTGTTTTCCAGTGATTTGTCTCAATCATCTCGTGTATTGACTGCAAGTAGCATTCACTGCAAGTGATAAATACCTAACACAAGCAGGCATAGAATTACTTTAAAAGCAATAAGCAAAATTTGAAAAATACTATGAGTTGAGAGGGAAAAATAACCAAAAGTATTCAAAAAGGTAAACATTGGCTTTGGAAGAATAAATGGAACATTCCTTAATTGCTTTTTCAAGTCCAGTGGAAAATATTCCTCACACACACAGTGTTTTTTTTTCCCCTGCCTCTCAACAAGGGTTAATTTATGAAGGATAACTTAGTGTAGACAAAACAAGGTGGATGAACTTTAAGCAACAATTTAATAGATATACCACCAAACTTCAGTGGGTCATTGGGGAGACAGATCGATGGAATGTATGTTATCACTAACATCAAAAAGAATAGATCTATCACATAAAAAAAAAAAAAAAACAAACTATTTAAAAATTTAAAGCATTATCTATAACATTTTTATTCAAAGGCTTTTTGAAACAGTTGTATTTGCTTGCACACTTCTTTGACAACAGAAAGTTCCCACAAACCCTACCCTCATGCTGAAGGACTACATGGGCTTTTTAGAGTCTATGTGTAACTAGATTTGATACATACTTCAGTTCTGTTTAAAATATATATGCATTAGCGATTATAAGTCATCTTAGCTTTAAAGGAAGAGGGCAATAGTGCGGTCACACCAAAGCAAAAAAAAATGATAGCAAAGCCAGGCAATGATAAACTATTTTACTTTTATGTTCTCTATACTAAAATATATGTTTATCACAATAAAACATGCACTACATCACAGCATTTATATTATCTGCCCGAGCCATATCCAAAAGAAATTGAAACACATGGCTATCTTCTCATTGGCCTCTTTTGCATATTTCCAGTGTGTCCTTCATTCTTATACTATAGATTCGCCTTTTTCCTTCCTCGCTGAGACCAAGGAAATTTGTGGTTTTATCATCACCCACTTGTTCAGTGCCAAAGTATGGTAGGCACTTTATTGATGAACAGAGAGTGCAGTGTTTGTGCTAAAGAGACCCATTGACTTGAATAGCACAGGGCCTCTAAAGACCTCCAGCCTGCAATGTGTTTATGGCAAAACACAGCCTGATGTGCCAGGAGGAATGTAGATGAGAACAGTCAGTAGCAGGGAGGCAACACGAACCAGAAGCATCGCCCAAAGTCATGAGCGTATATGCAACATTCACACCCCGCTGTTCTTCCGAGGTGATAAGACAGGGAGATCAGACTCTCTGAGAGAAATAATAACTGCAAATTTGTTACAATTCTGTGATAACCAGGAGGGGTAATTAAGATCTGTGATGTATTCTACAGCTTTAACTGTAAAATAGTCTGATTAATCTAAATTAACTTAATCTAATAAACTACTTACTTTTCCAGTAGTGTAATCTGCAGTGGGTTAGAAAAGAAGAAAACTGTTTCACACTTCTCATAAGCTGTACAATGGCTGCTCTTTTTATTTAGAAAATAGAAATTTACACACAAGTGGGAAATTTACATACAAGTGGGGAGAAGAATTTTCCTTAAAATACTCTGTTTTTCCAATGAGAAATCAAAACTTTGTCTAGCAGAAAATTAAGTTAAACAATGCCTTCCTTTTTCCATCAAAAGAGTTTTGAGTAAGTATATTCAGTTTTATTTATATGAGTTGCTTTTCTTGAACAAAACATTTGTACAAAACAATCAATGTTTACAATAAAATCATTTATGTTGGCTGAATTTAGCATTTTTTAATGTATGAATTAGGCTTGGAGTTTCATTCATCATGGTTATTTAGGACTGGATTACAACACACACCATTTTTCCCCTTGGGATTGGGATACAAGGTAGAATACTGCAACAAATTCATTAAAATACATTTGCAGTCAGAATTAGTCAGAAAATTTCTCTCATGGAAAATTTCAAATAGGAAGTAAAATGTAAGAAATGGAAATATTTTTATTTGGAAATCCTGCCATACTGTCTGCCAACAGTTGTGCTCCAAGTCTCCTTCATTGGGGGGGGGATTGCATGATCAAGATATTATACATACAATAGTAGCCTTTCTTAGCTAATCCGACTAAAGAAAATCCGGAAGATGTAATGTAGCTGGGCAATCCAGCTACCCATTCATTAGTACAGAGACAGGGAAGACGACCTACCGCTCTTCTAATCTCCACACTAAAAGCACCAGAATGGCAGCACTCCAGCTTTCTGGCACGTGGTTCTTACACTGTTTTTTAATAGAAAAACCAGATCTCTTCCATGAATAAAGAAATGGTTTTAGGTCACAAACCCAGCTGGCCATTGAAAACAAAAACAAAGAGTGAAATATAACTTCTCACACTCCTCTGGCCCAAGACCCTCTTCATAGTTAGTGAGAGCAGCAGTCACCTCTGAGCCACAATTCCTCTAAAACAGGTCAGATAAATTGCACCCAGAAGCACCTATTTTTCTCCATCGACTCCCAAAAATGTTGGAGTAACTCATCCAGATATAGATCTCCAATACTAGGTGAGATCAATCCCAACTCTGGTCTTCAGTCACACACTGTTCTAGTGGAAGGAGAGAAAAGAAAGGAAAGAAAGCCTTCCCTTGGGTTAGGAAGTTACTTTTTCTATCTCTTCTGAGCTCTTTTTGTCCACGCCTTGATGCTATTTCACAGAGTGATTGTTGGATCTCTTTCAGAAGAGTTTCACACCATTTTCTGAAGAGTGATGAAACAGAAATTTTCAGTCCCATTTCTTCTCTGTACTTTCACGTAGCTCTCACAAAATTTCAGCAATGAAAGCTAGACTTATGCTTTGTAAAAGAGAACAACACAACAGTCTTGTTCTGAATAGGGTTTTTGGTTCAATTTCCATGTTCAGCTCAGTGAAGTAAATAATAAAATTATATGTACCTTTTGATATATTCCTGCAATTCTAATTAATTTAACCAAAATCATATGTGAGTTTCAAGAAATGTCAGCCTGCGGTCTGTATTCACATCTCAAGTGCAACACTTTAAACTTACATTGACTTCTTTGAAGTCAATGGATTCAGTTCAGCATAAATGACAACAAAGTCTACTCTGTGACCCTAAAATTCTCCTAGTAGAAGTAGTCCATCTGTAAATGTACTTTATGGCACATTACAGTGTAGGCAAACAAATTTGCTGCAGAAATCCACTTTTGAACGTTGCATTCTTTTCTTTAAACTGCTATCTTAGTGAAAGAATTCAGGAATATTTTTCCATCAAAATATGTAAAAAAAAGATATATGAATCAAACTTCATGAGCATAAGTCAGCAAGTATATTTTAAATCCTTTCAACACCACTAATCAGCTATTCTTACATCTATACAATTAAAATAATAGAAAACGGCTGCAAAGGTCTGGAGACATCATTCAGTTCATCCTTTACCCCAAAGAAGGTGTCAGCACTTAAGAGATTAGCTAAGATGATACACAACATAACTTTTTTTTTTTGCCTACCACAACATGAAGGTATTCGGAAAGTCCCATTTTCAGTATTTTCAGGAGTCCAGTCCAGAAACTTAGATATATAAAGGCAAATGAAATATTAGTTACCTAAATGTTTGTATGTTCAAGTTCCAGTTGGCAATTATCTATATCTACACATAAGGCCTAACCTAACATCCACTGAAATCAATGTGGATTACTTCATCATTAACTTTCATGGACTTTGGAGTAAGCCCCTGTCCAGGCCCCCACGTGGAATGATTATATACACAACCGCAAACATACAATGTTTCATACAAATCTGACTACATGAAGCTCATTTATTTGAAAGTTTGATCCATAAATGAACACAAATCAGCATAAATGTTGGAAGAAAATTTCTCCAGCTAAATTAAAGCATCATTCTTAAGATCAGAATATATTAATTAATATAATCACTAGTGAATACAAGGGTGTTTCCCCCTCTTCTCACATACTCTTGTTGCATATAACTTCATACACCTGAATAACTAGAAGTTTCTTCATGCAGCTCTAATAATAGCTCTTAACAAGGCTATGAGGACAACTCACATGAAAAATTTAGGTATCTACGGAGAACCTTTAAAAACACTAAAGCTTTGTTTTACTTGTTGTTTCTTGAACAACAACCTTTTACCATTCTGAGTATTTGCCGTACAATGGAGATGTTAATAGTTAGCCTCAGACTGTACCTTATCCTTTACTGTAAACCTCTTAGGACATTTCATGTCCTTTTCACAGTGCAGTTCACTTGAAGACAAAAGCAAGAGGAATTTGTTTCAGTTGAACTATTCCTTTTTAACAGACACTTTCCAGCTCACTTGCAGAAGCTGCCAAAAGGGAAATCAAGGATTGAGATTAGCATTTTTTTTCCAAGATTTGAAAGACAGGTAAGGTCATGGGGATTTTTAAAATTTATTTGTCATTGATTAAAGCGTCATTGAAGTATTTGTTAATTGATGGGCTGTCAACTATGGGACAGTCCTACACCTCCAATCCTCTAATTGTACAATCTTCCAAGATGTCATCATCAGATCTTAAATTTGTCCTGTTGGAAACTGCTTCCAAGTTTTACACTTTTCCAACCATTGTTATTGAATTTGTTTTGCTACAAGAACAATAAAAGACTAATTATGTCAGTTGTATATTAGTCTCAGGCTGGGCATTCTAGACACGGTGCTGAGCTTTCATTTGTCTACATGCTGCTCCAATCTGATGTTATTATAGATGCATGTAGATATATAGATGCATATATAGATGCAGGAAATGTTTTGTCCAAATATTTTTAAATATACTACTAAAAATAACAATGGGAAAATTTTTTCTAAGCTTTTGTACTTTCATATCTATGTTGCTTATGCACAATAAAGAATTAAGTTTCATTCAATCAGAATTTAACCAACTTAAAAGTACATGAAATTTTTACTATTTATTTTATGTTACACAGAACATAATGTCTAAATTACATATTACCTAAAGACCTTAAAGATGATTACCGCCTTGCAATACATAATATTGTTTTAAGCAGAGATGCACCCAGTCACTGATTTAAAGCCTCATTATGAGAGAACCTATTTCATCAAGAACTTATGATGAACCTTTTGCCTACTGCTTTCCATTGCAGAAATGCTGGAAAGCATATAATAATTCTTCTATGCATCTTTCTACTCTATTTGCAACCCCTGCACAAAATCTCATCACAGAGGGACCGCTGATGTTCATGGAGCCCAAAGATTCAACTATTTTTCTTGTCTCTAAATGGAGAAGAAGTGAAGTAAATGTTGTCTCCAACCTAGGTCTTAGCACTAGGTAAGCACAGTAGAAAAAACACTGTATCAATGCCCAATGTGGTGCTACAGCTGTTTTCACATTATATTCTCCAAAGCTTCCAGAGAGTGACCTGTCTCCAGGCCCTCTTGATAGCAAGGGCTGGTTCCCTCGCTAAAACCTATACCATTGTAATAACTTACAAAAGCACTTTAATATTTCCTGGGTTAAAACATACTACATAAATGTACAAAATTTTCAAAATTATTGAGCAACAGCAGGAGCAGAGCTAGAAGATTACTTAAAGGGGAAGGACACAACGCTGTTGTGCCTCTGTCGTGTTTTGTAAGGAGAGAGTGTAATAACCATTCGTTCTGCCCATTGTGTGGTTACCAAACCTTTCTTTTAAGGGTGAACTATTATGAACTAGTTTTGGATACATTTTACTGTGAATATGTAGATTTAAAGAAAAAATTGTACATAATATAATGGTGACAGTATTTGAAAAAATAATGTATTCTTTTAAAAATATTGTAATTAATACAGTATGTTTCCATAATTTCTTTTAAGGTTTGGGACCAGATCATACAAGATGGATTTCAGCAGTGGAAAGTATTATAATTTGGCATTTTTTATATATCTTCCAAACTGGGATGTTGTTTTTTTCTCCGGCAGAGGTCTGCACTGAGCACTACTGTCAACATTCCCACCAAGAAAAATACTACCAAAACTGGTTCAGATCGTCTAAGACCTACACAAGGGACAAGGCCGCCTATGGGGGTCTTTACCTTATTACTGGCATTGGGCCTAAGCCTTGATTTAAGTTCCCAGGCAACAGATCTATTAAAGCTATATTACTAAGGTTCACACTGCCCCTGAAAGCTTTATTAAATGATTTTTTCACAGCATGGAGGGAAATCTGTTGAAAATTAATATGCAGCATCAGCCAGTCATGGCTCATAGCTGAGATATGCTCTTTGTGTCAAAAACATAGAATTTTCCAAATGAGAAAGTGTAAGTGAAATTCCTCTCATTAACTTCACTTGTCTAATCTGACTTCTAGGGCTATAGTCAATGGGGAGAAATGGCCATTTCTAGAGTTGATTTCATCTTTCTTCTGTCCTAGGAGACCAATCTCAGGTAGGATGCATTGCCCTCTGGAAGTGCCCCTCTGTTTCTGCAGACCATAGAAGGAGCTGTCTCACCAAAGTGGCTGAAGTTAAACAACATGAACCCCAGCTTATGTGAAAGGAGTAAGATTTGGTGTATCCATCCGACCCAGGGGATTCTGACAGACTCAAAAAAGCATCTTGAATATATACAGGATTTAATCTATTAGGTTATCCTTTTTGTAGAAAACAATATCTGAGACAACAAATGCCAAGTAAAATCATGTCCACACATATTTCTTCAAAAGAATTGTTCTGAAACAGTTAATTCGCTAAACTTCTACAGTGTTGCCACAGTCAGAATATACATATTTTCTTCTATAAAAACACAATTACATGTTTTATGAAGGTGATTTTTAATGAACAGTTAAGATCTCTAAATAATTTAAAGATACAATTTAATCATAACAAAATTTGTCATTTTACATTATTACATAGCTAAGACATGTGGTAATTCGGATCATACAGTCCTAAAGTTATGAACAATTAAGTAAATGGGCAAGATCTCTTGCTGACTTCAATTAATTTGGAAGGTGAGGGATAGGAAGAGCCCAAGCAGCACCTTCTATCCCTCTGAGCACCAGGTGGCAGTTCGGCGTTGACTGACAGGTCTTCGTTTTCTTCTGCACTCCCCAGACCAAAAGCTTTCCTTGTTACAGTACTTGTCTGACTACTCCTGTTCTGAAAGTCTTCTACACTTTTCTATCTGCTAAGTAATATATATTCACCCTGGGGATTTAAGGGCAAAAATACTTTTTGCAGAGAATAAGATTCATGTTTTTCATAAACTTATCCATACCACCTTACTGATGCTGAAATGCCAGGGAATTTCCCTTACATAAAGAATATTTTCACAAATTAAACTCTGAATTTTGCTGGTAGGCCAGACTACACTAACATGCCCCCCAAAAGTTTAAATAATCTACAAAACCATGTACAGGAAATATGAGGCATATAAATCTTTTATCTACTAAGTCACCATGTTTTTCACAGCACATATAACAAAGATCGGTTCAAATCTCTATTACTCAAAATGAAAAAAAAAAAGAAAATCTTCACAGCTCCAAACGAACACTGGAAAAAATACTGGATAAGAGATAAGCGTACATTACAAAGTTTATAAAACAGGTTAACTAGTATAAAATCAGTATCTTTGTTAGGAAATTTGATGGTCTAAAAGGTCATGTTCTGGCTACATAAGCTATTTAGAACAGCTTACAATCTGAGAAGTTGAACTGATTTTATAGCTTTTCTTGCTAACCTCTAGAAGAAAAATAAATTTTATTATATATAAAAGAAAAAAATTATACTAAGATGTACATCAAATTTCTCAAACATCCATGGAAACTATCCTACTTTATTTGTTACTCATCATTGAGTCATTTTAACTAGCCTGGTGATCCATTTAATGATTAAATTTTGCTAACAAAGGAGGTAAACAACAACAAAAAATGGAAGGAACAGTAAAAATCTTATAATCTCCCACGTAGTGATAAAACATATTTTTTTTCTAATATCAGAAAAACAAGTTTTATTAACAAATACAAATGTTTCACTGAAAATGCCTGTTAATGCCTATCTATATAAACATGCAAGTCATTCTTATTCATTGGACCTTTTCTGCTAAGCCAAGCAGTCACTTTTCACCTTGTAAAAGTGTGCTCACAGATAGCTCAAGTTTCTAAAAAGGACCAATAATAATAATTTAAGTATTTACAATGTTGATTTATTTTTTATTTGTCCATTTTGGTAAACTGTTATTTGAACTGCATGGTGCTTCCTGTCCTCATCTTTGTGTAACCACCAAGGCTTACATCTTCTCCAGAGGATACCTAAAGTATTTCTGAAGCTGAGAAGGCTGCATTTTAATAGAAAATTTTGTTACTGAATATTGCTAAAAAAATAAAGATACATTAATTTAGAACCTGTGACAGTATACATGAAAATAAAGCTAGTAAAAATTGTGGGGTTTTTCTCAAGGAAATCTAACAGATTTGGAGAGGTGTGACCATGTTTATTGAACTATTAAATGTTAGATTTGCAAATGTTAAATTTAGTAAGAAACTATTGTTTTAATAAGTACTCACTAACAAACAGCTCAAGGACTGTTCAAATTACTTGCAAAAAAAGCGGGAAGCCTGTGCTCATCATCTTGACTAGACAACTGAAGAAGTTTACTAGTCTTCTATCATACGTACATTCATTTGGTTGCAGTGGATATATTAAGAATTTTAGCTTATGTTCCTTGTGCACTTTTTCTAAATTCTTCTCCACATAATTCTAACATTTGTGAAATCTCATATTATAATTCTAATGAGATTCTACCCACAGTGGGCATACAAAATACATTTATAGAAATTATATATAATTTGTCTTACAAAGAAACAAATTGTTTCTTCCAGAGCACTCTCATGTGGTTATACTCACTTTAGTGATGTTTCAAAATTACAGACTGAGGACAATTTTACTTACAATTAGTATATTTTATCCTCTCTTTAAAATACACCTGTGGAATCTTCAGTGTGCACAGACTATTCTCATCTTTTATGCTGTTGTGATAGCATGGAAGAGCTTTATAGCCTTAGATAAGTCTACGAGGGAAAGCCTGTGATGCAGACTGGGCAACTCCTGCTGTAGTAGGCAATGCTGGTGGAGGACCCAAAGATAGGGGCAGAGTGGCCTCTAATGAAGGGACAGGAACACGCTCTAGAAGGGATTTCAGCTAAAATTATTGCTCAAAGGGAAGCGGGGACAGCCTTTAAAGGTCATACCTGCTCTTAAAACCACCTACAAAATAGTATATGATCAAAAGTAAGAGAATTAATACTAACTGGTTTTCAGTTGTAACTGGGGTGGGATGAAGATCATACATATGGCCATGATCACTGCTTAGCTGAGAGGCAATACCTTGCTATGCTACAGTAACTCCAATGGTTTCAGTTTCTGTGTCCACACTTAAAATCAGTAGAGCACAATGAGGGCCTAAAGGTTTTTTCAATCCTGCATTCTGGGTTGAAAGTTGCATTTTAATAAAGATGCAGCACAAAATTTCACCATAGTTATCAGTAAATTGTTTAAAGCAGAAGTCTTCAACCAGTCCCTCAGACACAGCTTCCCTTCACAAATTTTATAGTAATCACTCCAGTAGACAGTACTTTTAAAACCAAAATATACATACATAAACTATTGACACTTTAATTTTTAGGAATGTCTGGGACAGTCATACTCCCAGAGTGCCGCAAACCCATGATGATGTCATAATTCTAACATCACTAGCTGTGTCCTATGAGGACATAATCTTTGTAGGTTTTGCCTTCCCTTTTTGGAGGTAAATACAAAAAAATCTTTGCCAGGGTTGCGAAATGGCTCTCTATACACATTTAAGTGTCATGTTTCACCTATCTATTTTGGGGGATTTCCAGCTTTCACTGGATTAATTACAGTTTATCATCTTAAAAGTATAAACAACTGAGAAGCAGGTATCATGAAAAAAATCAATTATTTGATATCAATGTATTCAAACATTATTTTATAAAGTTCAAATAAATTTAAAAAAGGAAATGTCTGCACAAAGAAAAGAAATTAAAGCCAGGTATTATAGGAAAAGATCACTAGTGATGACCAAAGGAATAGGAATTTGACAAACTGTACACTAGCTAACCTCAATGAGCCACAGGTAAAAGAGAGTAGTCCTGCACTTCTTAAAAATCTTTTTCTTTTTTCCCCTACCCTGAAGTGTTACCATGTCTGAGTAATAATAGCACAGTTTTATTCCACAGAGCCAGTCCTTTTGAGCATTCTGAGCGGGATCTGCTGACTTCAGTAAGGAGAAAAAAAAGTTTTAATGCTTTTTATTGCAGCTAGACCTGCAAAACCAGCACAGCCGAGAAAGATGGATTCTGTTCCTTCTTGTTCATCTTCAACAGAATTCTTTAAAATGCCAATGAAAAAAATGCCTGGTTGTCATAGGCCATTAAATGCAGAAGTTCCCAGGCATGAACTGTGCTAAAGAAGCAGGATTCTGTGCCTGCCTATAGGCTTGCAGGACAGGTGCCTCATAAATGACTTGGAAGCAGTACATATCTTTTCTGAATCAAACGCAGAAGGGGATACATATCATGCACTGAAAAACAGCTCACGTTCCCAAAGTCACTTAAGTGTAGTCAGTGATTGGCCTTGTCCAGTCAGAATCCCGGTGGCTTTGAAGCAGCTGAGGCAACCCCATAACCAAGTCTCCTAGACCAGGCTTTGGTGTCCAGGCTGCCCCACAGCATCTATATACGGTCCCGTGTCCCTATCATCCACAATGTTGACCACAGACTCCCTTTAGTATCGAAGAGAGACAACTTGGCAAAATGCTTATTCCAAAGGTATGTTGACACAGGAACTGGCTTTTGACATTGATCTGCCACAGCCTTGACTTCCTAGCCTTCAATATGTAAGAAAGCCCATTTTCTTCTTGAGTCATCTTTAGTGCAACTCTGAGCTTCAGTTAGAGGGATACATATTTGTTATGGACTATTTTCTATTATACTTGCCTTCAAGTTTTTATTCATGGTGTAAATTGAGACAACGACAATTAATGTTAATATGCCTATGGAGCAAGCAGTGCATGTAATGGGCACCTCTTGAGACTTTTTCATCAATCAAAAATAAATATTTCTTAAACCACACATGCACTCCGTGCAATATGTGATTTGCTGTGTCTTTTATAACATGAACTACTTGCTTGTCATTTTAAAAACTAGCTTTAATTGATTTTCAGATTTCGAGCATCACTACAAAGACCTATTTTTATTTTATTGCACTGGCTTCTACTTTATTGTTTCATTTTACGTTAGTCTGTTGAGATCTCTTTATATGAGGTATTTTCTTCTTAGCCATATTTTATTGAAATGTCAACTAGTACTAGGGATCTTTCCATGGTTTTTTGAAACTTAGAAATAGCTTGGCTCTTACATGATACTTTAATAATGTTGCCAATCCTCTGATAAGTTGTTCACATCAGATATTTAGCCCCAATACCTAATGCTTGAGAATCTACATTGATTCTCTTCACGTTCCGCCTCTGCATTCCAAGATTTATGAATATTAAGTTGTGCTTGCCCCAAAGCAAAAGTATACTCACTAAGATATTTGCTGAGATCAGGAGTCTCTCTGCCCCATTTTTAAAACAAAGGCATTAATAAGGAAGCACTATAAAATGTACGACACTGAAAAAATAAGGAAAATTCAGTATTTTTAATAAAGTGAGAAAAAAATCCTCTAGTTCAAAGCACCCTGAGCTACCCTAAATAATGCAAAAGAGTAACAATTTATGACACTTGTACAGAATTATGTCTGCTGAGAAGTGTGAATAAACCCTGATTTCTAAAACTATGACCATTATTTTTAAAAACAGTGGTCACCTAGTGTAAAAAGACATCGTTGTCTGTAATTTTAACCCTTACAAATACGTGGGTAGGTACCATGTACAGCATCTATGGAGGTCAGTTAGACCCAGCAGTAATGGTTGCATCGTTACCCAGCAAGCACATAATTACTTTGTGTACCAAGCACAAAAGTCATAGATCTATGCAGAGGGTACACATGTACATCTTTCAATGCTGAAACATCTTTCACAAGAACTAACTGAACTTTATAATTTTAAATGCATACATAAACATGTGTACATTTAAAATTCCTGAAATGTCATCTTTCTTTTTTTTTAATAATTACATTTCTTAAATTCTATTCCAAATGCTCTCATCTTCCTTTGGGATTTGGCCCATTTTTATGTATGCGTGAAGATAAGGAACTTATTTCAAACAAGCTGAAACTGGTACAAATGAAAAGGAAAAAATCACAGAAGAAATGTGAATTAGGTGGTTTACTGGTTTACCAACAGGTGGAATAAACGTGCTATGGCAAAAACATCCCATTGAGATAAGTGCTGAAGCAAACTAATACTAGTCATTTATGTAGGCATATATTAAGATACTCAAGGCTCAGTTTCTAAACTGTGACTACATATTACTTCTGCCCCTCTGTTTGTAATTACATCGCTTTCAGTTTTATATATTAAACAGTTCCCCAGCTGCTCTTTAGAAAATAATAAATTGGTTAATTTTAAGAGCAACCACATATGGTTAAGATAATTCAAGAGATACAACTGAGTAATGTAATTCATCTTTTTTTTTTTTACACAAAACTTCATATTAAACTAAAAATAGAGCTCGACTGTGTTTATTACAGAAAATATTCTTACTGAAATCAACAGTATATGAGGTATTCCCAGCAGGTTCTGTATAAGCCATTATTGAAATACCTCATTGCAATTATTTTTCAGCAATTTCCTCCCACTGCTATTCTATATATTACAATATATTGAGCACAAAATAAGATGTTAGTATCTCTCCGTATAGCTTCTATTGGATTATGAATTAAGATGGGTATAAACTGGATTGTAAATTAAGAAACACGAAAAGTCACCCCTTGGATGTAAAAGCTCACTCTGGGCGGCGGGGACCTCACTTCCCCACCAGCAACAGGGCTGACACTCGAGACACTTCAGGATAACGCTCTTATTCGCCACACTGGCAGTAATAAGAAATTCCCTGGCTTCAAGAAGAAGTGCTAGAGAAATTTTTTCTTCTCTTTACTGGCAATTGCTATGTAGGACATTATATGGATTCACGGATAGCATTAATGGTTCTGTTTTCTGCATGCCTCAGGCCACAGGGCTGTGATTACTTTTAATCAGTTTCAAGACTCCCCACCCTCAGCTGTGCTTTGGTTATCTTCAGACTGGATCAGTACATTGTAGCCTACCTGCCGTAGCACTTGGAAGTTTCCCTGAGGCTTTCAGGCTATGCAGAATGCAGCCAAAATGAAAGTTTAGGTCCCTTTCCCTCCCCTTCCTCTCCCTACAGGAACTTTGCTGGCGGTTCCCTGTTTCCCATCAGTAGTCCCAAATATTACACAGCAACCAGAAATCTTGCCCTTTCTTTTGTGAGGCAATACCATAAAACAAAAAAAGAAAGGAAAATAAAAATAGAATAGAATAGAAAAAATAAAATAAAATAAAATAAAAATTTTTCCTAGAAGATTGTAATGTTGTTTCTTATTTATATTACCCTCAAATTCCTTCTGAATACCCATGCAAATACATGCAAATTCACTTTACACATATTCCTGATAAAAAACAAGTCCCAAAATCATCAGTCTGTGTGATCAGAAATAAACTTTACCAGCCTTCAACCCCCAAGACTCAGTTTAATGGGTGCAAGGAAGAGACAATCCTTGGTAGTCACGCATAAACACAGTGAAATAGATTCTGCCATTCACATTCACACTTGTTCCTCACTCATTAGCCTTCTTCATTTCAGTGAAACTTATAACTTAAGTGTAATTGACCTCTGCCAATACAGCAAGCACCCTTTCTGTTTTAAAAGATCTATGAGATAACAGTCATTGCACAGGGATGACGAATCTTAACGTAAGTGCTTAAAGAAAGTGAATATTGCTGACAACAGTAAAATAATTTTCACTATCATGCTAGCTATCAGTGGCAAAACCCCACCAAATTATGTACCAATGTGGTAAAATCATGTCAGTGAAGGGGGTGGGGAGCAACTGGGAAGATGCAGTGACAGTGCCCTGTGCATATGCAATTCTTATTATTCAGAAAAAGAAAGAAGAGAAAGTTGAAGGGAATGTATTTATAAAAATCCCTGGTGAATAATATATTAATTATCAAAAAGGGCTCAGCCAAACACTCAGACAATTTATATAGCACATCAGAAAATATATGCCAGCTATTCAAAAAACCCAGGCAGATGAGATTAGGCTTGTGCAGGTTGTCTCACTGACATGCAGCGTCCTAGACAAGCAAGTGAACATGCTACTAGACAAGCAAGTGAACATATTACACAAGGACCTACGCAAACTACAAAACGATCAAAGACTGCTTCAATATCATAATGTAAAATTGTAATGGGAAGGCAGACAGGATGATAAAAAGAAGCAGATCTCTTTGAAACGTGAGTCAAGAGAAAAAAAGTGACAGGCTCATAACATTTTCAGATGAGGATTTAAGATTATGGCACCTTCCACAAGAAAAACATAGGAAATGAACACCAAAACATGCAGCTGTTAAAACAACAAGATTAGCGTAATTTTTACAAGCTATATAACTCCACTGTTAAAGAACTCGGTTAATTCCAGGGAGGAAGATATCCAAGGACAGAGGGATGGAAGGACTAATGAAATGGAGAGCAGTGCTGCTAAATAAAGTCTAGAGTGGTTTTCTGACTTCAGTACAGTAAAATAACAGGACTGGGTTCCACTGATTTCCCAGCAGCAATTCCAAAAGCAAGAAGCTGCAAAAGCTCTGTCTTTTTTGGTAGTTTTGTGATGAGCAGCCATAAACTCAATTTTAACTGAAAGGAGAGTTTTGCAATTGCAAAACCAAGAGCTGCGGTAGCACTAGCTTTTAAAAGCTGCCACTTGCAGCACTGGCTGTGGGAAGCCTAATGCAAGATTAAGACTCCAGCTGCAGGAAACCATGTGTTTTTATTTAATGTTGACTACAAAACTTCTCTTTACTCATTGTTGAAATACAGGTTGCAGGAAGAACAGTTTTGTCCTTCAAATGGAGAAGTACCCAAGTTCCAGTTAACTCCTGCCGGCGAGACTGGCTGACTGGCCATGCTGTGATGAAAAGAATAAAGGCAGAAGCTCCGCAGGAATGGACAAGAGACTGTCATAACAGCCATGAAAAAGACAGGCCAAAACCCTTCACAGTATGATAAAGGGGAAAGAAAAATAAATAAATAAAGACAAATAAGATTAAGAGACACAACCAAGTTACACTGGAAAAAGCAAAAACAAAATAGCTGTTAAACCATCTGTGAGCAAAACATGCTTTTCATACAAGAGGAAAGTTGTCATATGATGGCTGCCCCACAAGTCTTGTAATTCCTCTGGTTTCAAAATAGCACCTATCTTCCTGTTAAAATCACCAGTAAAATCAAAGGAGAAGTGGGGCAATCTCCCAGGTTTTGATGGATACTCAGGTTGCCTACCTCTTACAGTAATTCTGTAATGCAAATCTCCATCTTGAGACATAGCAAAACACCAGGTAGCAGGTTAAAAATGCTTCTAGAAGTATCAGAAGTATCAGTTTGGTCCTACAAAGTTAAAACAGTCTAATATATAAACACAACACTATACAAGATAAAGAGCAAAAAAAAGTTGCAGATTCAGTATTAGGATCTACTATTTTTATGGTAAGTAACAAACACTTTGTATTAAGCAGAAAACAAAGTGAATAATCACTTTTATGATCAAGCTTATGGAGACAGACCTGCAGACAGACATAGGAGTATAAGCTGCTTCTGCACACAATCTTTGTCCGCAGGCACACGATTCAAATACTACAGGATGAGTATTGGTTACTTTTCAAGATGAACTATTATCTCTTTGATAATCTCTTTGAATATCTCTTTCTGGCCTTGCTAGTGACCAATAGCAATAAGAAATCAAAGCAACATAAAAAGTAAATATTTACAAGCACATGTACCAAGGAAGCCAAAGTGGGAGAAGATAAGAAGCAGCAGGTTTTCTCTCGGTGCCAGCTAGCAGGATGCGTGCTGTAAGCCACATGAGGAGGCAGGTTGCCTGGCCCGCAGGAGCTCCAGCATTCACAACTGTGATTTGTGGCAGGGAGCAAAACTCCAAACAACTTTAAACATGAGGATCAATTTCAGCAGTTCATATACTACCAATAACTGAAAAATGGAGAAAACCGAAAACAATCGGATGTTTATTAAAAAATGAAATATCCTTTGTTCCACTGAGAACAGCAATTTATTTCTGCTGTGTATGTGCTTTGTATGAAGGGTGGTGATTTGCTGGTGTGTGCAGGGAGGGGAGGAAAGAAAAGGTGTTCAGGTTTTAAAAATACACATTTATGAACAAATGCTTGGCTTTGGTCCAATGGTTTACTCATTATGATCTTAATACAGTCCTATAGTTGTGAGATCTTCATTTTTCCTCATTTTGAGCTTAAAAAGAGGCCAATGTTCATAGTTCTTCATTTCTGTGGAATCCTTATAAATGTTTTTCTGCAGTTTAGCTGATATTGTGAATTATTTCCTTGCATAGCTCCACAAGCTACCCCCGTACAAGGAACAGAAGACAAGTTAAGAAAATGATAAGAGAAGTGCCTAGGGAAGACAGCACTGCACTGTATATTACAAAGATCAGAGGGAGCCCAGAAGCAGAACTAGAAAAACATTCTGTTCACAACATGCATCGCAGTGCAGAAATTCCCAGAAAATTCAGATACCATCGCCATTTTTTAAATCAAGAAAGCTGGGGACAAAAATTGCAGATGGGATCTGATAAAAGTACAAACTAACGAGTTGCTTCTATGGAAAGATTTTATTGAGACATTTGACCTTCAACAACAGACACAGTAGATTTTTAAGTCTAGTCAAAAGACTATCAGCCCTTGAATCCAAACCCCCTTCATATCGGGTGAAGAAAGCTACTAAAAATGCATATTTCATTTCCTTCTGCGGAAGGAATTCACTGAAACAACCAACCAAACAACAAAGTTCTCAGCCTAAGCAAACAAACAGAAATCGTATTAGGAAGAGTTTGGAGCAGCATATTCTTCCCGAAATACTTACCGTGACTGAGCAGTAAGGATTAGGTGAGAGAAGTAAAGGATGTGTCAAAACACAGAATGTGACAGGAAACAACCCTTAAGTTTGTACATACACAATACGAATCCCTCAGTTTTGTTTGCTGTCACATCTTGTTGACTGGCAACCTCAGTTCATAGAAGAAGTGATAGAACATGTTTTCTTGGTATGTTTACCAGGTGACTGGTTTCTTAGAAATAGAAACAAAATTGAGAAAAATGGCGTTAGTGCTTTTAATAACTAACTGGAAGAAAACATGGAACAAATAAATCTACCTGGCAACAGAGAGAAATTAGAAATCTTCAGGATCATTTAGTGGACTAAATGACTTGGAAGACCATTCAGAAAACCTGAAACACAGACATCCATGCTGAGCCTGATCCTACTGTACATAAATACTGATCCATAAACTGAGATGCAGTACAGAGAGGCTTATTTAAATTATTTTATTAATACTTATGACACTATCTGAGAAGCATGCTGTGAATTGGCGCAAAATTTGCTCATCAGCATACCAAGGAGAAGGATTGGTTACATTGCAAATGAAATAAAGATAAGCCTTTGTGCAGATGCCTGGCATATCATTGTAAGTCGTACAGTATCCTGTATTGTCTTTTAAATGTCAGCTAGTGGAATAAACAGTTTGTATGAGAATCTTTGTTTTCTTAACTTTTTTTTTAAGTTATTTTTGCTACTGCTTTTTAAGGAAGCATGTGGTTCCAAAGAAAATCTTGAAAATAAAAATTGTGTTTTCAGGCACCCGACTACTGGTCTGTCATCCAAACTCTGCATAGTTGTAGGTCATACAGTAGTAGATCAGTGATCTCTGTGGTTAAAGATATTCTAATATATAGCAGTTCATAAATATTAGTACATATGGATTTGTATTTCTATATAAAACAAATCTAGACATCACTCTAATTTGTGATATTCTGACATTTTGTTTATTTGAAGAAGGAAAAATAACCCCAAATGAAACATGAATTATAGTATGGCTAAGTTGGGAATTACAAGGTCTACAGAAAGGATGATGAAGTCTATGTCTGTGTCATTTGGGAAGCGCACATCAACATAAATTTTGCTCTTTCCTGGATGCGACGTTACTACTATCCAGAGAAGTCCAACTTCTACATGCTTACATGCGATATTCCCCTGACGCAGTCTCTTCCACTAATCTTCTAAGTGTTGTAGTGATTCCTTCTGTGTGCAAAAGCTACAGGGCAAACTGCGATCAATGTGTAATTTGACTTGATGCCCTTTGAGTTTCCCAGTACTCTGAAACAGGCAAAATCACTTAGAGTAGCTGATTCAATTTGTCAGGCAGCACTGTGTGTAACATGTGTATCGGCCCTAATTCAGCTGTAGCAGAATAGGGTGTCTTGTCAGTCCGTCAGCACGTTAGGTTATTCACAGGAGCAGGGCAGAGTGGGATGTGAGCCATAAGCACTCCAAGCAAGAATATTTAGTTAGAGGGGAACTCATGTGCATGTACAAATATTAACATTTACAGTTACATAGCAATACATTTTATAGAGATAAATTCAGTGATTGTAGATATTGAAAGGAAAGTTCACAGGACAGACGCTTTCCCGCGTACCTTACCAAAGCTCTCTGAAGGAACAAAGAAATTCTTCCTTTGGCTGTTTTTTAACATGGTTTCCAGTTTCCCAGGCTATCACCTCTCAGGAGGTTTTGCAGGTTTTGTTTTGTTTTGGGTTTGGGTTTGGGGTTGGGGTTTTTTTGCTCTCAGACTGCCTGACACCACCTGTCCCAGCACTCTGAGGTACATTTCTGAGAAGGGAAGGAAGAGGGAGATGCAGGTTCCTCCATTTAATATTGGTTTCAACAGTGAAGTTTTTCATACAAATCAGCAAAGGCAGAAATTCCAATGCCATAGCAGGCTGCTACTCTGCCGTCAGACCTTTATACGCAGTGCTTGAAATCAGCTTAACAATAGAAAATCATAATACAACAAGCAATGCATGTCTGTTGTTTAACATCTTAATGTCAGGAAATAATCCTTTACACTAATTATATCTACATGTGAGCAATCAGTTCCGTTGTTTATGGTTTAAAAGTCCATTAAAGAAGACTACGTATTGATACGATACCCTTAATTCCAGGATTTACCTGAAGGCTACGGTAATATTCATAGAGGTAGGCAGACAATGGGCCTATGCAAATGCAGATGCACATTTGTAATTCCCTTTTATAAATAATAGTTTTATAAAATATACAAATGCGGTGGTTGAGTTACATCTCAGGATCATATCTTATCTTCTGTTTGAAACACGCTACAACACCTTTGGCCTCTATTGAAAATACAAAAAGATCTAACCTGAGAAAAAAGTGAGGTATCCTACATTTATTTAAACCACATACTACACTGAAGAATCTTTTCTCAAAGATGCAGGAGCACTTACCTTTCCTGATACACTATTTCTTGAAATATCAGGATCCTAGAGAATTAGCATTAAGCCTCCAGACAGCATGTGCTTTCCCTGATTGTCTCTTCTATTGTTTTTCTGAGCTCAGAATTGGGCCCAAATAATTCAGACACAAGGTTTCAACATATTAACCCAAGCAGCACTGCATACAGTGTTGCATACATAATTAGTAAAAAATCAAGCATCTGAAATACAGTCAGCACAGAAGACATCACAAAAAAATTGTGCCTTTCCCATTTTAATTTTAACAAAAGGTTTCAAAAAGTCTTTACACTTTTGTGCAAATTGCCTGCCCTTTGCGCGCCAGCATCCTCGCTGGGGTGCTGATAGCCTACTCAGGGCACCTACAGTCAACAGGATCTTGCTTTTCACTACCCTGATTAAGTAAGTAATGTTCACTTCCCGGGAATCCCCCACGGAGCAGCAGCGTTCCTACGTGCCCGGCCGTAACACCAGTAATGACTGGATTCTGAGAGAATTTGAAAACCCTCCTCAACACACTTATTTCTGTTTTTCAACCTATATTCAAAGCCATACTTTGGCATTGTTATGTGATTTTTGACAGGGTTACAGTAAATTCATCATGCTAAACTGAAATATTTCTGGCAGATGTCTACTCTACAACAATCAAGCTATGTGTACAGTAAAATGTGACAACCACAGGGCTAATTCTAGTTGTAAAAATTACACATATAATACTTTATTAATGCTAACTGGGAGCACAATTATGCAGTATATTATTTATTTTTTCATTAGAAAATTTTTATTGCCAGAAGTTGCTTCGGTATGTTATATGGAATTAAAATTTTTAAAATTTAGTCCTGAGTCAAAAGCTGTTATTGGTAAAAAGAAAATAAACAAGTGTATGTGCTAATAAAAAAGAGTTTCTTTTTCAACCCTTCAGACTTTTTTTCTTAGTCACTATCAAATTATTTTTTCAGTCATTTCTACTTTTTTTTCTGAAAGCCACCCTGGAACAACGGATTTAGAAAGCTATTTGGTGGGAAAAAACCTTGAATCGTTAAAGGGGAATAACTTTTCTAAAAGCAAACATTATAAAACAGGAGACAAAGAAGTAGGATTTATTTTTAAAGCAATTTGAACTATTCATATTTACGGAAGTCAAGCTTAAATCACACAAAACAACTTGTGCCATGAGTAGTGGAATTAATTTTCATTCATGTGATTTCAGTCTCTCAGCTTGATTCCCTTACATTTAATGAAACGTGAACTTCAGCTGTAGGTTTTTCCACAATTAGACATTTTTAGTAAGTCTCCCTTCTGTGGATTCTCTGACAGCTTAAAAGACCTGAGCAAATTCTGCAAGTGTCCCCTCAGTGGGGTAAGAATAGGGACACTCTCCTTTGTTAGGTTTGTGGGGGTTTTTTATTTGCTTTCATTTTTTACTTGGTTTAAATGGGACCAACAGGCTTAAAAGTTATCAGGAGGGAATAAGAAAATGGACAAACACGCATGCAAGCATATACATCACAGTGGATTATTAAGCCCTTTTCTCTCTAGAAACCAGGCTAAGAATAGGGGAAAATTCATTTCTGTCATTGGAGAAATCCCCATATGTCTCAAAATATAGTCTAACAAACTAGTTATGATTTCCATAGGGGTCAATTTTCATTTTATCATTTGACTCCCTCGAGAACACCACAGAACCGAGGAAGTAGCCTTGAGGGAAATAAATAAATAAATAAATAAATAAATAAATAAATAAATAAATAAAACTAATGGTAGAGTTTGTGAGTAGGGGAATGCAAAACTATTGCTGAATCAATGTAACACAGCATTGTATTAACCTCTAACTAAGGAGCAGGGAAGTGAAATATGCAGTAAAGTCTCTATACATGCCTGACCTTTCCACCTGCTCCGTAATTTCCTGCATTGCAACATGTGGAAGGATAGCGTACAAAAGAAAAGCCAGTCCCCACTTCTTTTCCCTGGCCCAGAGGAACTGGGCCTTCTACCTCTGTATTTTTGCTCTTTTAACATTTCAGAGTAGATTTGTAATGGTTATGATGAGCCTACTGACAGCTCACAACACACAAATCCCAGTAGTTCTTTGTTTAATACACTGGAATGCATTTTGTCTTGTAAATTTTCCATAAATTTCTATATCATAGATGAACTTTCATGCTTTATTTCAGTGCGAGTGGACTATTTATCTTAACACTGCTGCTCATCTTCCTTTCACAACCCATTTTATTAACTTTTTTATATTAAGTAAATTCACTTTTTATCTATGATGTTTGTTTTACAGGTAATTCATCTAATTTAAAGTATTTTCTTAGGGACTTCAATTTAGCTTTGCCCTTGAAATTAACATTTAATGTGTTTTACATTTTTGCAATAGAAATTAATCTTTATTTGAATTATTAGTCCAGAACTGTAACCTACATTCACCATATTTGAATGTTGGTATGGGAAACATCTGTGACCACCACAATATCCCACACAGCTACTGTGAGAGACGACATACATCTTTGTGTTGTGAAGATGCTGCACTAGTGAAGAAAAGCACCGTTTCAAGTCCATTTCAATAGATTAGACACATATACTGGTACTTCTCATGCTCCCACGAGTAAGGGTAAGGAAAGAAAGAAAACCCCCACCAAATAAAACCTCAACCCACGGAGGTGTTGTAGAACCTGTTATGGGAAGACAGTCAAGGAGTAATCCACCTTGTAGACCCAGGAGACTTTATCTGATGCACGTATCTTACTTGCAGAGCATGGGTCAGAAAACGTCACTTCCTCATTAGATAATCTCTCTGAATACAGGTGATAAACAGCCCAGAATACTGCTACTTTTTTTGTACACCTAGAATATATAGAGATACTATGCCAATGAAAGTTTTATGGAAAAACATTTCCTTCTATTCTTTTTAATGTTTGACAAAAGTAAGAATTCTATGATCCCCATTCATTCCCCAATGATTAAAATAACCTATTAGTGCTGCTAACAATAAATTCATGAGTTATTATTGCACTACCTCACCTAACCTCTCCAATATGAAAGGAAATCAAATTCCATCCAGTTCAACTTTTATTGAGTACATACTTATTTTTTCTCTATATATGCTATATATAGTATGTATGTATGCATATGCATACATATGTAAGCAAGGACAGGTAGCCTAGGAGGAATACAGAGAAATTGTCCGAGCAGCCAGGGATCAGGTTAGAAAAGCTAAAGCCCTGATAGAATTAAATCTGGCCAGGGACATCAAGGGCAACAAGAAAAGCCTCTATAGGTACGTCAGGGATAAAAGGAAGATTAGGAAAAATGTGGGCCCTCTCCGGAACGAAACAGGAGACCTGATTACCCAGGATATGGAGAAGGCTGAGGTACTCAGTGACTTTTTTGCCTCGGTCTTCACCAGCAAGTGCTCAAGCCTCACCGCCCAAGCTGCAGAAGGCAAAGGCAGGGAATGGGAGACTGAAGAACTGCCCACTGTAGGAGATCGGGTTTGAGACCATCTAAGGAACCTGAAAGTGCACCAGTCTACAGGACCCGATGATATCCATCTGCGGGTCCTGAGGGAACTGGCAGATGAAGTTGCTAAGCCACTATCCATCATATCTGAGAAGTCGTGGCAGTCCAGTGAAGTTCCCACAGACTGGAAAAGGGGAAACATAACCGCCATTTTTAAAAAGGGAAAAAAAGAAGACCTGGGGAACTACAGGCCAGTCAGTCTCACTTCTGTGCCTGGAAAGATCATGGAACAGATCCTCCTGGAAGCTATGCTAAGGCACATGGAGGACAGGGAGGTGATTCAAGACAGTCAGCATGGCTTCACCAAGGGCAAGTCCTGCCTGACCAACCTAATGGTCTTCTATGATGGAGTGACTACATCAGTGGACATGGGAAGGGCTACCGATGTCATCTATCTGGACTTCTATAAGGCCTTTGACATGGTCCCCCACAACATCCTTCTCTCTAAACTGGAAAGGTATGGATTTGATGGGTGGACTGTCCCGTGAATGAGGAATTGGTTGGATGGTCGCATCCAGAGGGTAGTGGTCAACGTCTCAATGTCCAGATGGAGGTCGGTGACAAATGGTGTCCTGCAGGGTCCGTATTGGGACCAGTACTGTTCAGTACCTTTATCAATGACATAGACAGTGGGATCGAGTGCATCCTCAGCAAGTTTGCAGACGATACCGAGCTGAGTAGTGCAGTTGACATGCCTGAGGGATGGGATGCCATCCAGAGGGACCTGGGCAAGCTCGAGAAGTGGGCCTGTGTGAACCTCATGATGTTCAACAAGGCCAAGTGCAAGGTCCTGCACCTGGGTCGGGGCAACCCCCAGTATCAATACAGGCTGGGGGATGAAGGGATTGAGAGCAGCCCTGCTGAGAAGCACTTAGGGGTACTAGTGGATGAAAAGCTGGACATGAGCCAGCAATGTGCGCTCGCAGCCCAGAAGGCCAACCTGGGCTGCATCAAAAGAAGCTTGGCCAGCAGGTTGACGGAGGTGATTCTGCCTCTTTACTCTGCTCAGGTGAGACCCCACCTGGAGAACTGTGTCCAGCTCTGGAGCCCTCAGCAAAAGAAAGACATGGACCTGTTGGAGCGGGTCCAGAGGAGAGCCATGAAAATGATCAGGGGGACGGAATGCCTCTCCTATGAAGAAAAGCCAAGAGAGTTGGGGTTATTCAGCCTCGAGAAGAGAAGGCTTCGGTGAGACCTTATTGTGGCCCTTCAATACTTAAAGGGGACTTATAAGAAGGATGAGGACAAACTCTTTAGCAGGGCCTGTTGTGACAGGACAAGGGGGAATGGTTTTAAACTAAAAGAGGGTAGATTTAGACTAGATATAAGGAAGAAATTTTTTACAATAAGGGTGGTGAGACCCTGGAACAGGTTGCCCAGAGAGGTGGTAGATGCTCCATTCCTGGCAACATTCAAGGTCAGGTTGGACGGGGCTCTGAGCAACCTGATCTAGTTGAAGATGTCCCTGCCCATGGCAGGGGGGGTGGACTAGATGACCTTTAAAGGTCCCTTCCAACCCAACTATTCTATGATTCTATGGTATACACAGCCTTTTAAAGGTAAGCATATCTTTGAGAAAAGCATTCAGTTGTGACCTAAAACTATCAGGAGGCATGTAATCAAATGCTGCCTTTGGTAGTTTGTTCTACTCATTACTATCTTCACAGTTACATTCTGGTAAGAAATTGGACACCAATTTTTGTTTGGCTTTAGATTTTAGCTCTTTCTGCATCTCTCTGGCACAGTAACAAAAGGTTCAGAACACTGTAATTTATGCCTGTGAGGATACCGGTACGGTGTGATGAAGTCACATTTCAGTGTTCTGCTGGATAAACTGTGTAGAATAAGCTGTGCAATTCTCTCCTTTTAAAGCAATTTTATGTCTCTAAGTAATTTCTGTGGCTCTGTTTTGGACTATTTCTGTTTTTCAAAACACAAAGGTCAGAAAGCAGTGTTCTGAAACTGGTTTCCTAAGTACACACTCTTCCCTGCTTCCACTCACTGCATTACCCATTTAAAAATCAAAAGGTCACCATGAAAGGCCACAGCATTTCAACTGAAAACCATTGTTCAGTATGTTCTTTATTATGATCCTCAAGTCTTTCCAAAGTGTTGAAAATGAATCCTTTTTCTACAAAGTAAATTCTAAATATTTCCTTTCTCTTTCATATTTCTCAAAATAGGTCCATCCTACCAGGTCCAGACTGCTCTGCAACAAGGTACGTATTTAAATTTACTGTTCCATCAACTATTGATTCATCTACAAATTCTGCTAGAAATGCATCCAGATCATTGATGAAAACATTGAATAGTGGCACGCACAGCACCAATTTCTGCAGAACCTCTCTAAAATCACCCTTTTCACAATGATTTCATTTGACAACTACTGTTTGAGACCTATCAGTTACTCGGTTTCAGTCTACATCATCTGCACATATTAAAGTATAATCTTGCAAATCAGGATGTCATATAAGTCCTAAGTTAAATGTGTTAAGAACTCAAGTATACTATGGCTACACAATTATTTTATCAGCCAAAATTTTATTCTCATTAGTGAATAATAATTGAGAGGTATTTCCCATAAAACTACACTGATATGCATTAGTACTTTTTCCGTAATTTAATTTGTCATTATTTCCAGATCAACCTTCCAATAGTTTTCCCTGAGAATAAAATGAGCATTCCTCAAATTCTTCTAATTATGATTTTTGAACATGAAGAGTAGTAAGGGAGCATCAACCTTTTGAAATGCAGTTTGTTTATGTTAAAATCCACTCTTGGTTGAGGTCTTAAAACCACATTGTAAGGCTACCACAAATCTGCAGGTAAGTTTAATAAGCAAAACACCACTTTTCAGTAGCAGGGGTTTTTTGCATAGATAAATATGTATAAAGCATCAAAGCAGCAATGAGAACCAATAGAACTGGAGAGGAAGTTTTAGGGAAAACACGGAGGATGCTGGATTAGTAAACAGAATGCTGAACAGAAATGGCAAGCAGCTGAAAGCTGAGATGGAGCAAAAATACAGAAGTAATTAAAACTTTAATGACATGGTAGATTCATTTTCTCTGTTTGTTTGCTAAGACAATACTTGGCAGGTCTCCACCCCGGAAATTTTTAAAAGTGTTCTACAAATCCCATGAAAATCTTTCAAGCGTTGTATGTAGAAGATCATAATGTTGATTCTTTGGACCATTTCCTTTACAGAAGTTAAGGTGCAACTGAAATACTGTCAACTTTCTTGCCACAGAAATCCATGCATGTTATAGACATGAATGTATTTCTTAACTCAATACACCATCCAACACCTATGTTTCTCATTAGCAGAGAAAGTCCCTTCACTAGTTGTTCCTGAAGTTTTGTGATACTTCAAAAGGAGAAGCATAGCTCATACAGTACATAATGCCTGAAATGAATGTCATACTGAAGAAGACAGGTTGGAGAAACCTGACTGGATTTCATTGGACTAGGTAAGAGAAAACTAGGCAGGAGTACACAAACTATATGAAAGGTTAATATATGAAAGGTTATGACAAGAGAATGGTGATTGTTCTACACATCCACTGGGAATAGAACATGGATACATCAGTCTTACTTGCAGAAATGAAAATAAGATTAAATGGGATGTTAGGAAAAAAGCTTTCTATCTGTAAGACCACTGTAGCACTAGTGCGACTATCTCTAGAGTGTCCAAAATTCCCTTCATCAGAGGTTTTCAAGAACATGTTTTTAGACACTATTTCAGCTTAGACTGCTGAATTACAAGTTCTGTAGAAGTTCCTTCCAATCATGTACTTCTGTGTTTCCACAATATTTGTGTGTGCATTTTGGAATTAATCTCTTTCAGTATTAGCCTTATTTATACAAATGATTCTGCAATTTCCAGAAAAAGTTGGAGGTTAGTATTACTCAGAAACACAGTAAATTTTTGTCCTTTCCAAACAATGTGTGAGATACAAGTTTAGTATGATATAGCCTTTTTTCATTTACATGTACATATACTAAAAAAAATTGCAGTTCTGCTTTCAGATGCTATAAAAATTAATATTAGCTTTAAAAGGATGTGTAACATTGAAAAATATAATTTTAACACCAAAAAATACATTTTCACCACAGGTTTTTGTAACAAGACTTGTATATGCAATACATGGAATAATTTAAAAATCATTTTGATGCATTATGAATCACCTGTAAAAAAATAAATAAGAGAAGACATTCTCAATTTTGGTAAATATTTATAGAACCAAACAATATGAAGTATATGTAACAATCAAATTTCTAGTGAAAATGTGTGCAAGTAGGTTTATTTTGAAAGGAAAATTCCTACTCCCAGTGTCATACCCAATTAAATTCTCCAGGTAATGACCCCATTTGCATAGAGAGCTGAACCCACAAGTGGGAATTTTAATGGGCACACCACCTGAGTACATTAATTGAGAGTGACACTACTTGAACTAGTTTTGTGCTTACCCCACTGAAAATTCTACTCATATTATTTTTAATGTCAAGCTACAAGTCAAATTTCAAGATGATGGATTTGTTCTTTTTTAAGCATTGAATTTGAATAAAAGAAAGCTTTAATTCTGTTATGCATTGCATAGCTTTAACTAATCTGTAGTTCTGATTCTCACCATTGCTTCATTTTTTCAGTGATTGGAATTTAATTTTATTCATTAATTTGTGAATAATTAGATAGAAAATAATGCCTTCAGCAGCTAAATTGCTTTTGGATTGCTGCTTAATGTACTTTTACCAGAATATGTGTTACAGTTAAGCTGGCATAATAGTTTACTAAAATGTAATTGTGTAAATATGTCTAATTATTCTTTCTGAAGAAACAAGACTGAATATAAAACTTCCGTCATGGATACCTTAATTTTCTTAAACTTAACCCCATGAAAGCTTGGTTGCAAAGCAGATTACTGATGCAGAGACAGCAGTTGACAACAGTAGTGGAATCCTTGCACCGTGTTTCCCTTTATCCTTCACACGCTACTTGTAATGACCTTGAAGTTATTGTGGATTCTAAACCACTGCTGTTAGTCTACATTAAATATGTAATCAAGGTGTCTCCTCCTCACATGAAGAAACAGACAAATGGAGTTGCATTTCCTAGGGAGGAAAGCAAACCCATGTGGTTTAATACACTTCTTTTTTCAAGCTTGTTATTACTACTCTTCAGTAACTGAAAGTAGTACAGAATCTAAAAGCTACCATATATATGCTACTGTAAAAGGTATTCATTTTAAAATAATGTACTGGACTTATTCTTGTGAGTAGAACTATTTTGAAGATTGCCGGTGTGCAAGACTCTGCAGAGTCCATCTCAACAGAACTTTCAGTTCTTTATTTCAATAAGCAAGACACAATCAATATATTTTGAACTTCATATATTCAAATATAAAACACTGTTGAGATACAGTTACTTAGATATATTCCAAAGTTCCAAAGATACCACTTTCACAAGTCTATTTGACTAAGAGTTGCATATAGCAGTGAACATAGAAAAGATGAAGAAATAATTTACAACATAATATACATCTTGGTATTGTCCTAGACCTCCATAATAAAAGCCCTTTCTGTTCTCTTCGAATAACAAAGATTACAAAAACCCAAACAAACCACCCTGTGATAAAGCTAAAGAAACAAAGGTAGGCACTGTGGAAGAAGATTGTAATGTGAAACACATACAAGTTGGAGTACAGTGTATTCACAGTGTGGTCACTTTGTGCAACTTGGAGATGAGACAAAATGCAGAAGCCTACACCACTGATTGAAGAGGAATTGTATAGTGCTCGGGCACCAATTACATACCCTACTGAGATGATATAAAGAGCCTCAATTATAGTGGAGTATTTTGTCAGTTAAAATAGCATATGCATATCAGAATAAAAATTAGTAAGATACTATTAAAGGTATAAAAGCTATTATACAATCTTTCACCTAACATCCCATTTTTATGAGTATTGAATGGTAATGTACTAACGATTGCTATAATATACATACATACATAAAGGAGGCAAACAGGATTGCATGTAGTGTTTTATTAAATTAAGTTTTAAGTGAGGTGAACTGATATACTAAAAACCATATAGAGATTAAGATCAGCTAATCAAACTCAACATCTGCCTGTTTTGCAGAATGGAAATTCAGAGAAATTTCTCTCTTTCCAACTATAGTAGAAACAGCCCATCACATCAAAGATTTCTAACGAAGAGAAAGACCATCCTTTTATGTGACTTACACCAAATTGCTGGTAAATAGCGTAAGCAAGTGCTTATGAGGAGGTTGAATTTTGTACAAGCAATCAACTTCACATTCGAGTATACTGAGCACAGTGAACAAGTGCATCATGGAAGTGGGTGCAGGGTATAATTTTTATTGAACTACTTTCAATATCCTGATGCTAAAATTGAGCTAAGGTCCCCCTGCTCTCTTTGGAAGTTAAAAGAACTGGCAGAAGAGTCAGAAGGTAGAAAAAAGGTAAGATCAATGTCTATAGGATTCTAGGGCTACTACTGTCACCATCAACACTACCTGAAGTCTTCTAACACATGGTGTGCACACTCACATAGAGACAGAGAGAGGGACAGAAAGAAGATACCAGGGAGATATTTCTCTAATCTTTAATTTAATTTTGGGGCTAAGAGTAAGATTTCAGATATATCTGTTGCCTTTGAGAAAGTTAAAAGGCTGCTGACAGAAGGACCCTTGCTGTGGAAATACATCAATACAATTGGCATTGCTCTCCAAGAACATACATCAAATATTGCTGTCATTAAGACTTTTTTTTTTTAAATGTGTGAAGAGCTCAGAAAAGCTTTTCATTCAGACGATTACTTTATAAAAGCAATGATTCACCAAACTCAACAAATAGTTCTTAACGCAAGTACTATAGTTGAAATAGTCAATATTCAATCCAAAATCTCCCAAATGTTGATCACGATCCCTCTTCATAGAAGCCATTTCTTTCTAGAAATATTATGTACTATAGATACCAGCTAGAACACCTGTAATAAGTCTCAAACAGTGCTATTTGTCTCTGCTTTTATTAGTTCTCTTTCATGAACAATTACTTTCTAAGAGAAGTTTGGCATACAGTCTCAACAGCAAGACTTCATGGTACACATTCACGCACAGAATTTCTGTCAGTTTAGACATAGAAAAATTAGTGCAAAAGACTGTAGACATGCAGTTTCTGCAGTTTTAAAGTAGCATAGGCATGTTCACACTCGGCTTAAGCCAACATGAAAAAAATCTTTGCTTAAATGACAGATGAAGCGGTCTACTCTATCTGTGTTTACACTAACTGATTTTAAAAACATACCTTACTTTAAAACAGTGGTACTACGTATAAGCCTTCAGTTTCGTAGGCCACAAAGGCCATTAGACCTTAGTATGTCTACTGCAATACTATGAACTGACTACACTCTCTGTTCAGCTTGTTTTTAGTAAGCTGAAGGCTGTTGCAGCACATGTATTACAATAATTTTCATTTTCATCAAATTTAATCATTACTGGAATTCCACCTCATTAATACAATTACACTAAGGAATTAATTTGCCCTCTTAATGACAAACTTTTTTTACTGTTGGAGATTCATGCTAGCGCAGCTTCCAGCGTCTGAGTTGGTTTAGCTCCTTATGTAAGACAACTCACCTACACTGGCTCACTCTCTGTGCAAATCACCCAAAGGCCAAAGCTTTCACTGTTACAACAGAAAAATCACAAATAAGACATGAAATTATCATTCAGAAGAGTAACAGGGCAAGACTAGAGGAAGAAGATATCCCAAAGTTTCAAAATAAAGATCTTTATTTCAAAATAGTGTTTGAGAATAGCACATCCAGTTGATATAAAATACAAATAGCAAGTTACCATTTTTTCAAATGGGCCAGTTTGCAGAACTATATACTGAAACACTGTACAAGTTCACAAGAACTATTATAAAACAGTTAAGTTCTGATGTTTTAATTTCATTTAAACTATATCTTCACATTTGTCTCCTTCTAATTCTGCTTGTTTTAATTACACAAGGTGCTTATAGATTGCCTATAGAGTGAAAATTACAGAACAGAATTTAAGAATATAAATATAGAAAGGAATTCCTTAAACTACATACTAATATTCTCTGCTACAAAGATACATTTTACAAAAGTGCTGATATCTCTATGACAAGTAGTAGCAGATTACATTTAAATGTCAAACAAATCACACAAATTTTTTTTTCAGTTGTTCATAATACTTTGATACTTCTAATCACTATGAGGGCTAATAAACACTATTTTCACTTCCCAGTATTTCACAAATGAAGTGGGAAAAGAAATAGTATATCTGCAAATGTGTGTGTGTGCACATGTGTGAGAGAGGGTCTGTACACATATGCATATATGCATGAACAGAGTTCCTGTATTTAGTATTTGTATTTTAACAGTAATGGAAGTAAATGCTTAATAGTAAATACATTTCCCAGGTTTTCATAATTTCAATCAACCAAAAAAACCTCTAAGTTCCCGTAAGCAGAAACATGGGTTTGTGCAGAGTAAACTATATAAATAAACTTTTACACAGAAAAAGGACTCCTTAGAGTGGGTATGGACATCGGGCCAGGACAGGAGACTGGAAGTCCTCTTCCCCATCCCCTCTGTGACCAGAAGGACACAAGGAAGGACAGCTAATGGTGCTGCCTAGCCCCAGAGAGCATGTCCCCACCACCATGGTGTCAACCATAGACCTACAATGGGCAAAGCACTGTCTACACTTTTTCCAAGGTGCATCAAGTCCCAGTGCTCACTGTGATGCCCTCAATTTCCCCAGAGGCATTATGCCTTACAAAGGCAAAATGCCTCCAGGCACTGCCACTCAACCAAGGCATCTATTCCCCCTTCCCAATGTGGTTCAGACTTTTAGGAGTCATAATTGAGCCCCATGGGCCTGATTCTGAGCTCAGGGAATTTATCAATTTAACTATATGATTCCTTATTAGCCTGCCTATTACCATAATATCTTTGTGCTCTCTAGCTGGAGGTAAACCAATGGAATATTCTGACATTAATGGAAATGCACTTCGTTGGTGCAACACAGATCTGAATCTGGCCCAGTATACGGGGGAAAAAAACCATTATAAGAATCAATTCTTGTAGTAACTATCAAAAACAGTTAAGAAACCCTCTGAGTAAATCTGTATTGCATCGGAATACACCACAATATTGCAGATGTTAAGGCAAAACGTAACACCTCCCAGCTCCCTAGTATAGTTGAGGATTTGGCTGTTACCTTCAGTGATAACTTGCAGTAGTAGGCACTACTAGTCAGTGTTCACAGGGAGAAGCTTTAGTTAATATCAGACCATTCGTTGACTTAGCTTCACACTCCTGTGATCTTTAGCTTGTCACATTTGCATAAATTGAATTCACTACAGTGGAAGGAGACATTTATGGTCAATTCACTCAACAGAAATATGCTATTGGCTATCGATGACTCTTGTAACAAGGCCCAAATTTAGGAGATCCAACAATCTACAAATGGGAAATCTGGAGTGTAGATAGGAAAGTTTAAGTATGTGAGATCAAGATGTATAGGTGGTTTACAGAAAAGTTAATGAGCTACAGACATGGCGGGGAGAAACTAGCAGATGGTAAAGAAAATGGGTACCATTATTTCCTAAATCTGGGAATGCCATAAACCTCTTTATGTGTTGGACCAAATTCATTTCACAATTATGATGACAAAGACAGATATTTCTCAGAAAACCTTAATGGTATAATAGGCAAAGTTGCCCACTGGATCCTAACTGTATTTTTCAAACATTTTAAATCATATTCCTTTTATTTTTAAAGGATATCATACATTTTTAAAATGTTCATTTTTCACACAGTTATTTAAAAATAATACTTAAAATGTATCTGAGAACAAATATTTTTGCATTTGCTTTTTGCATTCAATGACAGAATTCCTTATCAAGTCAGTTTTAATTTGGTCGGTTGGACACGATCTTAGAGGTCTTTTCCAACCTTAATGATTCTATGATTCTATTAGGACAAGAGGAAACGGCCTCAAGTTGCACCAAGGGAGGTTTAGATTGAACATTAGGAGAAATTTCTTTACTGAAAGAGTGGTCAGGCCTTGGAACAGGCTGCCCAGGGAAGTGGTGGAGTCACCATCCTTGGAAGTATTTAAAAGACGTGTAGATGAGGCCCTTAGGGACATGGTGTAGTGGGCATGGTGGTGTTGGGTTGACGGTTGGACACGATGATCTTAGAGGTCTTTTCCAACCTTAATGATTCTATGATTCTATGATTCATACCCTGTTTAAATTCTGCCATCCTCTGTGGATCTTTCTCCCACAGCGAAGAAATAAATACCAAGTTATGTGATTCTGGCTGTAAAGCCACAAACACTGACAAGGCCACCAATGTACAGGTTTAGATTCTTGAGTTAACTTCTGATAATTTCCCTTTTATAGCCAAATTTTGAAGATTTGTTAGTCTATTAGTTCGTCTGTTAGTTTAAGGATATATTTCATGTCTACACAGATTTCCAAAGTCTCTTTCTAAAAAGAAGCATTTCAAGTAATATTAGTACTGAAGTGAAATGTAAGTTCTCTATTCTGTCGTGATTGATAACAATAAAATCTTGGTACTCTAGTCCATGGCAAAACTTACATTGACTTAGTTTGCCAAATCTTCCCGTCATGTCAATATTGACAATGGAAAATACCAGGAATCTCTCACAAACCAGTAAGACATTCACAACAAAAGAAATCTTGCCAATGTGACCACTGTAGCAAAACCAACAGTAGATTCCTGATGCTGACTTTTGAATTAAGTTTAAAATAACAGAGCAAAGTTGCTTTCAACCCAGAGAGATTGAAATAAAGACATTTTGCTTTTCAGAATGCCTGTAAAGGCATGTTATGCATGGGGGCATTCGAGTGTTTAAACATTAAAGTAGGTGAAGGCAAATACTTAAGGCTTTGCCCTTTAGTCTCTTCTCTGACCAAAACCTGTCACTCAATTCGAATGGCAATTTTGCCCTCATACAGCCCACAGTATCAGGCCTATAATTCGGTTTCAGTAAAGTCTTCCATTTGCAAAGCCAAAAGGAAGCTGGAATGTAGCTTCACATACAAAACTATACAATTTGTGTTAGAATACAGATTTGAGGATTGCTTTTAAAAAAAATATTTATATATAGGGAATTAACAGTGCAACACCAGTTGGTTGTGTGAAAATCTTACCTTGTCTTTCTTCAAATGTATTTAAAGAAAAGCTCTCCAGTTTTATAGAGAATAAAATAAAAAGGGATAAATATTTCATGATGGGAAGCAGATCCCACAGCATTCCATGCAGATCTCCAAGCAATCTGAAGATTCACAACATGCGTCCATTATGCCACAGTCCATATCACACGGGCAGTTACAGTCATCCCCCATCTCGTCCCCACAGCAACAGCAGCAGGCCTCCGATGTGCAGATGCCACAGGATGCTTGTCCCAGAACAATGTTACAGAGGGTGAGAAATTCACAGAACAAGCAAGCCAGGATACAGTGAACACAGCAATCTTCATACGTACCAGTTCAGTAGCATGTCATGTATGAACAAACAAAACAAACAAACAAAAAAAAAAGGAAAGAAAAAAGAAGAAATCATTAATATGTTATTCTATATGCAGATATATCACAATGTCAAATAAGTAGCTGAAAGATAATGATTCAGAATAGACATAATCTAATACCACAAAGAACATGTTTCCCATCTTCAAGGTCATTTTTGCAGCCTAACTCATCTCCAATTCAGAATTGGTTTTGGTGCAAGTTTCCTTTCACCACTTCACTTCATGCAAATCCCAAGTACTAAACATCCACTTAGATCCACTTCTCCAGTCATTTATTATGTAAAATATCCATATCTATTATCTTCAGACGTAACTTCTTCCAGCAGGCCCACAAAGTGATTAAAAAAGAAAACATTTAAAAATCAGCTTATGAAGGAAACTATTTAAAATTACTTCCAGCCTCTTCCAGTGCATCTTGCCCTTCTGCATCCATTTTGTTGGCTTGCTACTTATGAAGAAAAACAAGGAAGTTGCCACAACATTTTTGCTTTCTTTATAGTTGTATGCACACCTTAAAACTAGCATAGCAGCATGTTATATGTATTTCTGTACTTTCAAATTTTTCTATATATAAAACGTTCAGTCAAAACATAGATTTTTCTATTGCTTTTCTACACAAATCTCTTGGCAATCTACTACTTTAATCTTCAATAGAGTTCATAACTACACCGGAACATCAATATCCATCTCTCATAAGTACTACTAAATCACATGAGATAATCGAGGTGTCCCGTAAACTGTCTGCAAAAAATACGGCACCCAAAGAGTAAATATATGGAATAACTTCAAACAATTAATACATCCATGAGGCATAAGGAAAACACAAAGATTGGAACTAAACATGCGCCAGTGAAAAAGAGACTGCAGGAGTGAGGGATACATTCAGTTGTTTTCACTCTCCTCCCATAGTAAGCACATAACATGTATAAATATATTTGTATATGTATATGGACAAACATACGTAATTTCTAAGAGGCAGTGAACAATCCAGAAAGAAAATGAAAACTTAGAAATAGAAGAAATGTCCAGGATAGAGAATTATTGTTCTTTCCTAGGCTCAGCTTTCATTCTTCTTTTTACTGCTTGCAAGCCTTGAACTCCTTTAGCCACAGACAGCAGAAGATTGGGAAAATGTTCGGGGGAAAAATATCCTGCACCATCTCATCCTTTCCCTGTCCCTACAATCTATCACAGGTATCTGCTATGAGAGGCCGGTAGGAAAGACAGGATATTGAGCTATATGGGCATTTGGTCTCACCATCTACAGATGGTATGTTCTTACAGTTCACACTTGGAGACTGTTATCATAGGGGAAAGCTTGCAATTACTTGCAACACAATTACCAGGCCTCCTAAACACATTTATAATGTCAAAAATGATGCAGTAACTGTGGCAAGTATCTTGATTGATTCAAAGTACCTCTAACATTGCAGAAACTTTGACTGCAGGATAGTGTAGAGATGACTTTACACTAGCAAATACAAATACTTACAGCAATGCAGCGATAGAGGCTCAGACCTGCAAAATCTGTTCCAAGAAGCAAACTACCTGAGCTCTTAGCCCACTCTAAACATCACACTGCTGGGGATTGATTTCTCCTACTTACTACACTACTTAGTCCCAAACTTAGCTTGGGAATACCTGTACTGCAATGTGGTCACAGTCATAATATACATAATGGACACTTATGGCCAAAAGAAAAAATGGAAATACCAGGAAAAGCAAGAAGGAAAAAAAACCCAACCTCAAAAACTCCCTACTACTGTGCAGGAAGCAAAACTGAGAGGAAACCACAGGTAAGATTGAGCTGTTTTTAAAGAAAGTTGTTGCTTGTATTAAAAGGCTGCTTCTCCCAAAGAAATACTGTCGCTAAATAAATGACCTTCATAGAAAACCCAGAAGATATGTGAAATAAAGCTGGGGAGTATCAGTTCACTGAAGAGGACCAACGCCAGACCGATAGCGATTAATTAGCTGGTTGTCATGGAGATGGTGTTAAATTTGTTCAGGTACAATCTCCTTTTAGATTTTCTTTTAATATGAAGGAAAAAGATAAAGAAGCCAAGAGTTCTATCCAAGAAGCCTTCATATTTGAGGAACTGAGGTTTTTACTATTCTGCATCTTTAAAACACAGCTGAAAGAAGCTCATACCACAACAAATTTTGTTCTACAAATGTTTTTTTAAACAAAACACCATAATAAAACTTTATGTGTATCAGTATTGAAAATAAGATGCTCAAACAAATCTTTCCTGCTTCATGCAGGGATATGTAAAATTGCAGGAAGAGAAATAAACATTCACAGAAATTATAATATATGTATTTATTGATGGACAAGAGACAGAGTTCCATAGGTTAAGCAAAAGGAACTGCACTCAGAAAGCACTTTCTGGACCCACAAGAGAACTTTTCCCTCCTCATCTAAAAAAACACTAAATCAGTACTTACAAGGAGAGGCTGTGTTGATTTAAATAAAGGTATTTCAAAGGTAAAAGCTATCAAAAATGGTCCAAGACACAGAAAGAAATTTTGACCATTAGTGCTATGATGGAAACTCTGTGGAGGGTCTTTCTTTCCATCTGTTCTTCACTGACTGAAACACTAAAAGGATTTATTTACCTACTGTTTATTTTTATTTCCTTCTCCCCGGATTGCAAAACAATTTATATAACAATTTTATATATATATATATATAAAAAACAATTTTACTTAATCTACACAAACACTTAACATAAAGTAGAGATACCCTTTACTCTCTCTTCATTCTTGCAATGACTCATTTGTACAATGAACATAAACTTTGATCCACATTTCAAGGACAAACCTGAAATAAACATGTTTTTATATTCTTCATATTATTGATTTTTAATAGCTATCCAGGTAGCATTTATTTAACACATGACAAAACATGCTGTTACCTAGCCCTGCCTAACTTGCTGAATTCAGAATCATGACTCTAAAGGTCTGTAATACATTCGGATAAAATGGGTGGAAGAATAATTTCTTCCATGTATGACTCCTACTTCTTAGCTTCTTATCTACAGATGTAATTGTAAGGAAAAGGAAAAGACACAGTCACAGTGTTTTTTTGTAATAATAAAAAATCTACATGCTACACAAAATTCACACATCCTTCTCTAGTACCCATATTCCTACAGCAACCTGTCAGTGCCACAGAAAAAATTATACAGCTAAAACCCACTTCCTTTGGTTGCTGTTGCAGGGTGTCATGATCAGTGGAATCCAACCACGAAGAAAATGCTATATAAAACTCACTCCAAAAGAGATGACCTCAGGTTTCTCATTACCATGTTGGAGATCACTAAAAAATATTTCCCTGCTTGCACTAGACTCCCTAATAATTCTTTCTTCCTTCCAAGACCAAAGAGACTATTTTAAATTACAGATTATTTTAAATTTCAAAACTATTTTAACATGTTAAGAATAAAGATTGTACTGTACTTCCACTCTTTGACCTTATCATATCAAAATGCTAACAGTTTTTGCAGATGAGTGAGTAGTGGAACACATTAATCCAACTGGAACTAAACTTAATTTATATATTTGGTAAGAACTTGGAAAAACATAAATTTTATTATCTTAACGTGTGACAACATGTTTTCTGGAAACCTTGAATATATTTTAGTCTTTTCTGATAATGATATAGCAATATCAGTTATGAGACTGTGTTACTGTAAAGAGAGGTTAGCTTAAATTGATCTATTTCTTTACTTTCTTTTTTTTTGTTTGAGAATTAGAGGTTTTCTCAATCTTCTTTTCCATTAGATATACTAATGCAATTAAGAATTAGGGGTACGTCTTTACCAAGGACAAAACTCCATCTGCCTTGATGTTCATGATGCAGCACTGTCGATAAATAGTTAACTCCCAAGTTTCTTGGGGTTTAAGTTTTCATTAAATACTTTCACAGAGAAAGACGAAATTAGTCTATGTCTAATTACGTAAGCCCACCATTAATGAAGATTAGCTTTTCCTTAAGACTTCCACACTACACCACAGCAGTCTAAAATTTCCATTGCTTTTCAATTTTTCTATTACACTTTTCTCTAATTGATGTAGAAATGCTATACAAGATCGGCACTACACAAAAATGAGGATGTGGGGTGTCACACACTGTACAGAGGTATACTTTATACAAAAAAAACCCCAAACAAAACAGTACATCTGCCTTAGTTCCTTTATCAAATGCATTTGATTCCATCATAACACATTGCCGTCATAATACATTTGTTGACTATGACCCAAGCTCCCAAAAGCTATGCTGAATGGCATTAATTATGATAGGCTTGGTCTGTAGGCAGTGATAGTGTATTTTATCAGATCAACTCACAGTTGGGCAAAAAAGATGAGCTTTCAGACACAAAAGCTTGTGTTCAATTATCCTTTCATTTTACCTGGGATGAAAGTTAGACCTGAAGTTAAAAGGGAAATCCCATGCAGCATTTTTAAATACTGATGTAAGTAAAGCTGTTTCCTTAGTCCTTTGGCACATCCCCAAAAGTTACAGATTTGTTAGGGAACTTCATCAAAACTGTTAAACAATGCCAAGGCAAACAGAAACCCAACCAACTCGTCCAAGTTTTTGCTGCTTATATCATACATGCACATCCAGCTACTTTGTGCTGATTTAACCAGAGTGTATACAGTACATGTAACATCTACTTTAACTGGGTTATAAATGTTACCACAGACAATATCCAGACAAGAAATAGCCTAAAATCCCCTAAAACTATTTACACACTGTTATTCAGAGCCCCGAGGGCCCCACTCTGTACCTCATCCCAGTTGTAACAGCTATGCTCATTTAAGGAAAAGAAACTATCAACAATAAAACAACTTTAATTTTTGTCCATGTCTTTAAACATTTGCACATGCACACCCCTTTTTATTCTAAAATCTTTGCATACAGATATTACCCTGATACCCAATTCCTTTTAAATACTGAAATGTATATTTCTTTTATTTCAACTTCCCTTTTATCACTTCCTCTTCATTTTTATGAAAAGGTGCAGCTCTGCTTAAGAAACAGACTTTTAAGAGAACTATCGATCATCGAAATTGTACAAGGGACGCAGAAGTTAAACTGAAAAATGTGCAGAGAGACACACGCCCAGGCTGATCTGTGCTGCTTTTGTGATGTTTGACATTAACCTGTCACAAAATGACCCAATAAGCTTTCATACCAAGCAGGCAGGTCACATATGATAAAAGGTTTTCATGTCTGCAATGGTAAATAAGCTCACTTACAGGATGGTGACCTTGGTCAGCTTCTTACTAACTATATTCACCGAGTTCAGACAACTCAAAACAAATCTCCAGGCACTCTGCTGTCTCACAGCAAGAATCAGAAAGGGCAAAACCGCAATCAAAGTGGCAGCTGAGGTCCTCAGCGGGGGTTTACTCCGGGCCCCCGCAGAGCCCTGAACAGAAGCCCCAGCAGGTGCTACAGGCGTCCTGCCGGCCAGCGGCGCGGAGCCAGCAGCGGCAGGGATGAACACGCGGTGCTGACGGCGGAGGCAGCCCACGGCCAGAGCGGCACAGTGAGAGAAGAGAAACTACCCAGCACAAGTTTCTTAAAGGTGTGCATCACACAGAGGTGGGGCATAAACTTACCGAGCAGCGGCATGCACACCCTCACACAACAGTTCCTCTAACGTACAGCGTGGGTGTGCAGCCTCTGCTACCCAGAAAACACACTGCCCCCAGAAAAATGCTCAAAGAAACATAAGAAATGCAGAAAGAACAAACTGACCTGTTGCATGGATTATAGTTATCCCTAGATAACAGAGCTACATTTATTTAGATGGGGGGGAAATACAGTTACAAATCATAATATATGTGATATTTCAGCATTTTAAAATAGAAAATTATCATCTCTATTGATCAAGAAGATTAAAATGTTGCCTTAACAAGCAAATTACACTGCAAAACACATGGAAACTTTCATCAAAGCTTATATTCTAAAATCTTGATACAGATATAACCTCAGGAGTAAAATGATCCAGTTCAAACATACAGATGTACTAAGAAATGTGCCAATTTCCATCATCTAAGGCTTCCTTAGAATATGAAGCTTTCATTGCCATTGCTCTTCACTGCAAACACTGATACTAGTTAGGTGCTAGCTAGACCATGACCTTGTAAAATGGATACTGCGGGAAAGCCCTGTTTTCCACTCAGTCCTGTAACACAACATGTAAATCACCTCCCAAGACTTCTATGCAAGCAAAAATATAAACCATGCTTAAAACACACCACTCTTCAAAACGCTTTCTTAAAAATCACAGGTTTCACCATATGATAATGTTATGCATCCACTGCCTGACTGACAACTGTGTTCTGATACAACCTTGCCTAACAAAAACCCCTCTGTTTAGCACTTCGTGCTCAGACACAAATCCACTTTGAATCAATTTCTAAAAGATAACAATGGAAATTTTGGCCTAGGTAGAGAGATTTGCAGGATACTAACTAAGTAGCTGCCTAAATGCTACTTAATGCTATGGGATGGATTTCGGAAGTGTAGGTATGTTTAAAAAAAAAAACGAGAGAGAGAGAGATGGCCAGCAGATATTTCTGCAATGTTAGGGTATAATGGTATAATGCACACTCATACCGAATTTCAGTAAATAATACCAATCCAATGACAGAACAGTATATAAAAGAAAACTTATTGCTGCTCTTGTGGCACTTAAAGAGGGGGAAAAAAAAATCTTGTTCAAAATCATATGCCCAAAAGAAAAGTTGACTGAAAACTATTTTTCAGTTTATACAAACTTACGTAAACCGAAGTAAGATGCTCATACTTCAGAGGTCTGCTACCCTGCTAAGAGAACTACTGACTACTTCCCATGTGTATGCACCTAGTGGTTCTTAAGACCCTGGCTTAACACAAAGGCTATTTGGTGGACTTGCTTTGTCTTCAGTTAAGCCATCAATATCACTTGGGATACTCTTAATAAATTAATGTAGTCAGCAGCGTGAGTTAAATAGTGCTCACCAACCCCATGCTTGGACTCAACATCTAGAACAGATGAAGTTGCATTATACTAAAAAGGAAGGGGGGAAAATGTCTCATTCAAATGCACCCTGAAATGTTGAATTTTAAACACTGGATTTTAAAAAAACACACACATCGGGTGAGATTGTTCACTGCATCTCTAAGCTCAGTAGCACAAGATACACAGTCCAGAAGGCTGAGGAAGGTTGCTTCAGGCCTTGATCCTGGAAAAGCACGAGTGGTAACTTAAATCTGGTGGCAAGCCTATATTGCCTGTCCTTCCCCAGAGCCTCACCCCGATGCTGCAGACTTTCTTTATCTACTTCACTCCTGCATCTACCCTTATTACGCTTCCTAAGACCTATCTTGAAAAAAATCCTTGGAAAGAAGATGCCTTCTAGTGCCTCTCTAGTTTAGAGAGTCTGGGAAGGAATAAAGTGAAGATCTCACCGTACATACAGGAGGCAGGCTCATGATCCGCTCACCTTAGTTTAACAAGCTACCATTTCCAGATGAATACAGCAACTGTGTATGCTCTCAGCCTTTTGAATACGTGAAGTACCACCCCAAATACAAATTATCACAAGTTACTGGAGTTGTGGGAACTACCCTGACAAATGTAGTAACTTGTGAGGCCACAGCAACTTGAGGAGAAGTGAGAGCTCCATTTCAAAACTGAATTAAAACCTGTACTCCCTCCCTCTATCATTAACTTTTTATAAATGATTGCTTTGATTAAAAAAACGCGTAACATCAAGCTTCATAAGGTTTTGGTAAGAAAACTTGTTTGGTTTTTACAAAATAATTAGTGCCTACTTAATTTTGCCCGCTCCACCCCCTTAATTAAATTCCTCTTCCATCCCTCCTACTGCCCAGTTTCTTCTTCTCTTTCCTCCTCCAACTCTGCATATGTCATTATTACTTACCTTCCACTACTCTGATACGCGTATGTATGTATTCAATTACCCATTTTTCTTCATTTCCTAACATTTAGATTTACTGTTCAGCTGCCTCATTGCTGTCTCCTTTAGACCTTTAAGTCTTTTAAACTCTTTAAGTTGCTTTGGACACGTACCACTGCTTCCAAACACAGCAGCTAAACTGCCTTCTTTTAACTCATTTACAATTGCTTTTTCAGGTTTCCAAGGTGTTTCTCTGCACTACACATAACAGGTGCAAGAGAGCGACAATTCTCTTTCCTAGTGGTCTACCAACCAGAGTTTTGGAAGAACTGTGACACCTCTGACATCAATAATTTAAAATATTATTAAAATTTCTTTGAATAAAAAAAAATTTTTATTCCCAATATGCACTAAAACCTATCCAGTCTCTCAGAAAAATCTTTAGAACTGAAACAGTGTTTAAAAACTGCTTTTTAAGAGAGACACTCCTACTATTTCATAATTCCTTTGTTTTTTTGTAGTGTAAGTTATGGAGCTGAGTAAGATTTCTTCAGGGACAACATGGATTAATAATAGATGCAGAGGAAGAGCAGAGCTGGTGAGTGCACTCACACCCTCCTAAGCCTCACTGGATGTGAAAGTGTTTCTAAACAGCATATTCTGGAATGCTGACACAACTCCATACACTAACAGGCTCATTTAAAAAGGCAGATTTTAGAGCTTTTATACTACTGCTACCAAAATATCTGTGACATTTTAAGCACTGCCAAAGCAACTTCAATTCCAAAAGCTCACAAGATGTCATCTACAGCACAAGTGGAGTTTGCAGCTGGAACAATTAATAAAAGAGTTGTTAATTATGGTGGGGGGATTTTGGTGGGGTGGGGGACTGAGGGGTTTTATAGCTTGCATTAGGGCTGTCTAGTACTTTGGAGACCAACAGGAGCAGTACTGACCTTCTTCATGGGAAGACGTGATATCCTGGGTAAAATAACACTGGACTTCATTCAGCTTTCTGGTATATATACTGAAGTCTGCAGTATATGACGCAGCATGCTGCATTTGCTAACCTTTTAAATAAGCATAAGCCCAAATACACTCCTGCACAGGATGGGTGGCAAGCCTGGATGTTTCTACCCTGCTTGAAGCACTACCAGGTTTTCTGTTCTGTCAATAGATAAGATGTTCTAGAGCAAAATGCTACCAGATCTGGACTTATTTTGTATTATAAATAGGTGTGGTGCTCCAGAAATACTCACATCTTGTCTTTTAAGAAGAAACAAGAAGAATGAAGCTTTTGGGAGGGAATAAGAAAAAGTGAAAAATATTTTCTCTTTACTATAGTCTAAACTCAGCTTGATGACCAGAATTTTCACCTTTCTTCCTTCTGAAGACATACTCTATTTCTTTTCTCTGGCCACTTTTTTTCACTTAACAAAACCAGTTATTCTCCTGACTGGAACTGGAGCAGAGCACTCAAGGTGGAATATAAGGCAGATGAAGTAAAAATACATGGCATGTATTTTCAGGTTTAATAATTTTAAAAAAAGCTATAAATTAGATTATAAAATCCAAGGGCGTACATAAGGAATAGCAAAATTAAAGTGAATTGGAATATCTGAAAACGTTCAAGTTTACCTGTATTTCTTTCTACTAAAATTGTCTGGACACTATAGTAAAATGAAGTCACTGAGTTAATTCAGGTGATTGATTATTCAATACTCATAGTACAAAAATTAATATAATTTGTCTCCTTCTACATAAGATTACATAAGAAACTGCATACAAGTTATATTATTATACTGTATAGGTGTGCACAAACACAAACACACACCTTCAAGTAATCTCAAACCCAGCAGCTCTTCAGCAGTACCAATGCCTTATGAGGTTAACATGGTGCAAGTTAAAGCAAAGCCAAGTAGTTAAGTGACGTTGCAAATAATTTCCAGTAGTTTCTTATCTTTTCCATCTTCTTGTAAACCTTTTCAACAGTTTCTACAGAAATGTCATTGGATCAGAAGAGACAACTGCTCACAAAAATACCTCTTTGTCCACAAAAGTATGATTCATAATACAAAAAATCTGTAGAAGTTAGGTTCCAATTAATTTGTGTATATCATTTTGAAAGAGTGTCTATGCAATCCTCAGTCACAGGACTCACTAGTGTACTCTTCTAGTTTTGTATAGTTAGATGTATTCATCAAGTATATATATTGCTGGTTTAAATGCAATTAAACTCCTTTGAACAAATAACCTGGCTAATTGTATCAGTTTTTTAAGTGTAGCCTTCCAGTAGTAGTCATAAGGGACTAACATTTCTTAAATTCATGAACACCATTAGTTTTAAGTTATGGATAAATAATTTTTCCTTAAATAGTGATCTCTTCTTTGTGTTATTTTAGGTATTTCAGCTGACCATTGCCAGAGTCTCTGATTATGCATCTTATCAAAAAACTGATGGATGATAGAACAGATTATGTATATATTGATACTTCCTGCAAGGTAACAGCTTGATAAGAGTACTATTTATAGACTATACATCCCCCATGCAGCACTACAAGCCAAATTACTGAAAAGCTGAAGAAACTGTCAGAAGGCTTGTACATGTGTGCATGCAGATATGTAGACACAAATACCCTAGATATACTTTAATCATTGCACAATAAAACTTGTGCTTCACTCAGATCGGTTAACAGAAAACTTAGAGCAGCAGGTATTAGTAGCGTGGGTCAAGCTATTCAGAGCATATATCCAAGTTCCTACATTCAAAATGAGAACATTACATGGCTAGATGTATAACGTTGAATATATTTAATTTTAGCTATTAGGTGACTACACACAGTAAGGATTACCCTGTATTTCTGTACTTTGAAAGTATGTAAGTTAGACAGTGTGACAACACAATGTAACTATCTATATTGTAATCAGACATAGCTTTAAAAATATCAATTTCTGACTGTATATAAAAAATTGTATATTGGCATTTTCAGGCAACTAACACAACCATGTGCTGGATATTAAAATCAGACATTAGAATTTATAGCTATATCTGAAGGTATCTTATTAATTTTCTCCTCAATCACTCAGTAATTTGACATAATCATTGCCAAGGTTATTAAAAACAAACAAAAAACCCACTGACTGTATTTATTGCAATATAATTTTAGAAGAAAAAAGAAAGTGCTTGCCATAAATAATTACATAAGGGCATGAACAGGGCAGGCACCGTCTCTTTAAAACTCCGTAATTTCTTTTTCAGAGGTTGAATTTCCTAAATTTGGAAGCCTGCACTTTGTACCAGTCATGCAAACAGATCTAGGTCTCTTGACTTACAGTTTTTTGATCTATAAGAAAAATATTGGGCTGGAGAGTGAACTGGATTTCACATAACAGAAAGAGATAAGGGGAATATAACAAGTATGAAGTTGTGATTTTGGAAAGAAATTTTAGAGGATTGAAAGTGCAACAGCAAAATAACACTAGATTCTTGAGGATAAATATGAAAATAAACCACAGCAAGGAGGACCAGCCCATGGCACAGTCAGAGTGAAGCTGTGCATGATACTACCACACAGATTCACTCAGTAGGTTTGATTGAAGTAGTTGAAGTCAAGAGAAGTCACTCCACTGACATCAGTAGGCTTCATTCAGGCCACTACATGCGGTCCTTCTGATCCCTCTTCCTTTCATCTAGGCTGAGAATCTTCCCCATTTCACTGAACAGTACCGTTTCCCATTTCTCTAAGAATCTGTGTCTGTACCCACCCCCCAGAGTTTTTTTTAACCAGTCGCATCTATGCCTGCCTCAAACCAGTAAAATTTACAGAGCCTCTGCATCCCTCTTGGAACGGGCAGGAGCAAAGTCCGTTGAGTATATTAGTGCTAATGGGAAGGCAGTGGATTGAGGGGAGGCTCGGGAACTCTGGGACCATTAGAGTAATTGCAAGCAGTGAAAACATACACACACAGCTAAAACGTAAGGGAAATTATTTACTTTTGCTTATTTAAGCTGTGCATAGGGAGTACGAAGCTTTTTCATGCAAATTATTTACAGCCCAAATATAGCATGAGGCACGTTAAACATTGAAGCACAGGTCCAAATGTTACTATGTAGTGTTCAGACCTCATGGCTAGTCAGAATATCTGCTAACAGAACATTTTCAAAAGCAAACTCTACCCTCATGGAGCCTGCCACTACTGGATTTAAGTATTTACTATGCTTTGAACTACTGCTTTAACATTTTTTTCTGGTGTGTATGTGACAATGTTGACAGGAGTTTCCATCACTTCAGGATACTAACTAGAGAGACTAAAACATTATCAGACTACGTTGGCCAAATGTTTGAAAGCAAGAAATCTCCCATTGCTTCAATTTCCTTCAAATACTTAATATTTTCCTTTGGGGAAGTAACTTGTGTTTTATCATAATGATTTCTATTTGCTTCTGGAGCATGAGTCATGCTCTTCAATTATTTTCAGTTGATTGTGTAATTATTGGTGAGAATGAGGTTTGGCTAGTCTTTATTCAGTTTGGAGGTTTTTAATAAGAATTTCTGCTTACCTTCAGGTGAAGTACCTGGCTTTTGAGAAAATGCAGAGCTTATTTTACTCTTCTTGCTGCTGTTGCTGTTGACAGACAAGGTGGACTGAATTTTTCTGTGCATTTTTTCTGAAACAGGAGCTGAAAGTTTTCTGTTGTCTGCAGGTGCGTGCTTGACCCCGTTGTGAATTCCACTTCCATTACTCAGACCCACGTGGCCATTTTGGATTTTGCCACTTTCTTCCTCACTGCTTTCCAGTGCTGAAGTATTTGGCTGAGGCAAACGTTGAGGTTGTGCTTAAAACGAAAGAAAGAAAGGGTTAATTTAAATCGTAAATTGAAAACTGAACACTTTAGGCTAGCCTGGGAAGGCAACTTTCATTGCTTGTATTGGTCAAAGAATAGACTGAAAAGTTAACATTCCCCCATCGAAAAAAGAAAGCAAAAAATATCTCCACATTAAAAATAATTATTAGGTATTCAGAAAGCACCTCATGTCTGTATGAGACCTAGATTCCCCCTTTGTCACTGCAGGGAAATGTTCGCAATGCGCTGTGAATTAGATGGAGAGCATAAGGCAAGTAATTTGAAGAAGGAACAAATTAGGAAGGGAGAGAAAGTAGCAAAACTGAGATAAACTTGGCTTAAGGGAGCCAAATGAAGAATGGGGGGAAATGGAACAGAAGGAGAGAAAAAGGTATGGGAGAGAAGATACAGACTGCAGTAACAGAAGTGAAGCTGCAGGTTGGCCAACCTGCCAGTCTTCAGAAAATAACCTGAGTGAGGTTAGGGGCCCCCTGACAATGAGCCACCACAGACCAGTATATTTGAGAAGAACAGGAGTATCCAGGTAACTAACAACAGTTTGAGCTTAAATTCATAAAGAATGTGGATTGCTGGGAAGAATAAAGCCAATCAGAACCTGGTTTTGTGGAGGAGGTGATCCAGTAACCAGAAGGAACATGCATTCAAACACCGCACAGCTGTGGCAAGCCAGAGTCCTCCCCCACCCATATTCCTCAATTCAGAATCCCAATCTTAAAAATGGCTGTAATGGGCCAGTTAGGGCTTTAACAACAACAAATTGAAATGGCCAAAGGAAAAAAAAAACAAAACCTGTCAAGGCAGGAATCTGCAGTGGCCTGGTTGGGACTCCAAGAGTACATTCTAATAAGAGGGCACGAAACAGGACCGTTCTTTGTTGAGCTACAGTATCATAAAGGAGTGTATTTTTAATAACATGGAAAATACATTGTCTATGTATTTAAAGTCTGTATCTAAAGAAACAAAAAGATGCAGGATTTTTTCTTTTATGTAAAGCTTTGTAATTTAAAAAGCAGTTTCGAATTAAAGATTCTTATTTAGAAAAAAATGCAGACTTTGTTCAAAAACTAATTAAACTATACACATAGTAACACAACAAGATTTCATAATCAAAAAGCATCAGCCCAATCACCTCTCCTAATCAAAACACTACGTATCATGCTTGGACATAAAGAGGTTTTCAGACAGTCCAATCTTCAACTATTTATAAATCTAATGACAAGGAAAAAGCCCAGATTCTACTGAACACTCCACTGAAGAGAGATTAGACAGTGCCAGCAGTAAAGAAAAACAGTGCTGCCGTTCATTCTCTTTTCAGATGATTCATATCCATTTTTAGATGATTTCACAGTATAGCTTCGTATGTAGATTACACTGTGTCCAAGAAAAAAATATGTATTGATAATTATAATTAGCTTCCTCTAAAAGAAACATCTCCACTGATCACTTCAGGTACAAGTGACCAAACTTTGGGACAAATACTACTGGGACACACAGACCAACATGATCTCTAAAAAGACACTCAGTTCTGAATTTGTCTAACAAATCCTCAATGCTTCCCTTTTATCAAGGACACTGATACCATTCTCAGATTGCTTCCTCCAACTATCATATACTTGCCAGATTAAACTTCGGATAAACCTTAAACTTTAACTCCTGGTCATGTTCACAGGTAAAAAGAGATACTTTTCATAATATTTTAAACATGAACTGGTTCATGTTTTCTTGCCATTTGATTTTTTTAGTCACAGCAACTGAGATTTTAAGAAGATACCCTAGACTACCCACATCTATTTAGGTCAGAGCAACCCTGATTGAACCTACTTTACAAAAGTGACAATTTTGTGTGGCAGGAAAGGGAGGGCTGGAGGCTGCTTTAGCCTCCCCAAAGATCTTGCAGGGAAGACAGAGATCATTCCCTTCCATTACCAGCAGTAACTGCTCACAAACCTCCAAGCCAACAGAGCAGGAGCACAATGCCATCTGACACCTGATTTTGATTAGTGCTTGCAAAACCTATGAACAGAAGCATAAGCAAGGCACTTTCTGCACTCTGGAATTTCATTTGTAGCATATATTCTGCTAACATTTCCAGACTACCATAAAAGCCCCAAAACAAGTTTTTAGGGAGTCTTCTCCTACCTGAAAAAGGATTCTTCCTGGAAGTATACTACCAGGAACCCTTTGTGTAGGGCATCTTTCCACATATGTGCAAAACAAATTTTGTTAAAAACTAATCAAATCCTTCCATATTAAAAATAGTCATTGTAGACCTAACTACAGTCAAAAATAAAATCTTTAGCAACAACAGGAATAAAAATTTTTACTCTCTAATGTTCAGTGTTCATACCCATAGCTCCCCATAGCTTTATTTTCATTATCCCACTCAAATGTAAATTGTACTATTAAGAACAGTGTTTTTCACGTTCCATGTAATGATGTTTCCTCACACTGTGCCACTGCCTACAATTCCCAACTGTGGACTGGTGCAGTTGCACTAATAACCTAGAAATACTGTGGAGGGATTAACCTTCCTCAATAAATAAAAGCAACAAACTATACTACAAATTCTGTATGTCTGGACATGCAACTTTCTAAAACTGACAGTTATGACTTTTTCCAAGCCAGCTAAATTGGTGGTGGTAGCTTACAATTGTTTGTATATTTTTGGTGCTTTGCTACAATACAGTAACTTGACAAATTATCCAAAATTCCATCTTCAAAACTAGGTGTGTTTCTGTCAAACTGTGGGTGAATGGGAAGTCTTGGGGAATCTAAACAGTCATTTGTGTTTACTTTTATTATTATTTTTACTAAGTTTTTTTGGGGGAGGGGGTAGGTGTTTTTTTGTTTGTGGTTTTTTTTTTTAATAATCCTGTTCCCAAAGTACTCTTACTTCAGCCTTTTAGCATTAACATACAACTTTTTAGCTGACTGGCTTTACAGTATTCACATGTGATATGCAGGTCAAATCAAAATGGAATAAAACCCCAAATGGATTAGTTATCTCAATTTAAATTTATTTTAACTTTATTGATAATTTTGCACTAGGGAGACTTGAATCTTATGGTTAAAACACACTTGAAACCAATTAGGAACCATATGACCACTTTCTAGCATAAAGAACAAAAGCAATTGACAGTTCCAAGATTAAGCCACAACCACTCAGTTTAAAACAGAAATATTTTTACCTTATTTTTTAAAGGTTGTGTATACCTTAAAAAAAAAAAAGGTGTAATATGGGGAACGACACAATGCTTCTTAAAACACAGTGATACCCAGGGACTCTCACTCTCTCTTTAATGATCCACTGCTCTCATTCAGCTGTCTTTCTTTTTTCAAATCTTTACATATGTGACAGCTCTCAAAAGTAGACCATAGACCATCTGGCATTTTCAGAGGTGTAACTTGTGCAAATTCAGCTCTACTGGGAACACAATGCTATCTTCTGCCTGCGTTATAAAAGATACAATAGAATGTAGAACTTATGAGTTGTTTTGAATTATTCATTTTTTGCCTGTATATTCAAGAAATTTTACAAACTCTGCATTTTGTACTACATAATCACATGCGTTAAAGGTACAAAGAAACTTTTTGACACCTCTTTTCTACAGAAAGATGGCATTTTGTTTGATATGTGAACATTCAGCGCCTGTTATATCATTCTAAACAGGCCGTGTGCTGCTACAAAAGATCCCATTTTACACTCTATGTATGAGCAAAAATTTTATTCTTGATATTCAGTAACTAATGCAATACATATCAAAATTTCAAATATGAGTTGGATGAACATTCAGCATCTTCAAATCAGGATGGCACTGGTCACCTACTATATGTTAAAGATTTAAAAAAAAAAATCATTCCTCACACAACATAGAAATATTGTCATTTCAAACATCCACAATGAATAGTTTCAAATGTCCTAAGAAATACTGTGCTTTTTAGGTTAATATGTTTTTAATCTTTAGCAAAACCAGTAGATTTAAGTCAATATTTTATACAGTGCTAACACTAGTGGATTTTCAATAAGAATGATAAATATTGGATTAATGATTCAATAGACTGAATCTTTTTTGATAGAAAACTAGTAGATAATGTAGCTAGTAATAACTATACATGAATCTGCTGCCTGTGGAAAAGCAATAAAAAGGCAATATATTGCTATAGCATATAATCTATTAGTGTGTTTCACTGCTTCCTTGTCATTGGTTTCCTTGCAAAGTGGGCCTTAATACAATAACTTCTGCTGTTATTTAACTGACTTTACCTAATAATTTAATTGTGAGGTTACCATCTGGTGAATAAATATTCGAGTACTAAACATTTACTATGGTTTTGATGGTTTTGAAGTAACTACGCATGTTCTCATTCAGACTGTAAAATCCTTAGCAGTTTAAACGAATATATACGTATATATGCACACGGACAACATGTTTACACCTTGCAAAATAACAGCTATTCTTAGGAGGAAAATCCTGATGGATGCATTTAACAGAAAAATGTATGTCAACACAGGGAAACTCTCAACCAAAAGAGGACAGTCTAAGCTATCATTAGGGATTTTAGACAAAACACAAAAACAAACATACACGGAATACGGACTCCTCGGAGTCAAAGTGAATCAAAAGAAAACATCAGGAGGGAGAGAAGGACTGAGACAGCTGATTAGTAGCCTAATCACATCAAAAGCAATTCCAAGGCAGCTGATACAGATGCCCATGGAGTTTGGTAGGCTGGCCAATGCCACCGACGGAAAAAATACTTTCCAGTTTACAGTCTGGGTCATCTGACTGCATTCCCAGAGAGGTAAGAATGCTGTTTTTCTTCATTTATGACACGACAGTTTATGACATCAGATCAGGCCACTGAAGCAGTATTTTTGCAGGTGGACTAAGGAGGAATAAAAATGCATGACTCCGGGGTGGAAAAAAAATACAACCTTTGGGATTTTCAAATATTGAGAAAATACAAAGTATCCCTTCAGTTCAAAACATCCTGGACGCTTGTCTGCCTCCCAAAACAGTTGCAACTACAAAAAGAGGATGAGCTCTTTTTAGGAAATACAGAGGTCCTGCTTCGGTCCATTAATTTTGAAAGCCAAGATCTACAGGCTAATTTCAGCTGGGGAAATTGTTTGATCTCAGTGGTAGCTGCTCCTACTCCCTCTGCATGGATCACACGGAAGAGACCACATGAAAGGGAGGTAAGAATCAGGCCTCAGGTTTTTGTCAGTACTTTTTCGTAACACAGACCTAAGCTTGAGGGGAAGAATAAAGCATACGACAGATAGTCATGGATTGCACAGTAAAACCAGGGGCTGTCTGAATTCTAGAGTAAAATTAAGGTGATTCCAAATTGCTTCTGGAAAAGACATAAATTCCTGAGATATAAAAGGCAACATTTCTAACTGACTAGCAAAAAATCTTACCTTTTCAAAAATATTACAAATTGTATGCATTCACACGCTCAATAAGCATAAAATTTCAGTGAAGCTGGGAGAACTCAAATATCTCAATCTCTCTCCCTCCCCACTTTTCTAAGTAAAATCCTGACTAGTCTTTACATGGATCTTCAAACTACATCAATAGTTTTCTCTGCCTAGGTATCCAGAATATTAACATTCAGATTACAAGATGTACCTCTGAGTCAACCTGTGAAGTGGCTTTTGTCAGCAATTATTTTTGAATATTTTCTAGGACATAAATAGCATATACTGCAGCTTCCATATCACAGAAGGCATACATTAACTAAATAACAAGGTACCATCAAGGTACAATCTATCTTTTAAAATCAATTTTTTACACTGAATTTTTTATACCATGCTGACTTTACAAGGAAAACAAAGTACCAACTAACAGCATCAACCACCTTTTTAGAATCGCTTCTTGTAAGACATGAGGACATCTTCAAAATGAATACAATATATTATTATGAAACAGGATGTCCTTTGTAATGAAAATACTGTAGTAAAATTGCTGGTACGAGTTTTACAGGACCCACACTGAGAACACTTTGTTAAAATACGTCTGAGAACACACCCAGGGAACACCAGGTATAACAGAAATGGGGTTGGCAGGGGACAAAGGGAAAAGACATTTTATCCCGTCAGCTCTCAGTTGGTAAAAGGCTGATGAGAATGGCAAACGCATGTGTGCATGTGTGTTTATGGGTTGAAAAGGTGACACAAGTGCACGAGAAGGTGCCAAGAGTACTCTTAAATCTGTGCAAAGACACCTGCAGTGCCTTCCTTTGGAAGCACTGCAGGACTTTACACACTGTTTGAAGGGTTGCAGGAATTGTATAAAGATGACATACCCAGAAAGAAGCAGTTACCACAGGGAAGCATGAAAAGGGCTGGTAGCCAGAGGTTTACAAAGTTGATGATAGACATTCCCAATGAAAATGTGGAGTGAATTTCTCTATTTACAAATACTCTTTCCTGATATGTTTTTTCAAAATGAAGAAATGCCTGCCGATTTTTTAATGACAGCAACAGCAAATTTTTAATCGTTGCTGAACTGAGTAAACCCTTAGCATTTTTAATTACCTATCTTTTAACAATTATCTCAAAATCCAAATATCTTTTTGTCTTCTAATTACCATTAGATTATCAGTAAATTCTCCTTCTTTATCATACACAAATCTTGCAATCATTAGGAATGTTTTTTGTGAGACTGAAAATATTGGCATCTATGATAAACTTTGAAGATGATTTGAAAATACTTGCTAGATCACAATATAGTTAGAAATAAAGATGATTCACATAATGCAATGATTGCAAACCACATCTACATGAAGTGACATATAGTTCCTACTGTAGCATATAGTTCTTCATTTCTTGAGAACAAGCAGCAGTAGCTCGCCAGGAAATATCCAAGAGAAGAGCCACACACAAAACAGGACATTGTAGGTTACAAGCATTCAGACACCTGGGGAATAAATTTCTGTATAAAGCTGTGTTCAAAAGTGGGAAATTTTACTCCAAGCTTTCCACTTGCAACATTTAGCTATCCATTTTTCTCCTCATACATTCTGCTAGAGGATGGAAAAGAACTGCAGTCTATTTGCTCTTATGTTTCATAGCATTACAACTATTTCCAGCAGTGGCAATTGTTGCACAGACATGTGCAACGGCAGGTTAACTCATGGTCACCATTCCCACATTTCATGGTGTTTTACACATTAATCAACCACTTCTGAAGGTGATTATTTTTTTTTATTTGAGGCGAAACACCTAGTTATTTCCTCCTATGTTTTCTACATAGGTAACTTGTTAAGAGGCATAATGATCTACTTAGTTTTTCTTGCTGTTGTTGTTATTGTTAAGTCTTTCTTTATAATGCACCGCAGCTTGTAGAAATTGGATATGAGAACAAAATAATACAAAAATTAAAAATCAGAGAATTAGGCTTTTTGTTAATTTCTAAAGTGTTGAAAGTGATCTATTTCTGAAACACAAATAATCAGTAATTTAGTATACATGAACACAGTCCCCAAAACTATAAAGGATACAAAGGGATGCCAACCCAATACAATCCCACCACACCAAGGAACAGAATGCTTTGCTCCTGCAGCTTTAATTTTAAACGGAAGGTTAATTAACCACTAGACTCAAAAAAGTAATCCAAGCTGTTGGCATGACAATTACAGCAGTTATGCAATTAGTAGCTATTACAACATATGGTTATACACTACATAAAGACACACCGGCATCCCATGGAACTTAAGACATTAAGTCAAATATTCAGAACAGTTTTGATGCCCCTCACCATTGTGTTACTTGTTCCCAAATCAAATAATAAACATCAAAGAGAAGCTACAAACAACAGGATATCACTTGCTGGGTATGGCCTCATAAGCAGCAGAGCAGGATGTACCAGACAGGAGAGATAACCTCAATGTCATTAACAGCCGTAACCTGGGCAAGTGCACAAACAGGTCCTCTTGGCTCCACCACCTCCTGCTCCCTTCCTCAAAACCCCAACAACCACTGACAAACTAGACAATGTTTCATTGCAAGAAAAAACACGGGATGGTGAGGCAACTAGCTTCTCAGCCTAACCCTGGCCATTCGCCTTTGAGTGAGAAAATACTCAAAGGTCAGGTTTATTCTCCACTGAGTTTTCGGGTGACAAGATTACAGTGTTCAGTTAAACCCATACAAATATATACAAAAACTGGCTGTACTTGGTTTTAAAAAGAACATGAAGGCAAATGCTTGGAATGAGCAATTCCCTTAATGCTCACTGCTCCCTTGATTTCTAGTCCTCCACTCATGTAAGTGACAGAATTTCAGAAGACTCCAAAAAGTGTTCCACCTCGTGTGAATCTGACCCCCTGCTCTTAGTGCTCTGTCTTTTGTCATCTCTGTAATTCTAAATATTACCCAATGCTACTATTAACAAAACTAACAAGACGCAGAAAGAAAAATTAGGAGTAAAAACAGGACAGCGACAAAGAGAGGGTAATGTAAAAAGGTAGTGGGAAAACACAGAATATCAGTACAAAAATAGTAATGCATACATGGATATCTGAATTTCTGACCCCTTTGCTGCACTTATTTTCCCTCTGCTATTCTTTCTAGCAACCTAAAGCTGATGCTAAGTTTGGCATCAGCTGATACCAAGTACCAGAAAACCAAAGGAAGAAAGAGAAAGCACAGCTGCAAGGAAAATGGAAAAGGAGAAGCGAATGGGCAGTAATCATGAGGGACAGGTTAAAACTTGGGATTTTACATTATTAAAACAATAGTAGGGCAAAAACATCAAAAGAAAAAAGAGCGGATAGCAACCACCCAGAAGAAGACAGCACTGGAGGGGAAGAGACAGAAAGGGAAAAAATACATAGTGAGCTGAGCCACTTCATTCTGTGAGGGCAGAAAAGAGTAGGGAAAAAGAAACGAAAAAAATTCACAAGTAAAATCCCACTAGAGCTGAAGTATTTGGTACAAATTTTATAAGTGAGAAAAGAATTAAATGATAAATCATTAGTTGATAAGCAATGAAATAAAACGAAGATAAACACATCATACTTGCACAGTGATCTAGAGTTGAAGCAATAGTTCCCCTTCCGCTTGAGGTCAGAGAGGCTCCTGGAGCCCAGGCCAAAAATCAGCTATATTCAGGAACAGCAACATGATGGAAAATGGAAATTCTGTGTCAGAAAGCAGGGAGAGGACTTGAGGTCCACAACAATACTCCTCATGGCCCAGCTTGTCCTTACTACAGACCAGACAGTTAATAGAGTGACGGTCAGTGGGAAAACAGAAGTGGAAATGTAGCAGAGAGTGCAGCAAGTATCCATCTATTTCCCAATCTTGAAAAACCAAAGTGTGAGGAGAAAGAGAAGCACCATGTATCTGCATGGACAACATTAAACACACTGAGAATGGTTAGTCTCTGCTATGGATGCCCTTGGGCTACAGGAATTCCCTTAGGGGAAGCAGGGTCTAGGAGATGGGCAGAGGACCCCTGTCACCCATCCCACCTGGCCGCTTGCCTGCAGGCAGGATGAGCGGGGCCTCCCCATCCCGAAGCACTCCAGGGACCCCAGGGCACCAAAGGATTTTGAGTCACACACAGAAGGTCCAGGCAGAGCTGCCATAGGACTAGATGACCTTTAAAGGTCCCTTCCAACGCAAACTATTCTACAACCAAAGCTGGCTCTTGGACTGCTTTATGCCAGTAACACATCAGCTTGGCATCATGATGATCCAGAAGTGAGAGCTCTTTTTAGGTTTTTTAAGCAATTGTTTTGGTGTGCCTTGAAGAGATATAGCAAAATCTCACCCAAAATGTTTTTGTGTAAGCTGTACAAATCAGATTCTTGAGAATACACCTTGAAAAGTCCTCTGATGAGAGCCCTTGGAAAGCCTAAATTCTCCTTTTCTTTTCCCCTCACACCCTGAACCAGACTCAAAACTGCAAGCAGCCATGGAGTAAAGGCTGCATCTCTAAATCAGAGCTCACTGCCCTTTCCCTCCCTCACCCCAGAGGCAATTTAACTTTGTTTTACACTAAAACAGCAGTTTCAGATGCTGAAGGGAAAGGCAATGATGTATTTCAGAAAGTAAAAATTTATCAGCTAAGAGATTTGTGTGTTCAATTCAAAGCTGAATGTGCTTAACACATAATCATTGTCACCAATACTTAGCACAAAGAAAAATATTTAATTTTACTTACTTCTTATTTACTGCATTCTACCAAAATGATCTGGGAAGTCCTCTTTCTGACTCAGCTGGACAAACCCACCCATCCTGGCCAAGCTTTCCTACACGACCTCATTATATGAATTCAATATAGTAAAACAAACCATGCTAAATGAGTTTTTGCCTGCTGCTCACGCACACGTCCCTTAGAGCAGTGCAAAAGTCAGATTGCTGACTGTGCCTGGTGAAGACCAAACTTCCTGGAAAAATGATGCACTTAGTTTCCTGAAAGGAAGCAAAGCATAAGCTGCTCAAACAATTCACATGAAAGCTCTGATATCTGAGCCACACAGTTATAAATCCGTCCTGCTAGAAAAATACAGTATCACATCAGTGATCCACAAGCACAAAAATTCAGAGAAACAAACACATTAACGTAAAGGAGAATGTACCAGATTATCTAAAGAAACAGGTAAATTGTCTTAACAGGATGAAATGACCCATACAATTTTTTCTTTCATCCCACAACTGAGCTAAAATTCTGATTCTCCACTCCGTTCATGAAATGATATACAAATCTCTATGGAATTATTATGCTCAAACTATTTCAATATAGTAGAGACCAGTAGCACCTGCAAGTCCTTATACTGCAGAACTGACTGAATAGCAGAATACTGTTTTTTCTCTCTAACATACAGAAAGGGAATATTCTTATTTCAACATGTTTAAAAGCAATCATTCCCTATTAAAAATAGAAAAAAATATTTCTTTCAACTTATAAAACTACATAATTTGGCCCACTCAAGTTTATTTAGTTCACCTATTGTTTAAAAATACTTCTAAGTAGCATTTAAATTTGGACGAGGCTCATGCTTTGAATCAATGCTTCTTGCAACAAGGATCTTTTTTCTGAAAACCTTTTGTTTTGTCTTATTTAGAAGACATACTTCCCTTTATTTGAGGGAAAAAGAAAATCCTTCCGCACACTAATCACAATTACTTTTTTCCTAAATGGAGGGCAGATACCGCAGTGAAATCTGTGCTACGTCAGTGTTACTCACGTAACTGAAAAGTGTCCATTTTTACATTTTAAAACACTTTGTTATAAGATTTTGCAAATAAGCTGAAGGATTTCACAGGAAAGAAACAGCATTTTAAGTGAAAGCATTAGAATTTACAGTTAGGTTCATTTTTTTGTCCTTTTACAGTTCAAGAGCTTTGAAAAGTCACAGCTGAGACAGCAACCCCCTCTTACCCAAAAAGACCCAAAGTACAGCGGCAACCCTTGTCTCATAGCAAAGACAACAACTACATCACACGCAAACAACTTTCCTTCGCTGCTTACAGAAGCCTTCGGCCCCACAAAAACATTCATGTCACCATCAGCAACAGCAGCTCGACCAGGCTGGTGATGGGTGAGCCAAGCTGCTGCCTCCATCCCTTTGTGCTGTGCAGCTGTTTCGTGCTTGGGAAACATCTCATCCTCCCTTCTGGCATTTCTTGGCCCCAAACAGAAAAGCTCTTAGGAAACCATTCAAACAACTGCCAAAAGGACAGAACTGCACTGATTTTGATACATCCTTATCCACTCTACTAAAGATTCATGCCATCTGCCATTTTATTTGCACTGCTGCCATAGCCCTGCCACTTGGAATTAATTCCAGCACCCTTTTCTTTACTCTTCCTTCAGCATAACTAGCTACATTTTATCATGCCGTATCATTTTCTTAGGCTGCTGGAATTAACAACTCACAATGGGAACATCTCCCTGCCACCTTATATTTAATTAGTGTTACGTTAATTTAGACAAAATTCCTTGTTTCTGTACAGTGTGGTACTGCGAAGCCAAACTACTCAAAAAGCATCAATCACTTTATTTTTAAATATATCTTTTCTCTTGGCATTCTCAGTTTTGAGACTTTAACTTTCAGCTTTCATCAGTAGCTACAAACTAAGACCAGGTTAATTTGTTGTTTATTTTATGAAAATTTAAATCTGACATAACCACATAGACTCCAGAAGCTGATATTTTCATAGTCTGTTGTAATATGAGTTGTTTTTTTCTTGAATGCACAGTACCTTTTCATAATGTTTAATTTACTGTTAATTCTCCAATAGTCAAAATATTAATTCTAATAAGAAGGTTCATTGCTACTTAGAAAATAGCTTAAATGTTGATGTTAACTCACTGATGCTGAAGTGAACAGCCCTTTATGCTGAAGCCCTTTAAAAACATTTCTAGTCACCCTCTAAGCACAACCTTCCTGTCACTGCTTAGAGATATGTAACTGTAATAAAGAAAGAAGTGGAGAAACAGGAAAAAGGATTGTTAAAACAAACAAACAACAAAAAGAGGGTAAGGGGGGGACAAGAGAAAATTACGCAAACAGAAAAGAGAAAAATGGCTTAAAGACAGTAACTATAATAGGGATGGGTCAGTCTTTTCTCTCTTTTTTTACTTTATAAAATAAATATGGGAAAGAGGACACAGCACAATTTACTAAGAATGAGAACAAACCTTCAGCACTCCAACTTTGACTCCACCACGACAGCCACCACTCCTTTTCCTACCATATCACCAATCCATATCCTTTACTTTCTTCCAAAATTACCATAATTCCTAAAGGACTTTTTCTTTTAATAATCAACCCCCTGAAATGCCATTCCGTTTTAGTCACTGAAATGGATGTCCAACTCTAAGTTTAAATTTTGAGAGCAAAGTGGATCATTCCACAGGAACCTTCCCTGTGCTAATCAAACAGGTCTTCTCTCCTTTTCCATACGGACCTGTTCCACAAATATCCAACAAAATATTGATAATGAGGACTAAACTTCTTGCCCTATTCCACCTATCCCAGCAGGATCCCTGTTGCAGATGCAGACATGCTAACGAAAGAAAGCTTTTGCCAGGTTATTTCTGTTGTTCAAGGAGGCAGCACAGCACAGCAAATGAGGTCTCTGTTAGGCTGATCTGCTCACAGAGCTAGAGCAGCGGATGCTCTGTAATACACAAACGGTCAAAACCAAACGGTGATATATTTAAAATTAAGATTGAGTTTATCGATTAAATTGTAGGGAAAAGATTCCTCAGGTGTAACACTACCCTACAGATGGGAATCAGAAAATCAAGTGGACAGAGAAGTAGATGAAGTAACAGTCAAAGGAAAGGAAAAAGAAGAGCAAGGGAGGAAAAAAGATAACCTTTATTATTTTACCTTTAAAATGGTGTTCTGTGTTGGTTTTTCCCCTCCCATATCTTTTAAAAGTTAAACACTGTCTTATTTGTTGTAAATATAAAACTCATACTGCTTTCAAGTTTCCAAGTTTTGATCCAGCACAAAACAGTTTACAGAATGGCTGTGATGAAGACTGTTACAAAACATCTTTAAGAAAGATGTTTCATCTTGAAAGAAAGATCTTTATAATTACTTCAGATGCATGAACATACACTGCTAGATACTTTATAGAGTGATTAGTGTATAGTCTGCTGAAAGAGCTATTCCCATATAAAAATATTTCTCAATATTGATTTTACATTATAAATATGATAGTGACTATTATCACTAAAAAGTCAGCACACAGTAAAAAGAATATATATTGAGGTAGGGAAATACTTCATAAGGTCATAGTTACAAAGCAAATAGCTAGGAAATACTAAATTGTTAAATGTGCTGGTATAATTTAATAAAATTATGTGCGTTACCCAAAGTTAGTTCCGTATCCTGCCTCACCATCAAAATTTTTTTTAATATCACTTCTATGAAAAACTCAGTTTGATGACTCAGATAAACCTTTCCAGGCAGGCTGAGCCCAAATCTTCTCACCAAAACTTAATGTTTCCTTCATTTTGAAATTCAAGCAAAGGAGCATTTTTCACTTATCTCCTGTATTTCTGAATTGTACAGACCTAAAAGATGTTCACTCTGGTTTGACACTGCTCTCACGGCCAATTTTGGTCAGCGTAAGAATCTTTCATTGCTTTTCTGTTAAAATGTGAATTTTATTTCAACTTGCAACTTATACAATGCAGTTAAAATATGCATCTACCAAAGGGAAATGGGAAAAGGCACATGCCTTTTAACCGGCTAAGAGGTTTTATTTTTGAAGAAAGACATATTTCATAGCTACCCAGACTTGAAGGCAGCCTTGCTCCTGCTCCACTGAGGAATGGCTAAATGGCTTGTGCTGTCTCTCAGGGGCAAAAACTTGCCCTGAAGGTCAAATCTGACTCATAGGCCACATATTTTATAGGCTTGCCTAACAATTTGCTCTACTTGACTTGTCTCAAAAGCAAACTTCATAACATTTTATGCAAACATTATACAACCTTAGTCTGAGCTGTAAATCAATAAAACTCACTTAAACTTGAGGAACCTCTGCAACAGGAAATAGTCTCTTAGTTGAAATTCTGCTGTAGTTAACATTAGCATTGCTAAATCTTACGATTTTCTCTAAACAAGTGTCATAATATTTATAGCTTCAGATTAAAGTAAAAACATGCATATGCATATGCATACTGCATAGAATTTGAGGGAAGTAGGTTTAAAAATAAAATTTAAGCCTCTAATTTTCATGGGTCCAGACATAAAACTCAGAATTTTAAAGCTCTTGTGTTAGAATGCCATGGGTTTACATTTCATGATCACAAATTTCAAGAGCAGTCTCCATACAAAAACATGTTACCCACATGGCAGAACACAGTTTGTGTAAAAATAGCTAAGGCTCAGGTGGCAAATAATTCATCATTCTCTTCTCAATATTTCTGGAGGCCTACTTATCAGTATAATGAGTTAACAAAACTGGTATGAGAAATAGCCTGAGTGACCACAACTGTTTCACATTTGAATGTTTTTCAAAGGGATCCTTTGGGTTTGGATCATGAAGATTATTTTTTTTTTTAAGGGAAAACAAAAACCCACTACTACCACCACCACAACACGCAAATAGGTCATAGACTCCTGTTTTCCCTTGTCCTTTACAAAAATACCTTCAGGGAAAGGTACTTGTGGGTACTTTTACGCTGCAGATGTTACCAGAATGCAGAACAAGTAAGTAGTATTCAGACCTTTCTTTCCTCTGCATAGCTATTTAAAGAAGAAAAATGTTTAACCATAATCACTTAGCTAAGCCTTCTGCTGTGACCATGAGCCCCTCTTCATCTTTCACTTTTTTATCAGTAAATACAAAATTCAAAAGATTAAAAACTATTTTGACTCTCTAAATTTTGAAGAATTAATGTAATTATTTTGATGTACACACAATATACAGTACTACTTTTCAGCTGTATAAACTTACTCCAAGTGTTCCACACACATGACAGCAAATATAAAATAAAATTTAAAATGAGAAAAAATAAGATAATTTTTGCCATGGCTTAAGTTCAAGACATTTTTGCCAGAAAACAGGTTCCTAAAAGTACAACTTGCATGGTGATATTTTCACGCACTTTGTAATTTGGTGTTTTCTTTGCTAAAAATGGCTAACTGAATACTGTTACTACTGAAAATAGCAGATTGAAACCACACTGACTCATTGGTTTTGTGGTAGAATATCTCACGTAGAACGTGGTCAGAGTTTTATTACTCTTCCTCTTTAAGGAACCACTACAAATATATTGTACTTTTTCCCCTATACAAGGAACTAATCCAGGAAAGAATATATATATTCTTTTTCATCTAGGCATAAAAGCACATTAATTCTGAGACAGTACCAATACAACAAAGGAAAATATTCTGAAATTAAGATACAATTTACTTCAGGCTCAAACACAGCAAGCACAGTAATCTTTACATTACTTGAAGAATTTCACCTCTGTCTGGTACTGATGATTACTGCCATCCAAACTTCCTCAGCCTCAGACCATAAATTGAGATGATGTTCTGAGAGTCAGAAGTAAGGTAAAACAGAAAATAAAAGGCTCCAGGTAATTCTGGCTACTAGTGATATGCAGAATACATGCATCTATCTTATGTTCATCTGGTGCAGTTTAAAGTTCTCACTGAAGTTTGACTACTGTTCTGTGAGTGGATCAACAATAGCAAGAAGTTTCTTTCTCCACATGGAGTCACCACAGAGTATACAAATTCCTCACCTATGGCAGTCCATCAGTAACTGCATTGCTTCAAAACATTCAACCGAGTCAAAGGGGAGAGGCTACATAGAAAACATCTGCATCCCACAGCAGCTCTATTTACAAGTAAGGGACTACTAACTTCAGCAACACTCAGGTCGTTCCACAGGTGACTTCTGTAAACACGAAAGACCCAGTCTTAAACTCTGAAGACTGCAACTGTAAGGATACAGCTATCTGTGAAAATGCTTCTCTGCCCAGGAGAGGATTAAATGAAAATTAAATAAAAATGCTATGGTTGTGCAATAATGAGGTGTGAAATTCCTTGGATGTAAAATTGTCTCAGCTGAGAGGTTTGACCCCAGAAATCCCTAGGGGAAATGGCAAGAAGACAGACACACTTTCAGCAAGAAAAGGCCTATCTTTCTGCACAAGTCTTCCAGGTAGAGACTGGAAAGAGTGCATCATCATTAGTGCATCAAGACTGCATCAGGGGGAAGGCCAACAAGGCGGATATCATGGTGGGAGTCTGTTATAGACCACCTAACCAGGATGAAGAGGCAGACGAAATATTCTATAAGCAGCTGGGAGAAGACTCACAATCGCTAGTCCTTGTTCTCGTGGGGGACTTCAACTTACCAGATGGCTGCTGGAAATACAACACAGCAGAGAGGAAACAGCCTAGGAGGTTCCTGGAGTGTGTGGAAGATAACTTCCTGACACAGCTGGTGAGTGAGCCAACTAGGGAAGGTGTCCCGCTGGACCTGTTGTTTGCGAACGCACAAGGACTTGTGAGTGCTGTGACGGTTGGAGACTGTCTTGGCGATCACAAAATGATAGTTTTCGATTCTTGGAGAAGTAAGGAGGGGGATCAGCCAAACTGCTACCTTGGACTTCTGGAGGGCAGACTTTGGCCTGTTTAAGAGACTGGTTGACAGTCCCTTGGGAGGCAGTCCTGAAGGGCAAAGGAGTCCAGGAAGGCTGGACATTCTTCAAGAAGGAAATCTTAAAGGCGCAGGAGCGGGCTGTCCCCATGTGCCGAAAGATGAGTTGGCAAGGAAGAAGACTGGCCTGAACAGAGAGCTTTGGCTGGAACTCAGTAAAAAAAGGAGAGTTTATGACCTTTGGAAGAAGGGCCAGGCAACTCAGGAGGACTACAAGGATGTTGTGAGGTTATGCAGGGAGAAAATTAGAAGGGTCAAAGCCCAGCTAGAACTTAATCTGGCCACTGCCGTCAAACACAATAAAAAAATGTTTCTATAAATACATTAGTAACAAAAGGAGGGCTAAGGAGAATCTCCATCCTTTATTGGATGCGGGGGGAAACATAGTGACAAAGGATGAGGAAAAGGCTGAGGTCCTTAATGCCTTCTTTGCCTCAGTCTTTAATAGTAAGACCGGTTGTTCTCTGGGTATCCAGCCCTCTGAGCCGTAAGACAGGGATGTGGAGCAGAACGAAGCCCCCATAATCCAAGGAGAAATGGTTAGTGACTTGCTATACCACTTAGACACACACAAGTCTATAGGGCCAGATGGGATCCACCCAAGGGTACTGAGAGAGCTGGCGGAAGTGACTTTCAATCATTTATCAGTAATCCTGGCTAACCGGAGAGATCCCCGTTGACTGGAGGTTAGCAAATGTGATGCCCATCTACAACAAGGGCCTGAAGGAGGATCCAGGGAACTACAGGCCTGTCAGTCTGACCTCAGTGCTAGGGAAGGTTATGGAGTTGAGTGCCATCATGTGCAAGCCAACCAGGTGATCAGGCCCAGTCAGCATGGGTTTATGAAAGGCAGGTCCTGCTTGACTAACCTGATCTCCCTCTATGACAAGGTGAGCCGCTTAGTGGATGAGGGAAAAGCTGGGGATGTTGTCTACCTAGACTTTAGTAAAGCCTTTGACAGCATTTCCCACAGCATTCTCTTGGAGAAACTGGCTGCTCATGGCTTGTACAGGTGTACTCTTCACTGGGTAAAAAACTGGCTGGTTGGCCGAGCCCAAAGAGTTGTGGTGAATGGAGTTAAATCCAGTTGGCGGCCGGTCACAAGTGGTGTTCGCCAAGGCTCAGTATTGGGGCCAGTTCTGTTTAATATCTCTATCAACAATCTGGATGAGGGGATTGAGTGCTCCCGCAGTAAGTTTGCAGATGACACCAAGTTGGGCGGGAGTGTTGATCTGCTTGAGGATAGGAAAGCTCTACAGAGGGATCTGGACAGGCTGGATCAATGGGCTGAGGCCAACTGTATGAGGTTCAACAAGGCCAAGTGCCGGGTCCTGCACTTTGGCCACAACAACCCCAGGCAACGCTACAGGCTTGGGGAAGAGTGGCTGGAAAGCTGCCCAGAGGAAAAGGACCTGGGGGTGCTGATTGACAGCCGGCTGAACATGAGCCGGCAGTGTGCCTAGGTGGCCAAGAAGGCCAACGGCATCCTGGCCTGTATCAGGAATAGTGTGGCCAGCAGGAGCAGGGAGGTGATCGTGCCCCTGTACTCGGCACTGGTGAGGCCGCACCTCGAATACTGTGTTCAGTTTTGGGCCCCTCACTACAAGAAGGACATGGAGGTGCTGGAGCGTGTCCAGAGGAGGGCAACGAAGCTGGTGAAGGGCCTGGAGCACAAGCCTTATGAGGAGCGGCTGAGGGAAGTGGGGTTGTTTAGCCTGGAGAAAAGGAGGCTTAGGAGAGATCTTATCGCTCTCTACAACTACCCGAAAGGAGGTAGTACTTTTCTCCCAAGTAACAAGCAATAGGACAAGAGGAAATCGCCTCAAGTTGTGCCAGGGAGGTTTAGATTGAATATTACGAAAAACTTCTTCACCGAAAGAGTTGTCAAGTATTGGAACAGGCTGCCCAGGGAAGTGGTTGAGTCACCATCCCTGGAGGTATTTGAAAGACGTGTAGATGTGGTGCTTGGGGACATGGTTAAGTGGTGGACTTGGCAGTGCTAGGTTAACAATTGGACTTGATGATCTTAAAGGTCTTTTCCAACCTAAATGATTCTATGATTCTATGATTCTATTATCCATTAAAAAATGGGGAGGGAAATCTAAACAACCCCAGGTGAATTATCAAGACTCAGGTGAACAGTAGCGAACATGAGCTCCAGTTGCATACGTGCGCACCAGCTGCAAGCTCTGATTAATTCATTTGGAATACTGAAAATGTTTCAGGATACTTGGTATCCTGATAGTAGCGACTTCTGATTTCTTATTTGTATTTCTCAGCCTACTGCAAGAGCACTATTATTCATTCTTCTCCTCAGCTTCAACTGGTGCACCATCAGTAGGAGTAAATCAATGGGTCTTTCAGAGGCCCTAGTACTTCTGATGCGCAATACACTGGTCTGCTTTCAAGCCAACTAAATACCAAAATTTTGTTAACCAGCATAATTTTCACTACTACCTTTATGAGATGCTTTATCTTGACTGGCATGAATACTCTGAATATGCTGTAGAACATACTTAGTTAGCTTTTTTCCAGTTTATATAATCAAAGTCATATTTCACTACTTAATAGCTGAAAACTTGCCCTGATGTAACCCCAGTAGGCAGCTATGAAGAAAATTAACACTTTCCCAGCCAAAACCAGTGCAAGACTATTATAATTCATTGCCTTTTACCTCCTGTGTTGTGCTAAGGCAACTAGCTGATGCACAGTATTTTTAAAGAATGTTTTTAAAAATGCACGCATTGTCAGCCATCTTACAACTGGTTGGGAAGAAGTTAAAAATCCATCAGGCTCCTCAATAGGCATGAGAGGAGTTTTTGAGGACTTTTGGAACAGAAGTAGTAAGAAATCTGCCAGGGTGGGGGGAGAAACAGAAGTAACACAGGCTAGGTGTCTGCTGGGGAGAGGATTAGAAAATCTCTCCAGCAGAGGAGTTCTCAGAGAGGTCCTTCACACCTCCATTACTTCTACTGCCCAATTCCTCAAAGATTTATCTTTCTTAAAGAAGGATCTAAATATCAAATACTGCATTCCTGTATTTAAGTATTGAACTGGTTAAAGTTTTGCTCATTTATAGGCTCACACCTTTTTCACAGCCAGATGAAGTGAATACCTGGGTATATTTGGAACATTGTACACAAATTGCTTCTGTAACTAAAAGAATACACCTTTCAGATTCAGCAATATATTTTGAATAATTTCCATTAACCTATTCTGTGCGATTTCTGTACTCACACATTCAGTTACACTGCAAGAAGACTGTACCTGTCATACTTTCTAGCTTTGAAGAGAACCACTTAAGTTATCTGAAGCACTTTGTACTATTTTTTACACAGAATAAACGCAGTCATCTGAAATCACAATAATTGTAAGATGACTGTGCACTATAAATTAGCCAAGAAAAGATATATGGATTAATATCAAACAAAAAGAACAGTTCTAACAGCAAATTATCTTCTTCTTGTTGGGAAAAAAGTCCCAAACCCAAACTGCATCATTTAAACTACAGAAATCAATCACTTACTTAGCCAGTAGGAAAAAGGAATTTCCAGACGTTAAAATTAAATAAATAGTCATGTAAAGTAAAAACGTCAACATAAAAATATAGAAAACAAAAAGATAAAAAATATCTAGGTTTATATTTCAAGGAAAAAAAACGCAATAAAGAAGAATGTAAAGTAAATAAAATAGTGGGCATAAGAACATGCAAAATTGTTTAATCCTCAAGAGCTGAATGAAGCATCCCTTTCTCTGAACAACTCTTATCAGGAGGGTGTTTCATGGAGGAGAAAGAGACAATTGAAGCTAGGAAATGATGGATAGCAATGACCTTTCTATCTGTAAAACATGGGCATATTTTAGGTATTTAATCTTGAGAATTGGATTATTATTAATCAATTATTCATGACAATTTGAATCTATGGTAGATGTTTTTTGTTTTCTTAAATATCACATAGCTAAGGTCCTGCTTGAGAACTGGAAAGGAGATTAAATCCTCACAAGCAAATAGTGTTCAAGACTGGCATTTTCTTCCCTCTTAAACATTTCTTCCCCTGCATAACAGCACACACTGATGATAAACTAGTACCTTCTGTAAAAATTCTGCCTAAATATTCTGAAATCCACCTTTATAGTCTTTTTTTTAAGAGAAAAAAAAACACAACCTTTCCCAAAGAACAAAGCAGGGCATTGTGGTAATGTGGAGCAGCAAAAACTCCTATGGCTTCATTCCTATAGCCACAGGTTATCCTGCTGCATGTTTTAACATCCACTCACCACTTTGCCAAAGGTGAGCAATAACAGAAGCAGAGACCGTCTTCATTACAGGCCACCAGATCATACAATGAAAATAAGCAGAAGGTGTTTGCAGATATTTAAAATGCACTGCTGAAGAAGACGGAAAAGCAGATGGAGCTATTCTAAGGCTAAGCTCTTTTGAAAAGTAGAACCTCTACAGCATGAAATAAAATGCAAAATATGTGTGCATCTGTGAAGGGAAAGGAATAGGTCTCAAAATTGCCTTGAAGAATACCTGAGATGAAAACCCTAAGGTTATCCCAAATTGGGGGAATCACGATGGAAAAGAGACTGTCCCTTACTCAGGTTCTAAAATTGAGGATATGGATAGCAACAGCCACCTTGTGAAAAGTAAGGCTAATTTAACACACCTGAAAACACCAAACATTTGGCAGTTCTTCCTGTTCGCAACTACTCCGTTAAAAAATGCACACCTTATTTCTAGTCTAACTAAACTTCCAGACATTACATCTCGTTCTCCCTTTGTCTGCCACAGTTGAAGAATTGTCCTACTAAATTTCTGTTCATTGTGGTATCATGCTTCTTAGGAACTCGGCAAGCCCCTTTTTATCCTCCTTGTTAACACTAAACAGATTGAACTCCAATAGTTTTTCCACAATAAGGAATGTTTTCAACTATTCCAGTCATTTCTGAGATATTTGTGGTTCTCCCTGACCCTTCTCCAACTGAATGCAGTATTCCAGTAACAGTTATGAAAGTGCATTAACAATTAATACAGAAAGGTAATATAACCATTTTCTTCTTATTTAGCTCTCTCCTGTTTATATGTCAGTATACATATGCAGTGGTGCACTGAAAAATAACATTCCTCTACTATGACTCTCAAGCTCTTTTCAAAAACGATTAATTCCTTGGTTGAAGCTTCCCATAAGATCACCCATTTACCCGGGACATTATGAACATTTTCATTCAGGGGGAGAAGGGATGCTCCAAAGGAGGTGGGGAAAGGGCTAATCTGGGGGAATCTCATATGTAGAGATTAAAAAAAGGGGGCTTGAGAAAAGGACTGCAAGGGCAGGGCAAGGTGAACTGAAATCGTCTTACTGTGGAAAACAGGGCCAGCATTTTAGTTTATTGATGTTGCCTGGTAAACTGAGTTCACAAGTGCAAATGAGAAATCATACATAATGAAGTCATTACAGAGTCTCTAACACTGGACTTCGTTGTTGGTGTGCCAGTAAAACTGACTGATTAATCTACTTCCATATAATAGCAGGATAAAACAGCTGCAAACAAGGAAAACCTTGGAAATTAAATGCTGGAAACATTTATAAAGTGAAAACTAAGGCTAACACAAATGGAGTATGCATCAACTGTGGGGGTGGAAAACAATCTGTATGGGAAAAAAAGAAACGGAATCATTAGGATAGTGGTGAATGGTTGTTAATACCTGAGAAAACTGAAATATGCCCTATCTAAAACAATTTAAAGAAACAGTTTTAAAATATACCATAATGATCAAAACGCTGTTTATTTCTAACATCAAGCTTCTTTTAATATGCAATATTCTGCAAACTTTAGTCTAGTGGGGTAATTGATCTGGTTGAATCACAGCCCTTCTGAGCTATGATACTTGGTATTTAAGTGCAAATACCTAAGTAATGTTTGTGATAAACAAGCTTCTTTTTGCTCTACTTGTTCTATTTTTCAAACTTTAGTTACTAGGTAGATCAAGTTGTAAAACTTCTGCAAACTACAAGAAGTACTTGTAATTAAGCCAAACACTGTTCCTCAATTTTTTTAAGTAGAACAGACTTCCCTACTTAGAGCCACAGCCCAAAAAAAAAGAAGAAAAAGAAGCTGCTTTAATTTCATCATTTTTGTTTCTTCCATCTAGAATACTTTAACATTAAAGGTTAAAACAATCATGAATTTGAAACAAAGAGAGGATTGCATCATAGCAGCTACTCAAACATGTCTCATAATAAAGCCACTACACTACTACGCAAAACTCAATTATTAAGACTAGGAGTTTTAGAAACTTCCAGCTTTCACCTAAACTTGCTTTTCACAAAGTCAAGGGTAAAACTACTAGTGACTCCAGGAGGAGCGCAGTTATGCACACTGGAGCAGTACATTATACCTCAGAGTTTTATCCTATCTTTGCCCTTTTTCCTGTTACTTTTTTAATTCAGCAACAGATAACCCACCCGTCACAGAGACATATAACTGCATATAACTGTCAAGTCACTTTACCAGGGACTTGCACAATCTGCTGCAATTTCTACTACACGTTGAAAAATCTACCTTTTCCCCTCCCACTTCCCCACTGCAGCCACTACAGTATGTCCTTGCGGTGAACGGATTAGAGGAAGCACAGCACCATCCTACTGTCCTTGGTCCTTTCCTCCATAGTTCAGGCACGCTGCTGACTGCTACCAAATAAATCTGCTTTCCCATGGTCTGGGAATAAGGAAGCCTCTAGGAAGAAGGAATGAGAAGGAGGCCGCTCCAGAAGCAGCAGATGCCATACGCACCTTCCCATGTCCTCAACACAAGCGCAAAGCAATTGCTTGTCCAGGGACAGCTAGGTCTAAAATAATGATCTTTTGGAATTAGGTAAACTCTCAAACTGTGAAGGAAAATTCTTCCTCTTTATAGCCCTCTAAGAATTATTTTTAAATTGTCAGATACATTGTCAGATGAATATCTATCTAAATATCCAATACATTAAGGATATAAGTATTTATTGGGATTCATTATTTAGAAAAAACTATTAACTAAGGTTTGAAAAGAACTTCAAATGCTAACACAAAGTTCAGGAGAAGTTGACTGTATAGATAAGATTTAAAAAGAAAAAAAAAAACAAAATTAAACTAAAAAGAAACAGATAACTCCAGAAAAAATCACCAATTATAGCAACAGCAGCTTCAGAAATATGAATTTACCCCACTGTGTATCGTGTAGCAAGTGTGCAGTGTAAAGACAGACTGACCCTGAAGTGTGTGGTCAGACAACGATCTCAGAGAGCTGGAGCACCACTCAACATTTACTCCATTTGCTTTCTGAATACACCCTATAATTAGATAACAGTTTCTCATGCTGCTCCTCCCTTGAGTAACTAACGTTCAAGCATTCACAGAATTTTAAAGTAGTATTAGTTCTGGCAGTTGACAGAAACATTTTTGCCTCAGGAGGGTGCAATTGTGGATGATCTTTTGGACAGCATATGGTCTTCAATTCAAGACAGAAGAATGGGAATAATCTTGCATACCTTTTTACGTTTTAAAGCATCCAAGGCATACACTAGGAATGTGGGCTGGTAAAAACTAAAAAAAAAACACAATTCCATAGCACTTAAGGCCTAAAACCTTGTCTTACAGCATTCTTCTAGTTTTGAAAGGACTAGCTACTTTAGGATTCAAACCTCTTTATAAACTTACATCTGATTAGGACTCAGTGTACCTGGAAGCAACTGCTCTCAGCATAGTTTACTCTGCCACTTGAATGTATAACCTGAGAAACCAAAGGCGATGACCTAGCACAGTTGCATACTACAGCTCACGTGCCTACTAAATATACAGATCCCATTGTAATGCTAAGAGAAGAATATAACACTAAGGCTTTAAAATGTAGATGCTACAGAGGTCTATATTATACTGCACCACTCGAATCACACCTTTCTTTGAACTCATTGCTTACGCATGCTGACACGAATCATTTGGGAAATAAACTCAGTAGACATGCATTACAGTTGCAACACAATTGCATTTGACACACATTTAACTGAGTCAACAGGCAGTATCCCGTTACACTGCGAAAGCAAGCCTAAATGGCAGCAATTTGTTCTGGAAATACTTACTTCTGATGAGGTCACCATCAGTGCGATTTCCCCAGACGGACTGGTCTTGTATCTCTGGTTGTATACTTTGGTTACTGGAAGGCTGTTTTATGTCCTTATCTCCTGCCGCAGTATTCTCTTGGTCAGATTTTTCTAAGTCAAAAGAAATTTTAAGATATTAGTTTCTATGGTGTTTTTCCTCCATGTGAACAAAACCCAACTTTGAAAATTAAAAACAAGAGAGCACCAAATATAACTTGTCTTAGCATCTCATGTAGTTTCCTTAGAAATAATTCCTAATGAAGTTGATTTTCAATTTGTTTTCTTGTCTAGATCAAAATAATTCCTCTTTAAGAAAGTCTTTTAGCTATATAGTGTTTAATCATGCAAAATAATACTCAGCAGCTTTTGTAACAACAAGTTACGGTTGAGTTTGTTCATATTTAGTTACCTTCCACAAAATTTTCAGATAAAAATTTGAATCGCTTTGTCACACAAAAAAACATTATTTTTTGCCCACATACATGTGGCTCTGGCATATAAAAGCCACCAAAAATTCCACAGAAGTTTGTTATCTATTATTTATAATTGAATGTATAATTAAAGACAAATATTGTTGAAACTTCAAAACTGATCAGTACAGAAATTGAGAAAATTGATTATAACACAATTACCTATTTTTCATTAAAAAAAAAAAGCTTTTTAAAAGCCATTCCTGAATAAAAATCAATGTTTAGCCTATGATGAAAGGAAAATGATTTCTTCTCTCGCAGTATATACAAGATGCAGGGAAATTTCCATGGTAAGGTTATTTGAGGGATTCTTAACCTTATTTCACGGGATAGCAGTTCTTGTTGTTTTGATGATTTCACCAGTTAACACATGAAGTCCTGCATTTTCTCAAACCAAGGTAAGTGACAGCTTTCATTTTCGCTGTCACTAGTGTTTTAATAGTCAAATTCACATACACAAATCTTTCTGTCCTTGCTTGCTACAGGTTTTTCTTACTGGCATTCAAGGAAACATTTCCAAATCTGGAATTACTTTGTTCATTATTCACAGTGACAGATTATCAGTTTATATCACTTACTCGAGGGATCTGTAAAACACTAAATATTTTCAGTCTTGCGTATTTTTTGAGTATACGTACAACATTTAATATTTACAGTAAATCTAAACGAGCAACTGTTGAAAAGTCTGTTAGCTCTATTTATGTGTTTCAAACAAGAATGTGTTTATAAACCAGTTAGCACAACATAATGATACCATATCTTCTAGTAAAGCAATGATTCCAGTCCTGAGACACAGGAAAATCACTTATTGCTACTGCGACATATTAAAGGGTAGTTACTTTATGTAACCAACAGCAGTTTGATTTTAAATCCTAACTTTCTGCCTTTGTTATCCACCCTATTAAACTGAGGCATTGAACATCACTCAAAATAATATATGCCATATTGTATGTATAGTAGCATGTGCCTTCAAGCACTGCTGCTCCCCTTCTATTAATTTCCACCTCTGAAATGTCTGATCCAGCTACCTCCATGGTACTTATCTCTCAGCCCTCCCACCCATCGCCATTTCTTCAACAACTTGTCAATATTTCCTCAAGCCCATCCTGAGATTAACTGTTTCACTGGGATTGCTGTAAAATTACTCAAGCGATTGGGAAGATATCCATTAACTTCAATGAGTTTTACATTTTGCCCTGATGACTTAATCTCACCTAGGTACTTATCCCATCCAAAAAAACCTCCAGATTTTTTTCAACCCCTTTGACTGACATTAGATACAAATTATTTCTACCTGATATCGATCAGATACAAATCTGATTATCATTGAAGTATGATGATTTTGCCTGTGCAGTTAGGTGCAAATGTGTTTCAAAACTGTTTGAAAAGAGTCCTGAAATAGACTGAATGAAAATAAGTAGTGTCGTGGAGAAACCTAGTGTAAAAGCACTCTGCTTTCCACATAGAGTAAGCTTATATGAGCTTATGAGCTCTATTTTAAGAGATTTTGCTCTTAAATTACTTTACTGCAGTAACAACACCAAGATTACAACAGTATCTACCCAGCAGTGGTAGTACAAAACTGCAGAGTTACTGTATACAATTTTCTTGTATAGGATACAACTTTGCAGACCCCTACTATTTCATGTAGTAAACAATGAACAGCTCTAAGGAAACATTAATGTTAATATTATGGGGCCCTCAGTGTTCTAGAACACATTTTCTTTTAAGAAATCTGAAGGACTGCAAAATACAATCAGTCATCATTATTCATAGGGATTTAGTTTTCATTCCTCTGCTTGTTTTTGGTTCGGTATCTTTTTCTTTTTTTTTTTTACTCTGTAGGTTGTATGTGTATTTTTCATGTTTACTTTTACTATTCTAGCTGGATATGGTAAACGGCCAGTCAAAACCGTGTAAATTATATTAACAGTTAACAAGAAAGAAGTAAGAGGCACTACTAAAAAGTAGTTGCAACTGAACACCAAACAATTTTGATAGGAAGTTTACAACAATTAACATTAATTGAGTATCTGTTCTTTGATCTATTGAATTCACATGAAGACTTCCCCGTGAATGTGCATAACAGAAACCTACACCATTAAACATGTATTTGGTATCTTACTTTGCACTCCAGAATTACCCACTGGAGCAGCTATCTCCTGGCAGATGCTGCTCTGTGGGTGTGGTGGGCTGACCCTGGGCAGCAGCTAAGGACCACACAGCCGCTCCTTCCCTCCCCAGCCCCCAGCGGGACAAGGGGAGAGAACAGAAAAAGCACAAGTGAGGAAACTCGTGATTCGAGATATAGTTTAATAAGTGAAGGAAAGAGGAAGAAAAAACAAAATAAGTGATGCAAAGGCAATCACTCGCCACCTCCCACAAGTAGACGGATGCCCAAGACAGTCTCCTGGTAGCAATGGCTACCGCCCCCAAAACCTCCTCCCCTCAGTTTTTATTGCTGAGCGTTATATGGTGTGGAATATCCCTCTGGTCAACCTGAGCCAGCCAGGGAGGGCAGAGTGGGAAAAGAGAAAATCTTGACACTGTGCAAGTGCTGCTCAGCAACAGCCAAACCACTGGTGCGCTATCACCCTTGCTTTAGTCACAAATGCCAAACACAGCACCACAGGGGCTGCCATGAAAAATATGAACTCCATCCCAGCCAGACTGAATACAATGGGGCTTTAAAAAAAGTAGACCTTAAGCTATGTTTATTTAAGATTTTTTCATACATCCCTTCTGATGCATCAGAACACTGAAAATAGACAAGCACTGGTGTTCTGATTAATTAGTTGTTTTTTCTTGAATGTGCACCAGGTCTCAGTTTCAGTACAAAGGAATTTCTTGATTATTCCTTTATAATAAACAGCTGATGATGGGATCATAACTTTTTTTTTTTATTCTAGAGGTGCTACTACAACATACCAACTATAACCAATCACACATGAAGACAGCCTCAAGAACACTCTTGAGTCTGTGTTTTGTTGATGCCGTTATTTTTGTGTTAGGTGCATAAGAATAGTGATAAGAGTAGTTTATGAAAGATAACATATATTTATGAGTCCAGTAAGAATCGACGCAAAGACCTAAATCTTCTCTGATGTGCCATGCTTGTGGCAGAGCAGCTTTAATAAAGCCTAAAGCTGGCACAAATACTAATGGCTGGATCTGGCCATAGGCAGGCATGGCTTTTTTCTACTGCATCTTCAAATAAATTTATAACACTTCTCTGTTTTAATCAAGCTTAACCTTAAGAATTTTTATGTAATACTTCCTTAATATTTTAGCTTCTGCTTCCTTTAGTACACCCTTCCACTCTCATGTGACTAACCTTCAAAACTGACAGCCAAGAAGAAAAAGAGATGTTCTTCCTAGCAGTTCAAATAACGGAAAGAAAAGACTCATGTTCTGACTCTAGCAGTGCTGAGGTAGAAATGCAGTCTCTCTTCAAAACCACAGTAAGTTACTCTAGGTCATGTCACAAAAGCAACATAGTCTTCTTACCTACCACAGTTCAGCCCCCAGACCAGCAACCTGTGTGGGTATGTACCTCTCCCAAACTAACAGCAGTCCCTGGGCTGAAGAGCTTCTAGCCAAAAACCCCCCGGGAGTGACATCCACACAGGGTACCCTGTGATTTATCCTGAAGGTAAGCATGGGCACAAACTCTACTTATGTAGAGATTAATGCAAGTTTAAGGTTTAAATAAGGAAGAGATACAACATGCTGGCCAAGTTAGAACTGAGAGGGTTAACAGCCCAAGTCATATCTATATTACAGACAACCGGTAAGTCACTTAGTGAAAAAATTTAAAATTTTAATCACATCTCAAAATTACTGTTCCATGAAATAAGTGAACAAAGTGAACTCCTAATTTCTTGTCATTTGGAATTATTAAAGTATATATAAATCACTTTTATAGTACATACATTCATTTTACCATAGTCTTATTACATTTACTTTTAAAATTACACAGCAATACATGTATTTCATAGAATCAAAGCTTGTTTTCACCATTGAGACTATTGTAACATTGATTGTTAATTCCTGTTTTAGTTTGGAGTATGTGCCTCTGGTTAGATACATTTCTTTGCATCATGACAAATACATTTTACAAGACTCCACCAACAGAATAGTGTCAGCAGCCTGGGTCAGCAACAAGGCTACTATTACAATAGCCCTATCAAAAAGAAAATTTAACAAATAGCCAGAATTGTCAAGAAAGACCTATGTATAGTTAGGCAAGAAGGGTATACAAGGCAACCTCTCCAGATCCCTTCCAATCCTGTCTTCTATGCCTTTATAATGTTGCTGGGATATAGATCAAACTAATTCCTGAAAATTTCTTAGAACATCCCAGTAAAGTATGCCTCTTTTCAGAGCTATATTTATTCTATCTATCTCTATGATAATGTAGAGCATATTGATCGGACATCAAATTAATACACAAAACTGATAGAAAATACAAAAAAGACAGGTAATGGATGCACATTTGCAGGACACACCTCAAAGAGCTCAAGTTTTTGACAAATAACCAACTTTTCTTCTCCAAGTGCTTGTCCATTTGTACATTCACACTCCAGCTGCCCCCACATGCCCCACTACATCTCTTGAGTTTACTCAGAAATGGGTCCCAGTGTGTTCAAACGTGAATGCATCAGTACCTTAGTGCATCAGTAACTATGTAATATTCAATCTCTGAACACACACAAAAAATGGAAACAAGTGCCCACATTAAGTGGGTTGCACGTCCTAAGAGTGTGATTGGCAGCTGATTTCTGTTCATTAGATGACACATAAGTGCTTGACTAGCAACATGACAAACTGGACTTGAGAAACAGGTTTAGAGTTTGTCTATTGACACAGGGACACTGTGGATGTAAAATGAGTTAAAAATCCTGTCGCTGCAACAATAGAAGGCTTTGTTGCCATGACACATTCATTTTCTGTTCACCAGGAATGTGGGGACTGCACCAAAAAACAAGTAAAGCAAAAGCAACTGCTGAGAAAGGCTTCTGGAAACCTGACTTCATCATTCTCATCAAGGAGAAAGGGACAAGCAGAATGGACGGGCACAGTGGAGTCATTGTGATCTCCAAAAATGCAGAGTCAGGAACAGTCCAACAGTTTTACTGTTTAAGGGCGGAGGAATGATGGAAGCACATGGCAAAGCTCACTTAGGCACCTAAATTTGACCCAGCTGCTGGGATGTAAACATGAATCCTCGGAAGGCCTGAGTTATCCCTGAACAAGCAAATGCGGATTTAAACACACACGTGCAAAGCTCAAACCATCCCAAATGGAATTTTGTCCCTCAAAGCAAAGAGAAATTAAAAAAATGGAAAAAAAAAACCAAACACAAAAGTAGATCTATGAGGAGCAAAAAAAGTTGAAGAACGATTCCAAAAGGAAAGATAACAAAACAGTTCTCTGTCTCAAGCCTGCAGCGGTTGGGAGGGATTGGAGAGCATGTAGCAAGCACTGCATTTCTAACACTTCCTTTGTTCATTAATATCCTCGCTGGCAAGGAACCACCGAGAATGCTATTTCCTACCGAAAATTCCACTGTTCACAACAATAACACAAAGGAACCGCGATAATACCAGGTTTCACAATGCAACCATTAACAGTAACACCCACCAGCTACTTCATGAAATGCCTAAAACTTTTAGGCATTTCACATAACAAGTAAGTTCAACTGTGCTACTCGTGTAATAGAATGCCTATTCCAGTTCATGATTTGCCTGAAACAATCTCATTTTATTAATGACTGGTTGTACAATCTGATTAATATTGATAATCTACGAATTATGGAGTTGGAAGCCTCCATTTAGATGTTTGATTGTTTTAAAACTAAAGTAACTAATTTGTTTTTATTTCATTTCAGTGGCTTTCACTTAAGTGTCTCTTATTGCAACTTTCAATGGCCTCAAAAATGCCACTGAAAAAATCAGTCTCTTAAAATTAGAGCAATTCAACTGAACTTCTTGGAAAGCTCTTACACAGAATTTTCCAGGTGCAAGCAATGGAACAATTATGAATGTACTACAAATTTGACAGCCCTGGACAGATTTCAGTCATGATAAATTAAAAATTAATAGCAACATGCAAATAGGTACTCCGCACTATTAAAAGCATTAAAAAGTTCAAATACGCAAGTGAAGACTTCTTTTAACAAATAATCACACTAATTGTCATGCCATCAGTTATAAATTTATGTCATTCATCCAACAATGTTTCATATGCGTACAAAACTAGTTTCATGTAAGTGCTAAGCAATACTCAGTGGCTATGGCTGTGTTAGCAACAGCATGGGCCAATAAAAGTGGGCCTGTACAGTGAAAGAGTTGATTTTAAGGACACATTCCATATTATATGTGTTCCAGGGGCTTTCTACTTTGGACTAGCTCTCAGATTTAATCTCAAAGACTGAAGGCTTATTAGTGGCTGGAGTGCATCAGGCACATTCCTGCAGTGCATCTTTCAGATTATTTTGTCCAAAAGGAATCCAGTCCAGGTCTCTCCCCAGGATCACTCCACAATGCAAACCAGACTGGGGGAAAACAGGAGATTCACTTCAAAACTGCATTGCTGATCCAAATGAAAACGCTAGCATAACACACTCATTGCTGGATGCTACTTATTAGGAAAAAACAAGTGTTTAAAACGAAGAGAAATCTAACTTCTGAGGGCCTGGAATGGAATTTGAGAAGAATTATTCTGATATAAAATTAGCCTATGAGATGGAACAAAAGTATTTCAAATTTGATGCAAGACCTTTACAGTCAACTCTATGAAAGTCTATCACACCCATGTAGACATGACTCACTTTACTGGAATGGCATCCACGTGAAACTGAAAGCAGAAGTAGATTTTTATGACAAACTAGTGTTAGACACTTAAGAAAGTTGTAGGTATTTCAGTCAGTAACGTTCAATAAACGCCTCAGTACTGACAGACAGCGACGAAACAAATTAACAGATTCACTCAACTCTTGTCAGATTGCAAGTGGGAACACAAATAGAGAGGAAGTATTTGGTAAGTCTGAGCAATCTGAGTGCACTGGTTAACCGTTAAAATAAAAATCCATTACTCATAACACTGAGGCACTGCTGGTAAAGTGCAATAATTATGGTGATAGTAATCGTTGTTGCCTCAAGAATGTCCAAACATTCCCCGCAGTAAGTCTTCTGTCACCCCATCTCATCTAGCCAGCACGTTCCTTTAATGGTCCTCGTCATGAAAACAGTTAAGCACAGAAAACATGAAGAGGTTTGAATCACATTCTTGAAAAGGAGCACATGCTTTTTATTCTTTTCTGAATGGAAGTATTAGTTGCTGAATATAGTTTCTTCAGACACCAAATCAGAACTGCACCTTCATTCAGCAACAGTGACATGATTTGCACCAGAAAGAATGGTCACTTGCGGAACTTGACCCTTAATAGTTCCACCAGACTTCTCCATCCTCCTCCCCCATCCCATTAAGAAAAACAAATTCTAGTGGATTTCCCTCATCTAAAGAGTTATTAGAAAGTTCTTACAGTTGAAGTGCAATTATTAGTCTCAATTTCATACTAATTTTTTTATTATTATTATTTTATTTATTTTCTTTCTGAATTGAGAAAGCTAAATATTATTCACTTGTTATTCTAGGTCACATTTGGTTACCAACAAGCAAAGGTAAAAGCGTTCCAAATACTTTATAGATGACAGTCCTACATTTTCTAAAATGTGCCCTGATTCTCTAAATATAGTTCCGTGTTCATTGAATTTCTCTCTTGTATTACATGGTTTATTCAAATGCAGAGGATTTAATGAAGAAAGTCTAGCCATAGTCCAGGCAATAATCACAACATGACCTCTAACATATGAAACATTTTCCTTAAAGCAGAGAGGCTAACGGTCACTAATTGTCACATTCCTTGCTTAGGGACATTATTTTGGTACCTACCAGTGGAGAAAATACTCGATCACAGCCGAATTGAAGTGGTCTGAGCATATTCACTGACTACATTACACAGCACACAGGTAGAAGTAGTCATAATCTGATTCCAAGGCCTGTGGAGCTACAGGAGAAGAGAGACGGCATGACCAGGATCTTGAACAAGGGTGCACGACTAGAGCTATACTTTTGGAAGGATGTGGCAAAAATTAACTAGATGTTTGCAGAAATTAGATTAAACCTTTCGTCCTGTAGTCTGTACCTTAGAGCAGCAGGCTCCGTTGGCACAGATAATGGTTTAAAGACCATTGAAATTGAGTATTGACATTGCCATAAAAGAAGACGCTATGATTTCATTTGCTTTCTCTCATAGCACACTAATTGTGGAGGGGCAAAGTCCAAGAATCTCACTAATATTTATGCACTAATTCAAAAATGAACTAACAAGGAAGAACACTGACGGGGGAGATGTTGAGAAAGCATGTTGGTTGAAGTAACACACAAAAATTCTTTTTTAAGTTGCAAAAGCCAGAGCATGCCACATCTGTAGGCCAAACTATGTCTCAACCCACAGTTTTCACCGTGTCCACAACTGATGCATATCCCTGCAATCTGCCTAAGCTTTATTACTTTTGTCTCGTTTTTAATTAGGTTGTGGGAGAGCTATTTGTTGAATATTTAAAATTCAGTTGAAGTTTCTTTTCCTTTCATGGAGAAATACAATTCGGCTTCAGCATCTGAATGTATATGATAGCAAGCAAAAGGAGCACTTTGAAGATCTGGATTTTTTGGTGATACTTCAAAGAACTACAGAAGAGGAGAAGCTTGTTCTCAGGATATAAGGTACGTATACCAGTTAAACAAATATAGAAAGCATATTAAAGTATGCTGTTACCAATCAAAAATTCTTTCTCACTAGAATGCACTTAATACTTTATTATACGTACAACATAAGCCATTGTTTTCCTGATTTCAACTATCTCACTGTAAATATATGGAGTCATCACGTAAATATGATGAGGTGATTCTAAGTAAAGTAATAATTATTTCAAATTACTGCAGATTTTTCCAAATACCTCTAGCCTATTTCCAGAAATAATATGAATTTCAACCACAGCTTTTAAAATTATCGCCAAATTCTAGACAAGTCAGTGTACTTTTGGATGTCCTGGGGATAGTATAGAAAGAGTAGGGAGTGTTGCAAGTCCCAAACATATTATCTCAGATCTTCAGTCCTGGAATATCTGGACTACCTTACCCTGTAACCACACACTGCAAAGCTGACAACAGAAATGCTGGAATATAGACTGGAAATGTTATGAACTCACCTCTTCCTCTTTCCACCCCCATTTCCCCAACAGACTTAGGCTAAAAAAAAGCAACAAATATCCACAGTTATCCTTAAATCTAAGTTCATTAGAATAAAAATTATGTATTTAAATGCTGAATTCTGTAAAAAAACAGCCTTGTCTTTCTGTGAACTATACATATGCTTTAAAATTGCGCGTGTGCCTTGAAAGTTGTGGCCAGTGAGCAAACCTGAATCAATATATTACACTTGTTTGTACCTGACTGATCCCTAAGAAAGTAACTTTTTAATCCTCCACCTCAACAGCTGTGAGCTGTAATTGTGTCATTCAGATTTTCTCCACATAACTTGTCTGTGGACAGATCAGTATTTGCTTCCTTACTTTTCATAAAAAGAAGAACATGTATTGATAATCTTACAAAATGGAATCACATAAGACTATTTCATAGTGAAAACTCGATTTAAAGTGGCACTGTAAGAATGAGACCACTTTGCAGGCTAGTTAGTTCACTGACTTACAACTTCAGTAACCCTGATGTATGGCCTACATGCAGAATTTAACCAGTGTGGCCACTTGATCACATGACAGATAAAAACACCACATTGAAAATAAACATGTATCACAGATATTGATGTTTCTGGCAAAAACATGATTCTAACAGTTCAGTTCTGCATGCTTGATCTTCTGTATCTAATCTTTTTTTATTATTATTTTTTACTGTTTAGAAGTTATGAGTCATTCTCTAGGACAAAAAAAACCCCAACAATAAGATAAGTATAAGCCAATTTAATATGTCTCCCTGCCAGAACATTTTTTACTAAGCTACAGATACTTTCTGATTTCTCAAATGAGTCCTCAACTTTGATTTCACATACCTATTGATTTTCCAAGTTACAAAAACAAGACTGCATCTTTAATCCACAGTTGCACAACTGTATTACCAGGCTCTGCTCCAGTTAACCAGTTATGAATAAAGTTACAGTTTTTGAACAAGCTTATTTGTCTGTTCTTCAGAGACTTTTTAAACTCCTGTCAGAATTCTGGAAAATAAAGGTGTAGCTGTAAACAAAAAAAAAAATTAAGTCTCATCTTCACAGACCAGGGCTCAGGAGGCAAACATACTTCCCTATTTTGAGGATAACCTGCAATACACCTTGTCAAACTTCCCTACATGAAGGTGATCAGAATATCAACGTATTTTGTGCAAATGCAAATAAGATGTAACTTAAGGAATTTCTCTTTAAGATGAATGTACTTTTAAACAACCTTTTGAACAGCTGATAGGAAACAAGCTAATACTCTTAGAAACTGGTTTTAGCTGCAGCATCACAGAGTAATCTAAGAAACAAACAGGAAAGTGACCTCCAACCTGAAGAACGCTCCTGCTCTGGGATCAACCTTTCTCAATTTACTGCAAGACCTGGAAGGAGAGCTTTACAGGAAAGAGCTTCTAAACACAAACACAAAGCTGAGAAACAAGAAAGTGATTTTTAAGGACCAGCATCTGCCTCTGAATGACTGCAGTTTTTCAAGTACTGAGAACCGGTGCTGACATCAGTGCATCTTTATTTTCTTCTTTTTTTTGCATTTTCTACATAGGAATTTCTGGTTAGAACAATGAAGAGGTGGAAATGAAAGTGTTACAGAGTTACACCAAAGAGGGGAAGTGCGGGGGAGGGGAAAGAGAAGAGGGGTTAAAACCCACAAAACAAATCAGTAAATGTATCATTCAAATAAAAGGCGCAACAATTACAGAGAAACTTTAAAGCGACTTACCTCGAGGGAGAGAGATCAAAGAGCTGCTTTCCGTCGGAGCTTGCTCTGGCCCTTCAGGCCCCGGAGGAAGAGGTTCTCTCACTTGGGACATCTGCCAGCTCTCTCACCGAGTAATAACGAGCCTGCACCCCCCTCCAACAAAACTAACACGCCGCCCTGAAGGAACAAGCAAACGAAAGGGCTCGTTAATGTAGTTTATGCAGAAAACTCACGGCTCGGGGGCGAGGGATTGAGGAGGGACAGCAATGAAGCGGCGGCAACTTTGCGGCGCGGCGGCGGGCGCGCCGCCCGCCCCCCGCGGCGAGCACCCGCGGGGCCGGGGGGCGGCGGCCGCGGGACGGGGGCGGCCGCGGGCCGTCAGCCGCGCGGCCGCGGGGGGTGCCTGAGCGGGAGGCGGGGGGGGGGCCCATCCGCCGCGGCGGAGGCGGCCGGCAGCGCGGCGCGCCCTACCGCCGCATTTCCTCCCGCTCCGCCGCGGCGCCCGGCCCTCCTCCGCGCCCCAGCCGCGGGAACCTCCGCGCCGCTCCCCGCGCCGCCGCCGCTCCGTCTCCCCCGACGGCCGCCGCCTCTCCCGCCGCTCCCCCCGCCGCCCGCCGGCCTTCCCCCGGGCAGGGGCGCGCAGACACTGGCACTCACACCCGCTGTCCCCCCGCCGCCACAGTCACTCCTTCTCCATCATTTCCGGACAATGAAACATCCCACCCCGGCTGGCGGCGGCCGCGGCTCGGGGCGGCGGTTCTGCAGGTCCTGCCGCCCGCCAGCGACGGGCCCGCGGGCTGGGCTGGGCTGGGCTGCGCGGGCCGGGGCCGGGACAGGGGCGAGGGGGCGGCCGGCGGGGCGCCTCGCTGCCCCCCGCCCCCCGCCGGGCCTCCAGCCACGGAAATTCCCCCAGGAGGCTGAAATCCGTCAAGCAGAAATAGGGAAGAAGGGAAAAAAAAATCTGAAAGGCAAGCTTTCATGCCTGGACAGGGTTTGCAGCTGTAGCGCTTGGCAGCGGTGCAGGGGCACTTTTAATGGTGCAACCGCTGGCTCAGAAGTTGTCCGCCGCGGTTATTGTTTGCCGTCAACCAGTTGCGCCTCTGAAGCCGGGTGGGCAGGCACGTGAAACGCCGTAGGCCTCAACGCCTGTCCTCCCCGTCCTTCCACCCCTCTCAAGGACCAGTTCTAACAAAACCTAACCCTCTCGTGTACCTTAACTGGTAACGTACAGATATGTCTACAAAAAGGACTTCAAAGCGGACATACAAAAATATTCAAAGGAACACGAAGGACAGAACAAGCATTTTTCAAAAGTTGAACCCTAAAGAGCAAACTACTTCCTCCACTGTCGCCTGCCAAGCGATGTTACCCATGCTTTCTCTGTATAGGAAATACACTTCTTTCCAATGGCACAGATTGATTTGATTGTCAGCCTCATGCTCTGTTCTTGCCCACACCATGGAGTACTGCAATTCTTGCTCATGTGTGTGCTGGTGTCCACAAGCTACATGCTTTACCTTGCTTACGCTATCATAGTATATCACCTTTCTTTATCGAAGCGTGTCCATGTTTAAACTGTAATTTTCTTAAAACTTACAAGCAGATTTTTTGTTACGGTTTAATAGATATACTTTACTAGTATGTCTCATTACAGTGTACAGCCAGATATTTTTGGGGAAACAAAAGTAGGAAGACAAAATAGCCAAGTCAAGGGCTATCTACATCCTAACATAAGAGACTATAACTGATGGATATTTATTTTGATATCGTAAGTGCTAAGGCATATGTTCAGATATTAAAAGTTCATTTCTTAAAGTTTAGCATTTCCCTGCAATGCTTGCAAACCAACCAGGATAGAGGGTAAGTACCTGAGCAGGAGCCAATTCTGTGTGAGACTCCACACACTTCAGGGCCTCCTCTTATTTCAGAAGTCATCAATAATTTTGCACCACTCTGTACTTTATTACTGGTCATTATTGGTGCAAAAGAGAACAGTGTGATGAAAGGTGCATATACTTTCCTCTGAGAAATACAATCCTTTTTAAGTGTTTGAGTAACCTAGGATGTTCTCTGGTACAACATAATCTTTCTTTAAACTTTTTCATGACAAAATGGAGAAAAAATGTTTTATGTGGGGAAGAAGCTATGTAAAAAATCCATTCTGGGCACACAAAATTATTATCTTACAGCATAACAATAATATTGGTCTCAATATCTACATCTTCATCTACGAAAACATTGCATAACTTTCCATAGTTCCTTCTCTCCTTGCTGTCCTGGGGGCAGAGCGATTGAGACATAAGGTAGAATGACTTACCTCAAACTCCCAAATGAGTCAGTAGCAGAAGAGAGGTTATGACTCATACTCAACATACAAGCTTGTGTTTTTCCCTCTGAAACTGGAAACATAGCAGAGAACAGTGGGAGGAGCAATAATGTAGCCAACCACACCCTGCCTTCAAAATATTTCATTGGATAATAAATGCCTACGAAGAACTGATACCATCCAGGGTTGGTGTTTGGGTTTGGTTTTTTTTTTTTAACCTTATCTATGAAACCCACATGGTAAACTCCATGATGTTCAGTTTATCTGCTTAAAAAAGATGATGGGATGAGCTCCCCCTGCCAAGGTTCAACTGTGTAGAAGCCTACAAAGAGTTTAAAGTAAGTAAATGAATGGAAGAGTATCTTCAACTGATATTGCCATATTGCAACTGATGCAGTGGGAGATAACCCTAAGCAAAATTCAGATTAAAAAAAGGTAAGAGAATTCAATACACAAAAAGCACAATTCACTGAAATAGCACATTAAAAATATTGTGCAACACATAATACACTACATACCAAAGACTGCGATGATTGTAAAAAGATGGGTCCAGATGTGGTCACTGTTAATGAGATACCACAGATAGGCAAAGTTCACTGGCATAAGACAACCGTACAGCACTTCCTGACAGTACAACATAGTTCTAACAAATACACAGCTAATCTAAAATAATTGTTTTATTGCTTTCCTTTAAAATATGTATCATTCTAAAATGTTATTGAAAATTCTCAGGAGGTGGGCAGTTCAGATATTAACATCAGCAGCCTTTCAAGTAGGCTACAAATATGAGATATGTTGTATCTTACCACAGCCACCAAGTTATAGGCTGTTGCACATATGTATTCCAGTATGCTCTTCCATTGCTAGATCACAAAATTCAGGTATGATCTTCTAGACCATTAATGGCATATTTTGGGATGGATGTGAAAAGAAGCTCAAAACACTTGTAAATAGGCAGGTAAAAATTTCCTGAAAGCAAAAAAAAAACCCAAAAAAACCCAAAAAAAACCAACCCACAAAAACAAAACTTCCAGGTTTTTTCCCTATTAAAAAATTCTGTAAAACAGATTCCTATTAAAATGCAGAATACAGAATATAATCATATGTCTTCAGGACAAAATTGGTCATCACCATTTTCTGGTCTGAGCTTTTACACACGCCATACGATAGATATTGCCTCCAGCCAAAACAGACTTGTCATTGAATGAAAGAAAGTGGTGTAGAAAGACACAAGTTGTTTTTTAAAGTAAACCCACAATATCCTGAAATTAACTGCTGCAAAGATTATTTACTCACATTATTAAAAACTCGAGCTATATTTCTAGCTTGAATTTTCCAAGGCAAACTTATAGTCTGAGTTTTTTTGGATATCAGATTGTTTCTTGTGAAGGAAGTTTTGGGTGGCACAGTTGCTCATCTCAACAATGCTGTAGAAAATTTGTGCAGAACTCTTCAAATAAAAAATATTTTATTAAAAATATTACTGCTTACACAGTGAAGTGATCAATAACTATTACTTATGGATCAATGCAGCTGTAGGTACCCAAATTTTCTCCCCATCCTGACACTTACCTTCCCCTCCTCAAAGCTACCCTTTAAAGGATGACTTCCTTCCATCAGCAGGAACAGAGGAAACTGGAAACATTTTATACCCTTCCTAACACCCTGGATCACTTAAATGTTTCTGAAAGATGGACAATAATATTTAGTAAATCTTTTTGTGAATGATTGCTTGTACCTTAGTACCTGTGAGTTCAAGTTATCCTTCTGCTATGTCTAAGAACATGATTTGTGACTTTGTAATATGCATTTTTAACACATGTATTACTCTAAACTTCACAGCTCTTTTCAGTATTAGGATCATGGCAGGATCTCTATCCTAAATATTTTATCATGTGGCAACACTGAAATGGAAAGACTGTTATAGTTAAAAGGGCTAAAGAAAAGACTTGGACTTAAAGCCACATTATTTTCTGAAATAACAGTATTACAAATGAAGCTTATATATTGTTGGTGTTGGTGTTTTTTTTTTAAGTTTAGATCAAAAGCAGAAATACATGCAGTATATGCATAAAAGCACAGCAAAAGGGAATTTGAAGGTCACTGCCATGCCTGGTTTGGAGTACGTTTGGGTCCTGGTGTTCATGGCCTAGTTTGTATATCACCCTTCTCCAAAACGTCCCATTTAAAGCCATGTAACTTGTCAGGTGCCAGAACAGAGCTGGATGCAGCTGTGTTGTAGATGCAGACTTGTACTCTATAAAACACAACCACTGAAGTGCTGTGGGATTGACAATGCCATAGATGCCAGCTGGTCCTAACAGGGCAACGATCCCCTTCTAGTCCAAGGAAATCCACCTCCACAGAGCTCAAACATAGAAACAAATAAACAATAGGATGCCTAAAATGCAGATTCAACTCCTTTCATAACCAGAAATGGAATAAAGAAATGCATTCTCTTTTAGAGAAGCAATTGGTTCCAGTAATGCTGTACATTACCCTGGGAGCAAGAAGAAGTCTTTCTACCGTAAATGATTCTTGTCCAGGTTTGATGGTTTTCTGCCACAGGATGGACTCCACAGCGGGGAGAAAGAGAATATGAGGCTTAATGACTGCTTTGTGCTCGCCTAAGCTGGCAATTGAGAATTAAACTCAGTGTAAACATGAATTTAAAATATGAAAGGTAATTTTTGCCATTTTATTTTTCTGTTTATAGCAAGTATAAGTATAATAGTATAAGAAATATTTTGTTTCTGTAAAATATTTTCTAACACAGATGGCAAAGATTTCATTAAAATTGATAAATTATGAAGTAAAACAAAATAAAATATTCTGAGATGAATTATTTCTGATGTAACCCCAATGAAGTCCGAAGAGTTGCATGAAGATGAATTCAGCTCAACAAGCTTTATCCTACTTAGGGCAAAACACATCACATGGCATGGTTTATGGTAGTTTCAGATATTCCTTAGCAAGCTCAAGCAAGTAGCTCACTCAAGCAGGTAATAGATCTCACATGAAAAAGTAACAGATCATATATTGAGGCACGCAAAATGACGTTTCATCACAACAAAATGTCAAGTAATAATTCATTACATTCCTGCAAATAAGTCAAGAAGAAATATTCGGTATTCAATTACAACTAAGTGTGCTGGATTGCAACAGTTAATTTATTTGCATATATTCCCTTCAGTTATTCAGCTTTTCACTCTGCAGTTAATATTGCACCTTAATAAAAAACTTTTTTAGGACTTCAGGAGAAACTTGAAATTCAGCAAAAGTGAATGTTTCAAACTCTGTACTGAATTTTAATGCATTCAAGATTATTTGGAACTTGTCTTGACATTAAGGATCATTTCTGCAAAGGCGTATGATGGACCACAGCATCTTCTGAGTTAATGGGACAGGAAGTTTAAGGGAATATTGGTTAAAAAGTGTGGCTAACTGAACACAGAATATTGTAACATGAACTATATAGAGACTTAGTAAATTTAGAATAACTTAATGAATTTACCTGAACCACTTAGTCATAATAATCCTAGAAGCTGGATTCATAGCAAGCAAAAAAAAACTAAGCCAAATATTTCTGTTGCTTTTCCGGTTAACAAGGCTCCTTTTGCTTCTGCAACCTGAGCAGCATCTGGATCTGGCATTATTCTACGTTAGTATTTTATGCACATTCCTTACAATTGTGAGTATTCATGAAATTTACATTACCTTTTCTCAGCAGTATCAAACTAATTGCCGATATCAAATGACGTCTGCAAAAATACCATATCTAGAATTCCACAAAAATAAACATATTTCCATATGAAAAGAATAGCTAGTCAATCCTTCCTAAAAATATTAAAATGAAAAATACTAAAACAAGCATATTTTACAAATAGCATAAATAACGCAGTGGAACAGAAGACTGTATGTTATATTGCTGTGTGAGATCATGGTATCACATCCAGAGATCTATAAAAAATTAGTTAATTTTGTGCATCTTCAATATGAGTTCATAATACACAGTACAGTTGCTCCTTTTGAGCTGCCAGAGAGTACACTATGAATGAGTATTAAAAATATTGTGCATTCTGTGTTATACTTTCATAATATAGAATGTTCTTACTTACATATTGTGTATTATTCCTAATACATATTCACAGCATATATTGTAACAGCTCCTTTGGAACCACTAACATGTTTGCTGTGAATGTGTATTAACAACAGAATGCATTTGCATATTATGAGTCCATAATACTGAATGCACAATCAAGTCTTTGATGTCATTGCTATACATACAAGCAGAAGTTTCATGCTTCTCACTCACAACTGTGCCATCTTGCACAGTCATTTCTCACCCATATCTTTACAACTCACAAAGAAAAAAAAAACAGTACTGCAAAAATTTTATGAATTATAGTTTTCTTGAAGTAAAATATTTCATGAGGTCTTTTTTTCCTCTCTTTGTTCTAACCCATAATCAATATTTTCTTTAATCACCTGAATATATCTTCTTGGTTTTTCATTTTGGCATCCATGTAAATGACTAGACTAAAGTCTTAGCAACAAATGCTCATTTGGATATTATATGTAAAATACAGGTCATGGGAAAAACAAACATAAAAATAAAACTCAGTCAGTTCTACTGGTATTTTTAACTATCGTGATTTTGTTTGTATATTTGCCTAAAATAATGGGGTTTTTTGCCAGCCAGGACCATACAAATCTCTAGACTGGACAGAACTAAAATTACAAAATAACATTACAAAAGAACATTACAAAATCACATGATTACAAAACTTCATTTGGATCAAAAAGTTATTGCTTTTCTACATTGACAGATGAGCATCCTGGCAAGCCATGCAAGTAAAGATGGAAAAAGGCACCCTTACTTGTCTAAAATAAGGAGTTAAAGAAAAATAGTCTTCTGCCTCAGTTTCTTGCTTAGCTAAATTACAGTAATGCAACTCTTGGGTCCAGGTCTGATATAATTCTGTGTCTATGCTCAGAGGATGGGTATTTTCCCCAGGCAGCAAAAGAAAAGCTAAGGACAACTTGGCTTTTGCCCAAGTTCCCTTCCTCATCGTTTAGACTTGCTGGAATAGCTAGAAAGACACAAGAGGAAATTATCTTATCTATACTATTTCATGGACTGCATAGTGATCATACTGACTATTAGTTTTAAAATACTTTCAGTTGTATTGTTTTAATTAGCAGTACTGAAAGGTATTTTATAGTTCTGATATCGCCACAGAGACATTAACTCCAAAAAGTATACAGACAAGTATTCTGGCAATTAATAGCAAGTATAATCTACCAACCATACAAGAACCAAATATTTATGGATTAATATGATAATACCTCAGCTAAAATATTAATAAAATCAGAAAACACAAGTTAGATTCAAAGGGTCCCCCATATAGCTGGTACTTTTGGATCACATATATGGGGATGCAGTCCTGCCCACTGAATGGTGGACACGATTATATTCCCCATTAAGGTGTGTAATACCTGCCACATATCAGAGAGAGAGAGAGTGTGTGTATGTGGCCATAAAATCCCTGGAATGTTAGTGTTTTCCCTTTAAAAGAAATGATTACATTTTAGTTTAGAGAGGAAACCTATTACACTGTACAAATTCCTTCATTTCTCTTTGCCTTTTTCTGCGGTTTATTTCAAACATTTCAAAGTATTAATGAAAATGCTGTAAAAGTCATAATGTTAAAGTATAATTTCATTTAACATTGTTTTACATTATAAGAGCTATAAACAGGCTCCTGTAAACTTATACAAGCAGTTATTTTGACGTCTGAGCTGTTTTTTTTCTTTTATGATTGTAAATAAAGTAAGATAGTTTGTACTCAATTATTTTATAATTCTAACACACTAGCTGCTCTCTCTCAGAGATTGTTTCAAGATATAAATGCCAGCAGTCTGTAAGTTACCTTGATCATCAATGATCAACAAAACCAAGTTAAATACTTTTCTGTGGTTTTCCAAAGTGAGCTTTACATCTTCTCAACAAATTATTTGGATTTTCAGTTTATTATAATAAAAGTAAAGTTCTGATAACCATGATCTACAGCCAAGTAAAATTTAAGCAATTGTGGCATGGGAGCTTTCACTGTAGAATCTCTGGTGTTCCAGTCCTGGTTCTCTGACCAGTTCCCTGATTTTTGCCCAATTTTGCTATATTAGTAAAATAATTTTTTTCAATGTAATAGTGGTAAACCAATCCTGAGCTTGATCCAATACTCTTCAGAGTCTAGTTAAACTTTCAAGTACACTTTTATTGTGGGCTTCAAGAAGATTTGACACCTGGTTTTTAGGGTAAAAGGTATACTTTTAATTACTTTACACCATAAATATAATTAAGGAGTAAATCAAGGGAGTAGCACAAATGCTACTGCCATTTTTTCTCAGGCATTTGTCACTTGCAGCGGGGACGTGCGATGTTCCAGCCCGCTCCATTTTTCCCCACCTCAGCATCAGTCTGTTCTGGGGCTGGGAATGGGAGCAGTCCTCCTATGGTCACCCCGCACTCTCAGCCCAAAACAATAAATACTTCTCACCAGAATTGTATCTTGCCTTCTCATATTACCCTTTGTGGGTCATTCTGAAAAAGAATCATGTAAAATTTAGGAAAGGGTTACTGAAGTGCTCTCTCAAAACACCATAGCATCACCAAGGTCTTATTTTCTTGGGGAAAAAAATACAATTTACATCTGGAAATTTATGTGAAGGAGCACTCAAGGCCTATATTCAATAAGTATCTCCTTCTGCCTGCCATTGTAATGGGATCAAATTTGCTAAGAATTAAAGAAGAACACCTGAAATAATCTGTGAGCATGTGAAAATTATGCAGGTCATGCTGTAAAAGCTTGGTGCCATATATGAAGAATTAGTACAAAAACCCTAAATCTTCAGAAACATCTAAGTTATCAGCCATTGAATTTTCTTTTTATAAAACTGTAGCTGGAAAAGACAAAACATGAGGGTAAGCAGAAACACAAAGGTATGCTATTTTTTCCTTTATAATACAAAAAAAGAACTCTCTCTTATGACATCCACAGCTTCTAATGTCTTGTCACACTTAAATTCTTCTCCTTTATGAGATTTGTTATGGAATGAGAAGTGGTGAATAGCACCAACAAGCTCCTGTGACAAAGGAGACAGTATAATACTTTTTAAAATAAAGCAGAAGATATTTGATCTCATTTTCTCAACATAAATGAGTGAACTTGGGAACAATGGAGTGACTTTGGCCTCACATTGCTGCAAACGACATCAGAATCTTGACCCATGGATATGGCAATCTGTAAAATATTACATTAATTTGCTCTGCAGTTTGCAGAGAAATACACAACTTGGGAATTTGGTAAAATAAAGTGAAGGTTTTAGAAATACACAACAGATTTCTGTACATATACATTAGTGTTTGTCTAAGTATCTGTCTAGACACCCATAGTTAACAACACTCACAATGTGCATGCGTAAAGGATATGCTACAGTAGACCATGAGATTATACATTTATCCTCATTTGTGAAGGTGGATGCCTAGAACTCATGAATGGAAAAAGATATACTATAAAGTATTTAATCCTAATCAATATTTATTAAAGGAGACAAAGTAACAGTAAGGCAAACCTACAGTACTTTAGAAAAAAAGCAGCAAGCTGGATTTCTTATCTTGCAATAGTTAATGAAGTTCTATGATTTATTTTAACCCTGAAGTGGGTTTTAAAAAACCCTAATTATATTAATGTACTAAAAGAAATACAATTGTCAGTTAGTTTCATTAAGCATGACAGGTGACAGTTCCAAAGATAAATACTGGAACTTGTGAAAATTGCAAGTTCAGGTTGAAGTGACAATAATATGGTAGCAATGGGATGGAATTGTGCTTCTCACTGCATTAATCAATACTACAATTTATTTTTTAATGTATGAAGAATGTTTAATTTCATTAATTTATGACTAGGTTCTTTCTACTTAAGTCTTCCTTTTGGTCTTTGGATTTGGGTTTCATTTTAAAACATTCTGGCTATTTATAAAACCACAGGCAATCTCATAAAATATCACTGTTGGGAAAGAATCAGTTTTCTGCATGCCATGTGCAATTTGGGAGGTTGATAATATAACTAAATCAATTAAAGGGGACGTGGCTCTGTTAAGACTGGAAAAGTTGTACTGTTGTCACCTGTGCTATACTCTGTGCAAAATTAAGATTTAAATTTGTTCAGTTTATGATAGCTCACTTACCTTTGCAAACCACAGGCTACACCTGCAGTCCTCTAGCAAAACCTAGCTTTTTTGTTTCCAGTTGTGAATACATACACTGCTGTACCAAGTCGGTGTTATATTTAGATTAGCACAGCCTGTATCATAGTGTCACAGATCTGAAGCTCTTGAAATGGGACTGAGAGGATCCCACCATAAAATATTTTCATTACAACTTTTACGATTCAAAACACAAACTCACACACACACTCCTTGCTGCCGTATGCGGACGGGGTTTGCTTATGTTGTACTTTGTGATAGCCCACATAGTTGAGTTTTAGTACTTTGGGATAAGCAAGCAATTAAAAACTTTAATTTCTAATACATACAGTTAATGAGCCATGGTAAGGTGTGTGTACAGTAGATGTTTATGGACAGCTATCGGCAAGAATGCTTCCAGCACCTAGAATAAGCACGTATTTGGGCTATTTTCTTTAAGTATGGTTAAATAACATATATACAGTAATTGATATGTAAATCTAAACTACAAAAATGGCAATAATGAAACCATTTAAGCAATCTCCTTCACCGTACTATAAAATCAATACGTGAAGGGTTTCTGGAGCAAACTTTTAGTTCTGGTTCGGGATACAAAACCCTTTCCAAGTGAAAATACAGGCAGTACCGAGTATCAGACAGTACTGAAAACTACCCCCGTCAACATGTCTAAGCGTGTCTTTGACCCCATTAGGGCCAAGAAAGTATTTAAACATTTTCATGTTGAATGTAAATAAATACATTATGTCAAGTGTAAATGACCATGAACCTGTTGGTCGCTTCCTTTGCTAATATCACGTATTTCTGCTCTCTGCATGTTGTATAAGCTTTAAGTTATGGACTTGCAACTTATATTGCTCTTTACATCTCCTGTACATCTGGCTCATTATTCTCATGACCTACCAAAATTCACATATAAATGGGTAATGTCTCTTAAACTTATTAATCCAGTTTGATTAAGAGACAATGTTCATAGTGGAGGAGTATATGAGGCAATTTATGGCTTTTGAGGGTGATTAAATGCTGAAGTGGAGCCGAGGCATTTGATAATCAGAAGAGCTATTTATTGCTGGAATATTCCAGCCACATGAACGTTTTTCCCATCAGCCAGTAAGAGAAGCACATTTGACAAACAACATTAAGAAGTCAGATTTTTCTACGTAAATGAAGGTTTGAGATTCTATAATGTAACTGCAGTTGAGAACCCCCACTCATGTCCCATGAAGGGCAGGTATAGGTAAAGCGTATATAGAATTCAGAAGGAATATGTTCCTCTCCCTAAGAGTAGGGCTAAGGACAAATAATTGCGTGAGGGAGTTACCTGTGTAGAAACTGAGGGCTGAGACTGAAGTGTGAACATACGTGATTTGAGTTAGGATTTATGACTCATTTTCATGTTGCTACTGTAAATGAGTAACAATTATCATCTGCCAAAGTGGCCTGTTAGCACATGTTTTAAACAAGTCCAAAGCGGCTGCAATTCTCCAATCTCATGGGAACCAGCCTGTTTCATTTATACCTCCAAAAATATAAATGAAGTAAGGAATGACGCCTTAGGAATAGGCCACTACAGAATTAGGAGAAGGGAGGCTCTGGTGGAAAACACTCATAAGAGCTTGGAAAGGAAGTTGGAGTTGAGGATTTGGGGGATTTTTTTAATTTTTGCTTTTAATTTATGCCATGACTCACAAGTAAAAGGCCAATGCAGGGATACTACTCCATATTTATTCAGACAGTGAATACCGAGAGACTCGAATCATTCGCAGAACACATGCAGTAGTCTGCTATACACAAAATAGCAATGTTTGTTTATTTTATTTTTTTACAAAGAAAGTGCCACTAATACTCATGTAAAAACAAGGTAATATCTTTTGCAGCTGAACTACTAAACCCAAGAACGTTAGCTGTAATCTGGTGACTTCCAGAGCTGGGGCAACTGATCTGTACATGCCCAGTGACATTTCTGATCATCATTCTGCTTCGTCCTATTCCTCTGAACTCATATGCGTCAGTCTAAAGCGGTATAAAATTCAACCCTCTTTTCATTTAGTGGAAATGAAGAAGAAAAGTGGAAGGAAGATGCTGGAGAGCCGGGCAGGCAGGTTTGGAGAGTCTGTCCAAGTAGACTACCCAGAAAGAAGGTAACACTGCTTGCAGAGGCAAGCTGGCACTTCCTTAACTGTTAGCCAGAAAAGAAACATAGACTGTGTGTCCTTCTCATGGACCATTATGGAGAAAAAGAATTTGCCCCAACAGTTTTCTGTCTTCAGTTTTCTGACTTTCTCACTTCATATCCACTAGCAATGATTCACAGAGATAAAAGGGAGGAAATCCAAATTTCTGAACGTACCCAATAGTCTTTTTTAACAGCATCCTAGCAAGGACTGGAGATAGACTATTACTGCACCGTAAAATACGTGAGTACTTTTATTTACAGTTGCTAGATGTCGAATTTCAATGTCTAGTTTCTTCTCCCTAGGTAATTTCAGAAGGAGGTGGGAAGACAGAGGAACGCAGCATTGCAGGGGGGCACTGACTTTCACTCCCCTTTGCTCACGGATGCTCTATAGCTCCCATTACACACATGGTCTTACGCGGTGAGGGGGCAGAACCGAGGAGCTGCCATGTTGAGTCACTCCAGAGACTCTCCCAGAGCAGTCTGTCTCAGAGAGCAGGCAACACCAGGTATTTCAGGGATAAGTGCAAGAAGTCAGTGATAAACGTGTGGAATAATTCCTGCACTCTACACACAATGAGATCTTATACTAATTTGCAAAGAGCTGCTTTTTCTTTACCTCAGACATCAGACTTTGTCCATACAAGAGACCATCCCTATGCATAAATGGTTTATACAGTTCAATCATTTCATTCTGTTCTTCACAAAGAAATGTATAAAATCTCACTCTAATGTGATGAGGGATTCCATTTTTTCTCTAAAAATCGCTCAAGCTTCAAACTGAATACAGTCTCAGTGCACCTAAATTCTGAATCCCAGCTACGTTTCTTCAAACACATTTCTTCTGCATCTGCTATTGCCTTTTTTTTTTTAATGCAGGAAACCTCAACTCTCTTCTAAAATCTACCACAAACTTTCACTGTATCTACAAGCAAAACACTTAATCTTTGCATGTCTTCTTTTTATTATCTATGAAATAAGGATGGCAGTATTTGCTTCCCAGGGAGGTTATATTTGCCTGAGATCCTGGGACAGCAGGTTCCAATGAATTCCAAGCAGTAATTATTTGTCAAAAATCTCAAGACAAGAATTTGGGAAATCAGCAAAAACACCTGTCAATCATCTTCCACAGGACCATGTCAGGAGCTCTATCAGGAGGCACCATTACCAGATTTTCAGTCTTGCCCAACTATCAGTGTTCAAGTTTGGCCTAGCTCACCTGCGGTATTATTGACAGAGTCGACTTTACCCGCTTTCGCTTTCCTCAGGCCGTCAGAACGGATGTGATGACAAAATAAGAGCTACCACCGAGATAGCAGGGTAGTTATCTCTGAAAGCGTGCTGGGCCACGGTTTCGGAACAATCCCACAACACTATTTAGAAGTTGACTGGCTTCTTGTTAAGGACATAACAAATCAGTTTGTTCATTCTTGGGATGATAATGCCATTTTACTGAAGTACAACTGAGTTCCTTTTACATTTTCTGTGTGCAGCAAAAAACCCCATAACAATACTGTTGAGCCTTCTGAAATGAATACCTCTTGAAGCAATAAATCTGTTAAAAGAAAAAATGGTTTCTGGGCACCAGGGCTAGGTGTTTAAGGATTTGAACTTTCTTAATGCCTAAAACCTGGGAAAAAAGTCCAGAAAGGACACCCAATTAGAAAGATATTGACTCACCCTGACAAAGAGGGGGGGGAGGGAGAAAGGGAGGAAGGAGGGAAGAGATCAAGGCTCACAACAAAAGACCTATTCATTTATAACAGCTTGGCTGTGGAACCATTCCAGCATGCTTAAAAATACTTTATCCATTAGTTGGGAACTATTTTCTAAATGACAACTTGCTGCCCACATCTGACCACAACCAGCTCCCTTTTCACATTGAACGTAGCGAGGTTCACGTTGTCAAAAGCAGCTTGCCACCTCTTCTGGATGTTGTAGGGGGGTAAGGCAGAGGTAGGCAGAGGTGCCCTGTGCGAAGCAAAAATCCCTGACCTCCAGCATATAGAGAGGGGAAGTACAATGCCTTTCAGTTCCTCCCAGGCTATTTTAAGAAAAGAGGACAAAGGAATACAACATTTAACTAGACTTCTTCTCTCACAAAAAACAGGAAGAGCATTTTAGGTTAATCAAGTTATTAAAAATAAGATCTGTATATGAGCTCAATGATAGTCCTTTGCAATTTTATATGAGGCTGCTTTATGTTAAGCTCTGATTACGCACCCGAATAAAATCACCAATGTTCCTAGGTATTAGCCAACAGATAAACATTTTTAATTACAAATACTATATACTTGTTGAACAGCAGGATTTTTTTAATCAAATGATTCTCTCCTAGGAACACTTTCTCCTCAGTTATAAAGTGGTATAGCTGGAACTATTAATATTTTATGCTAGGGACTGTGGTTACAACTTCATATAAAAGCTTTTCTTTATCTGAAATGTGACTGTTGGTGTAAAGTCGGCATTTCTACCTTCTCCCAGTATTTTGTTGCATATGCTTTCAGAGCTTAGTTTGAGGAAAATGAATGTCTGGTTTAATGTGTGTTTATTTCTCTTGACACATACTTTGCATCCTTATGTTAGTTTGCATTGAGACTCTGGAGGAGATGCTGGGAGAATATTGTGCAGTTGATCTTCTCATCAAAGTATCAGCTTTTCTAAACGTGTCAGTCAGTTACAGCAAAAAGTACTCTATATTACAATATATGTTATCTGATTCACCTTCTTACAGGGATCATCTTTGTAACCTTTTCTCATGTGGATATTCTTAATAACACCAGCCCTGTGTAAATGCAAAAAGACTGCATCTGTATCTACAGCATTTGTTTAAAGTAAAAATGCAGTGAACAAATGGTGAAGTTCTTAAAACAAAGTATTCAATAATTTATATTTGGGATTTAGATTTTAGATATAGAGTCACAGGGTTCGAAAGAATTCCTTGCTTTCTTTTCTTGGTTTAGTTGATTACTTTCAAGCCAAGTGATGAAATTGGGCATTGTAAATAAATATTCATATGTGTCCAGTTGTGCAGAAACATGGTTGTATTGTACAGAATGCAATGAATGCACAATAGCTGCCTTTTTAGCTTCCTGAGACATGATAGCTCTTAACCTAGGTTTGCAGGTACCTTGAAATATTTATGAATAATACAATACAGATTCTAAAATATAATGTCCTTTTATGATTACTGGCACATTATAACCCAGCTCTGCAAAAGGCCTATGAAAAATGGAAGGGCAAGATCAAACATTTGTTTACATCTCACCTCCGACAAAATATAATTTTACTTTGGCTGACCTTTAAGTAGATGTAACAATTACGTAATGAAGTAAACCACAAGCCAAATAGAGAAAGAGGTCACACAATCCAAAATGTACGAAAACCAAAATCTAGTTATAATTTTATCATGAGAAATGCTATCTAAATTTTATGTGCAATGCTGGGCTTGTAAATGTTTCTAATTTAATGGGGAAATGTATCCAGATTTTAATAGCTCATTTCATTTTCTAGGCTACATCAAAGAGTGAGATGACCTCAACGCAATACCAGGAATGAAAAGAATTCCTGAATCCTGAGCCCAGCCGCAGGGTAATTTCAGAAGCCTTCCTGTCACTGCCTGGCTCCTGTCTTCTGACAAGTCGGGATTTTTTTATTTAATGGCAACATTTACCTACTGCGTAGGAACACTGTGAAGATTAATTCACTCGCATGCCATGTGAAATATGAAATGTGCTGGGAAACAGATCTCAGTTGTGGAAGTGGAAAGGGCAGTTGCGGTGCGCTCGCACACTGTCCAGGAGAAAGTGCCTGGTTGGCTCTCTTGACTTTGCTCTGTCACTCCCTCCTCAGAGAACTCATTAGGGCAGAAAGGAAGGGGTCTCAGGGACTGGCTCCTCTTTCCAATCCACAGTGAAAAATGCTCTGTGGCCCTCAGCCCAAGCCTGTGCAGTCTGCTTCCATGTCCTTGGAACATGGACAGGTGTTGAGCCTTGCATAAACTTCTCTCTCATTCACGCCTGGGCTTCTCTGACAAAAGTGCTTTTAGCTGAGGTTGGAGATTAACATATGTACAGAATTGCTAATGAGACAAATTTGACCCTCAAGCAAAACAGAGGATGATCAGCTTGGCTACATAGGTGTAACCCATATAGCATGTTCCACTTGATTATTGAATTCTAATTTGTGGGGCTAGTGGAGTCCTTAAAACAAAGAAAGGCTTAGAAATCCCTGCATCCTCAAATGTGAGCAGTCTTAAGCAAGAACTTAGCACAACAAAAGGTAATTATTAATAGCAATATAATATTTTTACAATGAACACCTCAGAAACACAAAGTCACTATTCTTCGTGGCTACAGTAGCAGTGTCCTGTGCTCCATTGCATGTTTTAATTACTTAAATAAACTTGTCTAGAAAGAAAACTGTACCGAATACAACAAGAAACAGAGCTATGCACTTGTTAATTCTGTTTATAGGGATATATAAGAAAAGGAATGTTTGTTTAATGAAATATAAAAAATAAGTAGACAACATAATAGACCACTCATCTCTGTACCAGGTAAGACCAAGTTCAAAGTAGCTCATTATCTTGTCTCTGACATTAGCCAGCACAAATGCCTATGCAAGAACAATTATATTTCCTGAGTCTACTCTTCCAGGCCACACATATTTGCAGTTCAGAACTAGCTGAACTAGATAATTCTTCTTATTCAATAGCCTTTTTGGGTAGTTCATGCATTTTTTTTCCGATTCTTTTTCAAGCCTCTATCAACTTTTAACACCACAAATGTCCTGTAGTAACTTAATTACATGAAGAGGGGTTGTTTTTTGTTTTGAACTTGCCATATTTTAAGTTCATCTGACAGCTCCCTTTTCTCTCTGCACAATCATTCCCTTTTTAACTCCTCTATAACCTTGATGATTTTATAAAATGCTGTTACATCCCTCTTCACTTGTCTTTTTTGCTAGCCTGAAGAGTCTTAAGATGTTTAATTAAAAATCGTGCTGAAACTGTTTCATACTTTTGATCATCCTTGTAACCTTCTCTGTATCCTTCTGACTTGGGGAGGAAGGGGAGAAAAGTGAACCAGAAGTATATACAGTGTTCGAGATGAGGGCACACTGTGGAGTTGCATAGAGGCGAAATGATATTTTCTGTTTTGAGCTGACGTTTTCATAGAACTGTTTCTCTACACTTATCCACTATTTATAAGTTGAAGATCTCATTCCTGAGTGACAGGTTGTGTATGTTAAGTTAGATTTATATATAATTAAAGCTGAGGTTATTTTTCCCCATGGACATACTTAACATTTATTTACATTTCATTTAACTTGCTTTTTTATTACCAAGTATTCTGTTCTACAACTCTTCTCAGTTGGTCATCATTCTTCTTGTCCTGAATAACTTTGTAATACCAGCAAACTTTATCATCTCACTTTTCACCCACCCATTTTCTACTGTGTTGAAGAGCACAGGTCTAGCACACACTTTTGTAGGTCTCTGCTACAAGTCTCCCTCAACTGAGAAAATTGACTATATAAACTTATTTTTCCTCTACATTTTGAGCAGTTATTCATCCATTCAAAAACATTCCCTCTTACTCAATGGCAGTGTAGTCTGTTTTACAGGTCCTTGACAAGGAACATTGTAAAAAGCCTTTTGGAATTGCAAGATGACTTTGCTTTACAAAAGCCACAGAGCTTCTCCTCACACAATATATTATATTTATTCACATCTACTAATTCTATTCTTCTATTCTGTTTGTATTTGCCCAGTTCAAATGGGAACAAGTAGTTTTCTTGATCTTCCTTGGAATTTTTTTTTTTTTAATCAGCATCACATATGCACCTTCCTTTCCTTATCAAAAGGTATCAAAGCAGTTTAAAGCAAAAAGTTACACACTGTAGTAAATAATCTGGCATCCTCATACCTAAATTACTCTCAAGTTCTTGATTTTGTACACGCTAAATTATCTTTTAATTTTGTAACTTCTTTCCATGAATTCTTTTGTTGAAACAGATGCTTTGATGTCAGAACCTGTTTTTCAAGGGCTTCTGACATGGGACCCAAGTTTCTCCACAGTTAACACAGATGCAGAAAAAATACTTGTAGTTTCAGCTTTATCTTCACTAAATCTTTTTTGCATACCTTGATTATCTAACATCTCTACAAACTCTTGTTTTCTTCTTGTAAGCTTCTTGTTCTTCACGTGTTTGGAAAAAAAGAAAATCTCGCTATATCTTTTGCAAGTTTTTCCTTAATTCATATTTTCCCCTTTTGGCTGTCCTTTCCAGTTTCTTCTTTAAGAAGTTTCTTCATTCTGATGTAGTTCACTTTTTCAAAATTAATGGGATTTTTGGCTTTGTTTTTCTGGCAATGATTTTGAAATTAAGTACGTTATGGCCACTCTAAGCTTTCCGTGTTGATTGCAAACCGAGATTAAAACATTAAAACCTGCTATAGCTCTGCTTGCAATGACATTTACATTAACACCTTTTATTTTAATGTAAGGGAAATGAAATGAACTCTTGATGTACCTAGAAAAGGGCATACACATAGTAAAGAAATGGTGGTAGATCGTGGTACAAGACTATTAGGATAGCACCCTGGAATTTAAAATTGTTCTTGATCATCTCAAAGATAGAGAATGACAGTAGCCAAAAACCAGCATCACCCAGTGCAACTGACCTTCACATCAGCTCCAGCCAGTGGCAGCTGGACAATGTCCTATGTGCATTGCTGAGCTGAGGATCACTGTCAGCACCAGTTCACAGGCCTAGGCAGAACAGATGATTGCTCCCACAGCAAGCACTGGGATATTGGCTCACATAATAACACATTTGTCTCTTTCCCAAAGCTTCACTGTTTTTGACACCCTTCTCTGATTTGTATTGTCTTGCCACAGTATACTCAGGCAGTCAGGTCATTGTGGTGGTGACAAGCAGTGACAGGCACAGCCCCTGTATAGAGCTGCTTGCTGAGGTGATGGATCATACATGATGCAGAAAAGATAGCTATTAAAAAGAAATAAAGGGCAGCATGTTAGGGATGCAGCCATTGTATTGGGCCTTCCATGAGCACCTGATGGCAGCTAACTTGCAGTCCAGATGTCAAGATGATCCTCCAACCTGGAACAGTCTGTATGTGGTCTCTGACCACCACAAATGGCACTGTGATTGACCCCCACAGATTAGACTCTGTGGAAAAGCCCAAAATACTAAACTGGATACAACAGGCAACACTAAATAGAAAGAGGAAATTGGGATCACACTGGCAAAAAAGACATTAAATGGGACAGAGATGGTGATGGATTTTTATACAGAATGGTTAAAGAAAAGTAAGAGATGCTGCAGGATGGTGAGTACCTATTCACCTAACAGGTAAGACAAAATTTGAACACAGAAGTTTGGATAATAGTGATAGCTTTCAATACTCACGGCTACAAAGTCACTCTGTATTTAGGAGGACGGCTGAAGAGCAGTTCAGAATTCAGTCAGTCATGGAGCGTGTTTAACATTTGGCTTCCAATTTGAAGGATCCCAGCCAGACCGGCAACAGTAGGCTCTCCACGACTTACCCTTGTGGCTGTTACCTGCAGCATTTATAGTCTTAATCAGCTGTTAATGCTTCCCCTGTAAGATTATAAAATAATTGCAAATAGCTCAGATCAGGACGTGTGAATGTCACTTAAAGCTCATTTCTCTTTCATATGCTATCCAGCATTCTCTGTAGGCAGCAGATGAGGGTCTACAGAAAAACAGGAGCCTAGAAACAAACAAAAATAACAAGCACTAATCAGAGTGTAATAATCTTTTGAGTTGCACTTATGTTAAAAGGTAATCACTGATATTCACACGGCACTGAATAAGTAGCATTTCATATGGACTTCATAGTTACAGAAAGAAAATAAAGAATCTTATTTCCTAAAGGACATCAGCAACAAAGCACGAAGAAAACACAGTTTTAAAGTTTTAGCACTGGCTTTCAGGAGAGCTGCGTTTTCTCAGTTACGGCATAAGATCCTGTGAGCTTAAGCAAATTTTGCATCAGTTCTGTGTTAACACTGTGCTTGAACACACCTTTTCAGTTGCGATATTGCAGCAGATGGGTGTCCACTAGGTCAGCAGTATTGAGACAAGCATGTCTGGACGTACTTGAAAACAGGTGCCTAGATAACTTAGCTGGTGGAAACTTCTCTTAAAAAGAGTGTAAGCACACCCTGATTAGATGGCAGATGAGGGAATGTTTTCATGACAAAGGGTCTCAAGAGATACCACCAATGTAAGGAGTTGGCATCCCTATGTACCCTGTTCCAGTGGCAGCTGGGACAAGCAGGGTTTGCCATACATAGGAGAGCTGCTGTTGCCACAGCCTCCATACGTGAGCATGCGAGCTGAGAGGGCTTTCACCACAGAGATGCAGTTAGACACCTTGATCTGTGGATTTAACCATATAGGCCTCCCATGTCTCACCTTTCATGTTTTTAAAATACAGTAATAATACCTACTTCACCAGTGTCTGCAAACATTCATTTCCAGCGTATAAGAGGTACTTTGAGATCCTTGAAGAAAGGGCGTTGTTGAGAAAGAATTACTTTTTTATTTCTGTATCAAATGCAGGAAAGATGGTATTCTTCTAAGCGCTATTAAGATTTCTTCACAAAATTGAGATGCCTGAATAAAATAAGAAATTAATAGCAGAAAACTCAACGCTAATTTCAAACATAGATGAACAGTATTTTTCACAACATAACTAATACAGAAAACAAATAAGATTTCAAACCTCTACTTTATTTTATGCCTTTTTATATGCATGTACACTAAAACAATATATATATACATTACACACATGCAAGGGCATAATACATGTGTCCTAGCCACTTGAAAGCTTTTTATCCGCTTGAAAAACAAAGTGTATCTGCAATATGATACTGAATGCATACATCTCTTACAGGTTTATTTCTTTGTTTGATTAAGATTAAAAAAATATGCTTTGGGGTCTAAAATATAACAATTATGAATATCTGAAAGGAAAAAAATAAGCAGTAAATTATTTATATATTTTTCATATTCCATCACATAATCTTTGCATTCATAAATATGGTAATAAAGAACTGTGGACTTTAAAATCAATGATATAGTAGCATGTGAAAAGTAGTACAGTAGTTTTTCATGATAATAACCTTAGTGATATGAGATTCTTTATATACACAAATATGATCTTTAAAATGGCCTCTATCAGCTTAAAAAATGGACAATATCATGAAACTTGTTAAAGCCAAGGTGAACCGTGGCACCATATCCAAATGCAGAAAAAGACAATCACATTTTTCGACATTTCTACAGCTGATGGCATTGAAATGTCAGCAAAGCTCAAAGCAAAAGTACACAATAAATTTGATATTACACCGCATGTTTGATTAAGCCCAAGGGTAAAATTGTAACCTGCAATTTTATTCTGAGTCAGTAGATTTCTGACACATTTTGATTTTTAACAAAGGGAAACTCAGGCTTCACAGAATTCAGCAGGACTGTCATGGTTTTATTCAGACTCTCCTAGAAATTGGTCTTTACAAGGCCAGTGGACACAAATACGTTAATAAATTTTATTATTGTAAAAAGTGTATTATTGTAAAAAGGAATTGTTTCAAATCGCAAGGCTGTGACTATACTCAAAACAGTTTATTAATTAATGACAAAAGTGTGTTGAGACAGTATCATTTTCATCAGAAAATACTGTCTGTTTTCTACTTCAGATTTTTAATACATTAAAAATAGTTCTATACATGTACCTGAAGTTGTTAGTTTTTAAAATGCAAGAGTGTTGTCTATAAAAACCTCAAGGAATTTCTGACCATACATAGTTATTTTTTAAAAATCCATTTATACTCATTATAAAGTATAGGATAATTCCAATAATAGTTAAAAAAACCAACTCTGCCTCACAATGAAGACACGGGGAAACTGTATCAGTTATTGTGACAGGTCTCAGAGAAGAAACGCTCGACTACAGATGAAAGAAATACAAATGGTGAAATCCGCTCTGGTTTATGACCACAGAGCATGGTAATTAACTGACACATATTCAAACACTTTTTAAGAAATAGCCTATTCAAAAGCCACGCATTGTTTTTGTTGTTTCCTAATTTTTATCACACTGCTGGATGGCTCAGAAGTGATGCTGTCAAAGCGGCAGTCAAGGACCGAAGTAATTGGAACTGCTGGGTGAAAAGACAAGCTCCATACAGGAATTTCCTGCCACTCCGGTGGCTGTGACAGAAAAGCCCTGAAAATGCTGGTAGAGATTTAGAATGATGAATAGCTGCTACGGTTAGTGAGAAATCTTGGAAGTTCAGTTTTGTTTTATTTGCTGAAATATTACCAAAGAAGGCTTGAAGCCTGTGACTTGTAAAATGTGACTCCAGAATGACCTCTGACAGTTGGGGTTGCTGTGGATGTTATGCTTCTATTTATCTGTGAGTATTGTCAGGTCCTTTGTCTCATTTCTCAAAATAAAAGCACAACCTTTGTCCCACTGTTTGTCATTATTTATACACTACAAGGTCAATTCCTTTATTTTGAGACCTCCTAATTTTCCTGACATTATTTGTTGGGGCTGTCTTTTCTACCGTTCTTGATAATTATCCCTGTATTCCATTCTCCAATCTTCAGAGATAAACTAACAAGGCTATGTCCACGTAATGGACTTCAAAGTAAATTGTTGCAACGTGGAACCTAATTACCCTGCTGCTCGATGGAATCTGTAACCCTGCTACAGGTACACGGGCTCCTGCTGCCTTGAAGCTCCCAAAGAAATAGGCTTGTGAGAATAACATCCACCGAAGGCAGGCAAATGACACAAAGTAGGAAATGCGACTAAGGATACTGTCCTGGTTTTGGCTGGGATGGAGTTGATTTTCTTCCTATTAACTGGTATAGTGCTGTGTTTTGAATGTAGTGTGAGAATAATGTTGATGACACACTGATGTTTTGGTTGTTGCTAGGTATTGTTTACGCTAGCCAAGGACTTCTCATCTTCCCATGCCCTGCCAGATGTGCAGGGGGCTGGGAGGGAGCGTGGCCAGGGCGGCTGGCCCAGCTGGCCAATAGGCTATCCCATACCATATGACATCATGCTCAGCATATAAGGCTGGGTGAAGAAGAAGGAGGGGGGGCGTTCGGAGTGATGGCGTTTGTCTTCCCAAGTAACCGTTACGCGTGATGGAGCCCTGCTTTCCTGGCGATGGCTGAACACCTGCCTGCCGATGGGAAGTGGTGAATGAATTCCTTGTTTTGCTTTGCTTGCATGCGCGGCTTTTGCTTTCCCTGTTAAACTGTCTTTAATCTCAACCCACGAGTTTTTCTCACTTTTACCCTTCTGATTCTCTCCCCCATCCCACCCGGCAGGGGTGGTGAGCGAGCGGCTGCATGGTATTTGGCTGCTGCCAGGTTAAACCACAACAGATATCTATCAGCACTCCCAGGCAGGGAGCCACCCATCTCCTGGCTGGACGCTGATTGACTCATTCCTCTGCTGAAGTTCTCACATATGAACTCTCTTCTGATTTTAGGCGCTTAGCACAGCGCTTTATTCCTACGACCACAGCATAGAGCTGGGAGTAGTAAGTTAGAGAGTGTAGGTATTACACCCAGTAGACCCAAGTGGAGCATTCACCTGGAACTGCAGGAGACCCACACTCAAATCCCCTCTCTGACTGACTCAGTCTCTCTGGTCTTTGGAGAGCATTCCCCATGGTGCAGTGGTTAGAGCAACTGGGAACAAAAACAACCTCTTTATTTTTATATGGTAAGTATGATTTGAGGATATCTACATGACTAGATGTAAGAGGCAGAAAGATGAATTTTTGAAATCTTCAGGTATTTGACCATTGGCCTGTTTGGCACCACCAGGACTGTGGTTGTGATATCCCGAAATGTATGTCAAGTAGTTTATAGGCAGCACCTTGGACACACAAAACAGCAGTAGAGCAGTGGCTTTGAAGATCTAAATTTTGACCTGAAAACATTAGGCACCTACAAGTTATTTGAAGTGAATGGGCCTTCACATGGTTTCACCCAAGTGGATCTAATTGCAGAAGCAAGGCCTGAAGACTTATCTGGAGAGCATCTTCCAGAAGCATTAAAACTGAAGACTGGTGAAAAATCCATTGGTACTGAAAAAGTGTCTGCTAGACACTCTTAGAGATAAAACCAACACCCAGAATAAATGCTAAAACAATTTTATTTTGTATACGATTTTTCAAGATAGCTACAAAACATCGCATGAAGCAGACAAAATGAAAGCAATAATCTTCAAAGCCTAACACCACATCCTCTTCCTTCCTGGCATACGTACAAAAATGCAAGCTAAAAGAAGGTAACTTCTTACTGAATGAAACCGCTTTCACAGAGACTGGATCTAAACTGCTTTCCTCTCTTCTGCTGAAGTCTCTTTAAAAAACAGAAATAAACAAATCTGAGGGAGCAGAGGAGAAGGACTCCAGCAAACCTAATAAAAAAAGAAAGAAACATATTATAAACTTACTGGTTTCGTTGAACATAAAGTTCTTTCATAACTTCTTTCCAGGAATTACTATAGTTGAACACTTACAAAAGGAAAAGTTCACTGCAAAGTTATAAATGCAAATATATACAATTGATAAAGTTAATTGTCAAATATGTAGGCTCTCACTTTCTCTCTCAATTGTAGAATATGGAATCCCACAAAAATATACACTTTTCACAAAGCCATAGTGAAATGAATTTGCAGGCCTCTAAAGTATTTTTCTTCTGGTTTCTCTTATTTCTCTTGCGCTATTCACATAGCATTCTTTTTCCTATACAACTTCTCTTTTCCAATCCTACTTCTAAGTATTATACTGTATTCCTGTTAACTTTATAGCAATGAACTTTTAAAAGACTAAGTCTCAAAAATTATCTACCCAATAAATTAAAAGCAAAAAACAATATGAAATTATTATGTATTTTTATTTACTTATTATTATTACCTTGGTCCAGTTTACCTAATTATAATGGGCGCTGTGCTATACAGCTGAACAAAAAACCCTCAGACTGTTACCCATCGTTAATGCCACAACTGATTCAATTGAAATAAGAAAAAATATTGACAAGGATCAATGCAATCAAGACTCACCACCAACAACAACAATTAAAAAATCCTAAAAGAAATGTTAATTTAAAAAATCCTATCTTAATTTTCGATGCAATAGATATTGAGAAGATGTAAATTGAAGAATCAGCGCAGCACTACTTCCAGGACACTTTTATTATGGCAGTGCTCAGCTACTTATCAAAACACTGGATAGACAGATGAGAACAGAAAACATTTAAATACAAGCCTGATGCTACTCTTCAAACTACCAGTCATGCTCTGAGAATAACCTCCCAACTTTACCATTGCTTTCTTTGAGACCCATGTCCTCACTCTCACCAATGTTTCCAAACTGACTCTGTGTTTTCTCCTGAGTGTGCTGAAATCATACAGAGCGATCCCTTGCCAACCTTGGAAGAGTTACTGATAACAGGAACATAGGGCTCACTTTGAGCTAGGTTGATATTTTCATTTAGTCTACACATATGTGTATATTGTGAGCTGTCCCTTTGTCTTTGCCCAGTCTGACGGATTACCTATGATTAAAACAATGCCATGATCAACGTAGTCTTTCTGCTCTCAGCCTGCTGGAGCTGCTTTTTGGAGAGAAAGAGTCACAAAACATGCTGGTACTCTTATAAAGGTAAGTGCTTCTTGGCCAGTGGAAGAACAATAGACAGTTTTCCATTACATTCATATAATGTCTGTAAGTTATTAAAAATGCTCTAAGGCATGCAAGTCCCAGGAGAAGTGCCAATTGAAGGGAATATCATTTATATTGTGCCTATTTAAAATATGTTCAAAGAACATTAAAGTTGAATAGCCAGTGTTTCAGACAGGATTCACATATTAGGGAATACCAGATGAAAGGCTATCTACCCAATTTTCATATATATCTGTATGTCCTTGGCTCCTCGATCATACATTATTTTCCACTTCACAGAACATCACCTGGACCTTATGTAGAGCCTTTAGACCACCAACAAAAAATCCCTAGCCTTTAACTAGGTATAAACACTCCTTGCCAGTTGCAAGGCAAGCTATGGAACAAGAATGAGATGCAGGTCAGTTCTCATCCATCTTCCAGGAGGAGGTTGATCTGCTGTCTATAGCCTCTATTAGCTGATAAAGCCAACCACATTGATTTGGCACATTCATTCCGAAGTGTGTTATGCTTACATTTAAGTCCTGGCTCTTTAATATTAGAAATCAGTTTTTCACTCTTTCTGCTAGATCCCAGTTAGATTGATTCTAGCTAGGAATCCATGCAGTTTTACCAAAGCAAAAAGTTTATTTCAGGGTTATCTCATCCACATCTTTGTGATTTTACCTAGAGCATGATCAAATGTGACAGGGATGTCATTGGTGTGATCAGCATATGAAATCTATCTGTTCGGTGCCAGATACTCAGATGTGCTTACTCCTGCCATTTCTTGTCCTCTTCGACCGTTAGGACTTTGGACCTTATCCTAGTTTTAAAAGAAAGCTAGACCCCTAGATGTTCTTTAATTGCTTTTCATTTCTCCAAACAATTTTCTGGTTTTATTCACTTTCTCAGAGAAGGGGAAATTCACATCCAGGTAATGCCACCCTTTGTGAATTGGTATAGTCTGAGGGACACAAATTTCAGCAGAGAATGTACATGCACTTTCCAAACAGAGGTTACTAAATAATTTTATTAGATTTTTCTCCAAATCATCCTTGTGTGAGAATAGACTCAAAGCCAAAAGGGGAATATTTAGAGAGACACAACTGTCATTAATTCGGTGGTTTTAATTAATGTATATCATCAAGTATCATTATCACTTAATAGCTTGCTACTGTGGTCCCGTAATCAGCCGGTGACCATAGCTACACCTATGTCATTTCTGAAAGCAGGCAGTCTTAGCTGATGCCATAGATCTTTATGTGGCTGTATAGATCACACAGCTGGAAACTGAGAAAAGCCTTTAAAACGTCCTACTGTACATTTTCTCCAGTTAAAGTGAAGGGAAATGAAATATTCATACGACATGAAGCTTCCTAGGCTGGAAATAGGGTTTCTCTTGCCAAAGGAAGCAAGCACCTTCTATAGAATATTTTGCTTGCCAGAAATATGGAATAAGCATTACCTGACTTCTTAAAATCACCCTTTTATTTGATTTCTTACCAGACTGAAGTGAAATGTGAACTGTAGCTTTAAGGCCTCTCCCAGACTTAATAAGCTCCAGGTGTACTTGAAGCAGTTAATTGCTTCTGAAGGGAGCTAAGAGAATATTGTTCCAAGAGCCTGTTATTTCTGAAAAGATACTAAGATCAGGGTTTGCTGCCTCAGTGAGTTCCTATGGTGAAAGTTATTCATGTGCAGGAGCTATCAGGCTTGAAAGAAAGAGCTTTTATGGAGAACCTCTTTGTGGAAGGATGAATGCACTGAAGATTCCCTACAGAAGGCTATTTGAATTACATGCATCTTTAACAGTGTATGTTGAACTAAACCCCTCTGAATTTTATGGAAATGGGCCCAAAGTGTGAAGCTGGGCTCATGATCCAGGTTTCCTCCTAATAGAGGGGGCTAAATTCGGTTTTTACATAAGGCTCCTCTCCAGTTCTATTAACTATGAACTCTAGATGGCTGTTTTGACAACTGAACTGAAATCTCGTGGTGTAACTAACTTTCTTTTGAGAAAAATAAAACCTTCACCGACAATAATTCTGCAGCTATATCATGTTCTAACACAGTTTCTGTTTTTCTAACACTGTACAATTAAAAATGCATTTGTATTATTTATGGTAATTAATAATAATGAGATATACATGAAGAAAAAATCTTCAAGATCAATTCTTTCCTTTCTAGCTTCCACATTATCACATCCTGATAACTAACAACGCATTGCAGCCAAGAGATACCATAGCTACTTAGTTATGCTCTTGCAATTTTACATGACTGTCATGTTTAAAGTGTGGAGGGGTTAGTATAAAAAAATAACTTTGGCAAGTGCTTCTCTCCAGGGACACAGGTTTTTAGTAAATCACATCAAATTATGAAACATACATATCATGTTGATCTGTAAAGAAGATCTACCTGGTGACTGAGACACTATGCTACAATTTCTAAGGTGCAGGCTTAGTTAATCTCTTTCAATTTTCCGTTGTGGCCCTGGATAAGTCATCACATTTTTCAGTCTAATCTTGTTCTTGGAAGAAACATATCTATGGGGATTGAAATTTTCCAAAAATTCAGTCTATATGGGAAATTTTAGAACAGATGTTTCAGGTTTGGCAAAATTACAAGTAAGGAAAACAGGCTCTTATTTTGGGAAGCGTGAAGCAATTTTAATGATTGATGAGCTCTCTCTATTTGAGTGTAAACAGGTTGTACAGGAATAACTTTTAAAAAATAACTGACTTTGCCTAATTTTTTACATTCCACATACTTATCCTTACTCTACTGTCTTTATTTTTCTGCACTTGGTTCTTTACTTATAATTCCAAGATCTCTAACACTTTCAGAAGACATGAAAATGTCATCTTCAAATCTGGCGTGACTCAAGTACTATAATATTTGTGTCATTTTCTTCTTATTTAAATTTTCTAAAGACCTTTTCCAGGCATGAGGTGAAAAATTTCAATGAGACACTATCTCCATATCTAGCTACACTCCAACTCAATTTCTTCCACTTCTTGTCATGCTAAACTTAAACATTTCTGTCCTAATAATATAGCTGTGTTTCTGGGTTATTATATATATGGCCCTTCTACACCTTTCCTTTCCACAACTTTCGACACTACTTGAATTTCCATCAAGTCAGAAATCTGTTCATAATTCCAGGAAGGTATACACAATCTCTTGTTTTTTCTGGCACTCTTTCTCAGGGGTTGTTCATTGTTTGCAGGTGATTGGTGGCTGAGACATTATTTCTAAATCCAGGCTACTCTTGAGCATGATTAGAGTGTCATTAAATATTTTTTAATGTACATAAAGTGCTGGCTATGAACCCCAACCATCTGGCATTGCTGTGTCCTGGTGGTTGGTAAGACAGTAAAAGTATACATTCAACCCATTTTGCCCCTAGAACAACAGTAATAATCCAACAGAAACCCAGGATTTGTTTGCCAGAGGAGGAGCATTTCAATCCTGCTGAATATTATTTGTAAATCATTATTATTATTATGCAGTATAAATACAGCTGCATCTTGGAAGGCCTCAGTATCAAGATTTCAGACATGCTCTGTAGTATCAGTAGTTTAATAAGGCACACCCTACTCTCAAATGATATTACAGTTAAGAATCTGGAACGCTTTGGATTTCCAGGAAATTTCTAAGAAGCCTCAATCTTTGTTTATTTAGTTTTACAACTAGTAAAGTGTGAATATGTTCAAGATGCAGGCAGAGTGTGCTTGACAAGGAGGAGTGTGTAGATGGAGGGGACACGCTGGGATGTCACAGCAAAGCAGCCATGCCACTGTACATGTCATACCTAAGAGCACTAAACGTGGGGAGAGGGCCAACAACCCCCTTACTCCCTCCCCCTTTAATAAATTAAATTTAAATATATTAACTTGAGGGCCTCGCCTAACTTAGACATCTCTTTATCTTTTTTGTTTTGATCTCGAAAGAAAAATTCTTTAGGTTCTTCCCCCAAAACAGGTATAAGGGAGTCAATAAGTGATACCATACTTTTAAAAATATGAGAAAAAAAAACACAAAAAAAATCCTACCAGTTTTCTATCACACCTTAAAGTGCTGTTCCACATCATAATTTGCCTTCCTCAGAACCTAAATAAGATCTGGTCGTCCTGTGTTTCCTGTAAACTGTTTGGGCTATTTCAGACCAAGGCAAAAAGCCAGTTTGAAGAACTGCTTTCGAGAATACCGCGTACCAGATGCCCTTCTCATATGAATAAACTTTACTTTAAACATCTTTCCAATTGCAGTTTTGGCACTGCATCTCACAGAGAGATAAAATCCTCACAAATAATTTGTTTTCAAACTGTTTAAGGTGGCATAACCCAAAACTTTAAATTCTACCCAAAACCAAATAGGAACCAGAAACCAACTGATCTCCTCCTTTACTTAACAATTTGATTTAAAGTGTATGTCCCCATAGAGATTCTGAAACACTCCATAGCCGAGTTGATGAAAGTATGGATTTCAGTAACATCTGAAACAAAACAAGACACATTGCCATTTCAGGAACTCAACAGTATGGACAACCATCCTGGCACTTTTAATTTAATTGACAAGTATTGTGCCCTTTCTAGAGTCCTTATACCCTCACATTACGACAGTAGGTTGAAATCTTAGGATGCGGCAGCTCTGTCCTTGTCATAGGATTTCTTAGTATCTCTAAAATTATGCCATCTCAAATTAGTCATGAAGCCATGAATGTGCCACCCAGGAGAATTTTTTTTTTTTTTTTAGGTAGTCGTCTTGTTCTACTAAGATATTTTAAGCCCTCCAGCAAATTATTAAAAAATCTCATTGCCTTTCCCTTCTGTCTAGGCTGTATTTAAATGCAGGTAACTGAACTGCGGCAAAACGGTGTGCCCAGTGGAGTCAGGCTATGACTTCTAGCAACAGCACTGACCAGATGTGTTACAGGAATTTTACAATATAATGTTTGAAACGTATGTTACTATTCAACCTCCTCTGTCAACGCTCGAATCCCGCTGAACAGTGTCTGCTCCGATCATGAATCTTTTTCCTACATGTCCTGTAGTGGGGAACAGCAAGAAAATGAACACTGTCTGTGGTGCTAATGCTATCGCACACATAATAAAGGACAGTCTGTTTGCCGAGTTGGATGGGGTAATAGCCTTTGCATAGCACAAGAGGCAGGCTCAGAAAGTGTTTTACAATAGTAAAATTTGTAATGTTCTCATTTCCACCCATGACAGTGGCTAGTAAAACTTTAGGATTCCCTATGGGTTACCAGGGCATGTGACTAAGAATGGAAATCTTTGGGGTGAGGTGGTTCATAGGCATTCCTTAGCATTTGCTAAGGGTCGTCCTATTCTCCTTCCATTCCAGGGTGCACGAAATAAAAATAAGGGCTATTTAATACCATGGAAATTGAAGAATTATGCTTTCAAACAAATAACAGAAACCTGTTTTCTATAATAGAAACCCTATCCTAAAATCCAATATGAAAAGGCTGATTCAGTGCTAATATTTTTTACCAGTTTATTGACATAGAAGGTACACTGAAAATGTATAGCTTCCTGTTCCAAAGTTGGCTGTTGTCCAGTTTACAGGTCTGACTACTAACTGTCTATTCTAATACCAGTTCTGTAGTTATCCAATTAGGTAGAGCTGGGAAACACACATCAGACATTCACAGCCACATCTGTATGTGACAGACAGAACTTCTGATAGTCAGTGAAGCACACGGAAAGTGGCTGATTAAATTCTTCCATCTGAATTTGTAGGCTGAAAATCTGATCTCAAGTTTTTCCACTCTTTCTAAAATCTGACAGTTCGACATCCACCTCCCCAACTTCAACTGATTCTTAATGTGATTTAGAATGACATGAGGCTGCATTTTTACTCCATGAAATGTGCACTGTAATTTGTTCTAAATGTTAAAGGAGGAAGATTAGTTAGATTTCTATATTAATAACCACTCAAACTAAGCAAAAAATCACTGACTTCTACCTGTTTAGACTTAGGTAAAATATGGAAGGATTTTTTCCTATAATAAAAGCATTATAATTAATCTTTTTTTTAACAAAAGTTAAATTAATAAGCATAATTAATACACATCAGCTTTCATATGTCTTGTTATGAGAATGTACACCCGTATCCTCTTATTGTTTTTGTTGAGGAAAACCGAGGAATCCTTTAAGAGGATTAATACATGCAATGTGCTTTTAAATTATTAAAAAAACACAAGATTTGAAACATTTCTGAGCAGAAAACACTTAATAAAATCTATTAGCAGTAGTAACAAAATATTCAAAAAGTCAATTTGTAAAGCATTTACTTATATTTCCTATGTGCAAATCATTTTGTATGGACTACAAGGATCAGAGAATGAAGTGTCAGCAAATAACTTCTGAAATACAAGATACCCTTGTAGTTAAATATTTCATTTCTGCATGAGTGGTCGTGAACATCTATGGATTTACCAGCCTTTTGTAGCCTATATAGCAGGATAATATGAGAATACCTTCTACAAGTGAAATTGAATTTTAAGATATTCAGATAAAGTGGGTCAGAATAGTATAGAATTATCAACAAACTTAAAACACTTCATGTCAATTTTTATTACAATCAGTAGAACAGAGCTCTCAAAAATGATATAATCTAACCTTTTCAATAATAAAAAAGGAATACTCCTTCTTTAAAAATCTGATCTCACAAGTATTTTTCTTTAGGGAAATACAGCTCATCTCAGAAATATCCCTCTCTTCCTTTCACTGTCATTTATCATTGAATTCAACTGAATCTCTTTCACTGAGACTTTATAATTTCATCTTTAATACCCCCCACTAATCTCCCTCATGGTGGCCTTCAGCCAACAAATGTTCTTTACATTACAATACCCTCATTTATTCAATTCCCAAGAAACAGATCTGTGAAAGGGTTAACCATTTGATTGTCAAAAGCTTTGGGTTCTGCTGAGCTACTAAATTTCATGTGCACTTATTACCCAGGTTAGGTTCAAGCCATTGCTGGGCTGGCACAGCGTTTGCCTAAGAGGGATAGACCCCTGTAGGGAAAACTAGACAATTAGATGATACTCTGCACACCTAGCATTTACTCAGCCTAAGCCATACTGGTATAAACTCAAAGGTAAACCATCTTTCCCTGATTACTCACTGGGAGTGCCAGTTCCACAATAAGGGGTTGCAACTAAATCTAAATTAGAGGAATGAAATTAGTTTACCAGTTCACAGCTCCTGCTGCCCCTCCATGCAATACCATGATGATGTTCTACTTTGTTTCAAAAAGAGGGTGGGGAGAAATCATTTCCAGCTTAAATGGGTAATATGAAAAGACTTCTTTTTCACCATTTATTTTATCAAAAGGAAATTACCTACCAAACAGGCAGATGCAGCATCACAGGGGCTGAAGTGACAACAGCAATGTATTTGTCTCCTGCTCAGTCTTCCCACTTTTGGTATGTTTATCTGACAGTTACTAGGTGAAACTTAGTCTCTCTACCAAGTGACCTGCATTTCATATAAATAATTAAGCATTCTTTGGAACAGGTACATGAATATAAGTTTCCTGTATCCCAGGAGAACGTCCTTGCTTCCTCCCTCCTTAACCTTTCTCCTAATTCACATTTAGTTATTTAATACTGCATTTAATAGCCTTAACAGGAAATGTTGAGGAAGCTTTACCTCCTTTTCGAGAAGCCTGGTGATTAGGACGTTCCCACATTAGATGTGGAGGATTTGGCTTCAGATTCCTGCTTCAAATTACGCTAATTGCAGCATCTTAAGGAGGTCCTGCCCTGTATATTGAGACACATGCCAAGTCGGTATCTCTTTCCAGCTCTTTTCTGTTACAGTGTCCAATTCCTGTAAGGTCTGAGAACACTTCTGAGGTTTGAACCTGTGTCTTGGACTCAAGCTAGAGAATTTTGTTGGTATTTAGGCAGGTGGTAAGCATCTGGACTCAGGAGCATCAGCACCCCAGCCTGCTCACTGGCTGAAACTTAGGAACTTGCACAGCTAGCGAACAGCTAGCTGGGCCGAGGATTCACATAGTGCAAAATATGAAGTGGATTCAAGTAGGCGGGTGCCTCATACTCCCTATTTCTTTCGTCCAAAGACAGGTCTTCATAATTGGCCACCCACAGCCAAATGAAAAAACTGGGTGTTACTTTTACCTTGCCGAAGAAACAGTCTGAAAAATGTTCTTAACCCCCTTGCAAAGTCTCGTTACTGACTTTCTGATGGTCTTGTCACTTTGAAATGGGGGGGGGAGCATCCTGTGATTTATTTGCCAGTCTGCATCATGGTATTGTGAAAACCTGAGTACACTGTCCAATTTTACTAGAACCAAAGAAATGATCCAATCACTTGGAAATACAAGGGATAAAGTTCAGGCATTATAACATCCCATTCTGTGAGAACAAGGGCATATCCCACCCATTCATTCATTGAAAATGAAGCAGAGAAAATGGAGGAAAAGGATAAAATTTCCTTTCTTGTACCAAAAGAGACTGGGTGCATTCTGGGCATAAAGAAAACTGCTACTTGTGATACCAAATGGCAGATAAAGGTTGTTTGATTGCACGGAAGAGGGACTAACAGCTTTTCCAATCTTAAAAACGGTCCTATTAGAGACAAATGAAGGAGTTCTAATCATCATTGAAACAACTCTTTTTGATTAAGTCAGACAGAAGAATCATTTAAGATATAGGAGACAATCAACCATGTTCAGATTTGAAGAGAGCATCTAACTGACATAGCACAAAACAAAAGAAAGGCATTCAAATTATTTTATTTATGAAATATCCCTTACTTATTAAATGCACATTCATATGAAGCCACAGCATAATAATAATTGATATTTAGGCCAAGATGGGTAGGAATTAATATCTTTATAATATAGATGGTGAGTTAATTAAGACAGAGAGGAGGGAAATGGTCTACTTCAGGTCATACAGAAAGCCAGTGAAAATAGTAGGAAGAAGCACCAGATGTCCTGTTTCCGAAATCTCTGTTATAACCATTAGTTCAATAATTCCCAGTCTGGCAGCCCGTAAGGTCTTCTGCCATGCTTCATGCCAGTGTATATTAAAAAGCTAAAACCAAAGCCAAGAGCAAAACTTTGCCCATGGCATATTACTTGCTTACTATTCGGCTGATAAATGGAGCCAATTAGAGACCACCGACGAAACTGCCTAATTCTGCTTTACATGTCTGATGTGTAGAATCAGGTTTTGTCCAATCTGTAAACCTGCCTTTGTTGACTTGTTAGAGAAAAATAAAAGGCATAAAACACTACCAGCAATGAGGCAGCAAAGGCAGGCAGCCGCTGCCACAGTAAGCGAGCGGCTGCAGTCGCGTGCACGAGCACCGCAGTGCTGAGGGGTGGCAGCACCCACCAGCTCCCGCTTCAACGCCGGCCCCAGCAGCTGCCGCGCCTGGTCCAGCAGCAGAGGGTCATTGCTCTAACCCCAACACCGCTTGCGTATGACAAGGAAGTTACTCACAGAGCTTGTCAAATAAATACGGGCCAAATATAAGTTAAATTGAAGCAAATATGATTGACTGCTGCACACTCTAAATACTATGTCATGCCAACTTACATTTTTCAGCCTGATTCTTCACATGTGTTGTGGTGCCACTGCATTAACGTAGCTAAACATACATTACAGGCTTTTCCTTAGAACCTTTTGTTTCAAACTTGGTTATTGTAGTCACCACAGAAATATTAATCAAAATTCATTGCAAGAGGATATAGCTAAAGAGATGTAAAAGTGCTTCTCTGAAGCTATTCATTGAACGTTCTCGATATGTGAAATGAGGTATCACATCACACCATAGTAACTTTGTTTTGTAGATTGCCATCTCTCCCAGAAATCATGGGTAATAGAAGTTTTAATGTTCTTTCAGTCACATGAATGCATATTTCTTTAATTTTTGCTATTTAAAATGAATGTGAATTATAAATTTTGAAAGCAGTAACAAGAAGAGTAACAAGAGATATTAGGAAAATAACTACACTTTTGGCTTTCTGTTGACCATAAATATGAGAAAAAAAGTTAAACTCAGAGAAAACAATTTTTCAATTATGGCTAATACAGAGGAGTTTAAAATACAGGCAACACATGTTAACTTTACATAGAGAGGTATTTGATTTTTAAAATAATACAAGATTGAAACAATACAAGTTATCCACAAACTTAATCTCTCCGATTATGTTTTTTCTTACCAGAGTATCTGACCAGAAACACTCTGAAGTAAAAACAACAACTTTAATAAGGCTATTGTGTGTCTGTGTTTCCCTGGTCTTGGTGATTTTCCTACTATAAATTTTGCTTGGGCAGGATTCATCCTACTTCACCCAAGATTCCAAATGTCTGGTAACATCAGAAAGGCTGAGAGGTCTTGGGGAATCCTAATAGCCTAATGCAATCACATAGCTCTACATCCACATTCAGAAGAGAATAAATCAGACTCACTGCAGGTAAGATAACCTGATCATGGATCTGTATTTCCATGGGAGAAAAAATTCCCCCTGAAAGATTGCAATACTGTGCCTAAGTGTCCAAATATTGCCCCAAAAGCTGCCCTGAAACTCAGATCTTCTAGGGTGTTTTTTTGTCATATGACAGACATACTGTCTATTTGCCTCTGGGAGTTCACCCACATTACCTTGCCAATATGCCTTAAATCTGAACTGGAGAGAGACTTGTTTAGCCCCTAAGTTTATTCATTTTAATATCTTTCCACTGACACTGCAGATATAGGTGGCAATCAAACAAAAAGCAGTAATAGGCTGTCCACATGATGTGGACACTAGCATAGGAAGAAACTAATAACAAAGATAGATATCGGTTACATATAGTCACCCAATGGTTCTTTCTTTTAAGATAAATGCAGTATAAACAATTCTTGGTTTCTGAATCATCCTTTCCCTTTGTCAACAGATATTTTATATGAGATGAAAGACAATAATAATGAAGAACCCTGAGAAAAATGTATTTGCCCCTCATACTGGTTCTGCCCTCCAAATATTAATGGAATATTAACAAGTAATTGAAATTATTGAAATGAAAATGGATTTCCAGTTATCTGAGAATAAGCTTGAGACTACCAGTAGGTTTGTTTTCCTCATTTACATAGAAAATTATACTTTTATCTATATATACTGCTACGGTTGCTTGAGAAGGGCCTTTTATACATTCCTGATGTTTTGATAAGTGAATGTTACATATGAGGACAACTCCCTTTTCATACGTTTTAAACTGTCTACATTTTGAGTCCATTCTGTTCTCTTGTATCAGGAACTATTTAAAAATGCTTATAGCACAGAAATTGTCACTGAAAGGATACCAGCAGGTGGAGGATGAATGCTGCCAATGCTTCCAAAAAAATCAGTCATTAGATTTAATATTAGAGTGTACACATTTAATACTAGAGTGTAGAGGGGGGAAAAAGATGGCAAATGTGGACTTTTCACTGAATTTCTACATGTTTTACTTACAAAGACAGAAGTTCAGGTCTGAAAAGGACTGAAAATATGCCAGAAGTGCACAAAAATATCCTGATGTGAAAGTCCAAGTTTCAGTTACCTATCTGGGTATCTAATTTTAGCACTTTTATATACACACACACACACACACACATGTTCAGCCTTTCATATATTAAAAGATGTGTCCTGGTGATTTACTTTCAGGCACCTGAAATATACAATACAATAGTACAGAAGACATAAAACAATTCAAAATAGGATCGGAGCAAGTGTTTCACAAGGAGTGAAACAATGCAGCAAGTGCTGGAGATAGATAAGGAATTATACTTGGCAAGTGAGACACAGAGAGAAACTGTTCACAAGATCTCCAAGGAACAGTCTGTGCCTGTCAGAAGCACTGAATCTACATTTTGTTAGGTTAGATATCTTCGACATTCAAAGAAATAAATGTTCCCATATCCTTTTCAAATGAGTCCCAGGTTGACTCAATTTGCATGGAAATGTTTACACTTCCTTCAAGGTAAATCATCTAAACTTACTTTTTACTGCGTTGAAATGAAAACTAATTTATCACTTCCTATTTACAGTACTGGACTATTTACAGCCAAATATGTACCGCACATAGATATAACAAAGACTTAACCAGCTAGAATCTTTTGCACTAAAAGCAACATGTAGACATAGTTATAATATTTTTTACGTGCTTTCAATAAATGAAGTCAGTTTTTTAAACTACCAGTATGCACAGGAGAGTTAACAGGGTTTTGGCCCAGCTGTGTGAAGGAGCTGAATCAGGAGCAACATTCCCATATTTTGGTGTCAAAGAGCCAGCACAAGTGGTGACTCTCGCTGCCTCAAGTATGCAATCTGTGAGCAATAGCCTTGGTCATAGCTTTGTGATACCTACCGCAGGATCCACTGGTTATTTGATTAGTGCCTAAGGGCGAGTACCAATGACAGCACTTACAGCATCTTTCCAACTGCCTGCAGGACTCACTAGCCAGTCCAGGCTCAGCGAGTCCCCCAGGACCACTGGGTGTTGAGAGGCTGTCTTCTAGCACTGCCAGTTTTTTTTAAATTGAGACATTGTCAATCATCGCCACAGTTTTCTGGAGCACATTAGTGAAGTCATCAACAGGGTTGATGGAATTTTAAATAAAAGGCACAAACCACAGCTTAGAGCAAATGTGTGGGTCTATGGGATATTAATGTAGCATTATGTTTGTATGGCATCTAATGAGATTTGTTGCTGTACTCGTTCTCTTGCAGTACTTAGCCATGCAATGGGAAATAGCTGGCAGTATCAATGTAAGCGTCGAGGAGAGCATGATAAAGCTTTCAGGACCTGGCAGCATTAGATTTCCCAACATGTGTGCCATGGTTCTGATTCTGCCTTTGCATGTTAGGAAGAAGATCTCACTGCTCTCTTGAGCCTCAGATGGAGCCAGGTTAAAGGTTCAATGGCGCAAGAGGAACGTGAACTCGGTGCAGTATTGGTGTGCAGCAGCTGTGCTGCTGTCCCTGCTGGTTCCCATCTCCTGACGCTATGGGGCGGGATGGAGCTGGGGGACGGCAGCAGAGCTGGCACGCAGTGGGACCAGGGGTGCAGTCAGCAGTGCTGTCATTGCCCCGGGGTTGAACCGCTTTGCTGCTCCAACAGGCTGCCTAAGGAGCTGCCTGCTCTGCTCACACGTATAGGCTTCGTGTCCTCTGGTCCAAAAGGCTGTGCAGGAAGGCCGTGCAGGGTTAGGTGGGAGGCACAGCACTGTCACACAGCTTCAAATGTGGGATTTTTGCCTTTCAGTACAAGGCTGTCTCTGCATTCGAAAAGAACCATAAACTTCTTAGCCAGACAGGCACGAAAATATGAACTTGTGTATGTATGTGTAAACTCAGATGAATTAGCTTTGACATTTAGATTTCCTTAATTCAGGGGAGCCCTTGCTTGCAAGTATTTTGAGCCACAAAAGCCAGCCCTGACAACTTTATTTGCTCGCCATTTAGTAATTGTATATTTCAGTCACCCAAAGATGTTCAAATGCTGGAAACTGGAAAGAAGTATCAGACATTTTTATAAATACAGTGACTGATTCCATGATTTATTCATGAGGTTATAAGGTACTGTTGGGTTTAGCAATCACTCCATAAATAGGGCAATAAAAGCACAGACCAACACCTTTCACTTACCCTAGTAAGTAACTTCATGGTCAGATTTGTATGGTATACTGAGCAGAAAGCCATTTTCTATCAGATAATGAAAATATTTAGAAAACCTCTAGAGCAGTGAGGGCTATAGAACTCCTAAAACTGTAATTGTTTTACGCCATTATTAGGAATGAAAATATTGGGAAATTATTGAAGTTTCCCAGTAAATAGGGTGTTACACCAAATAACCCTCAGGCTGCTAAGAAAAGCCTTTTTGAATTGCGTGAAAAAGGGTGGTTACTTTTTCATGTATCTTCTTCTACCGCATCACAATAATTATATGTGTAACAATATCCTTGTTGTCATAAATCTTGTTTTATAAGCAAAGCAGCTATCATTCAGAGTACAGTGTATTTTATAAACTGAAAATCAGAAAAAAGTTAAAATAAGTTTTAACAAATGTAATTGTGTAAGGCTCACCAAAAGCAACCACACATACTCTGCAATAACTCTTTAGCATATCAACTCAACTCTAAAAAAGTTAAAGACAAATGATAACATTCATTATTTAAAAACGAATAAACTATTTGGGTTCACTTAAAAGTTGGGCGTGTTCTAAGCTGATATTTTTATTCAGTGTGTTGGAGAAATATCTTTTCTCTGAAGTGAGACCTGGGTCTAAATCTTTCTCCCCCACATGGAAAAGGGGGCACCATGCATGGCATGTGTGGGTCTGATTTTGAAGAGTTTGTGTGGGCTCTGCTTGATCAACAGCTGAGGCATCTCCGAGGAAAACCTGGGGAGGCTCGAGTGATAGCAACAGTTACACTGGCAAATATAATCCCACCAAACTGCTTTAAATTATCTGCATTCACTACACATTAGTAACCTATAAAGAACCAGTTTTTATCCTTTAACCAAAAGTACAACAGAAACTCCAGATCTCAAAGAACCCAAAAAAGCCTGAAGGAAATCAGAACAGTATATTAACGTGACCAAAATGTTCTTAAATCAACTGAAATACAAGCTTCTGAATTTCTAGACCGTACTCCAGTCTACTAAAAATATATAATCAGAAAGTCTGCTAAACCTTTCTTAACAGATTCAGCTCAACGACTAAATGTAATATTCATGTCACATAATGGAAGCTGTCCAACATTATTAAAAACAAATATACTTTGTAATGATTTATTTTACCAGTGCATTAGATCACATAGCTTGTTTTTTATGCAGTATTTCCGTATATTTTTGAAATGTTATCATAAAGTTAAATTACTTATAAAGGATGAGTACGTGGCATTAAAATAATTGATAGATTCACCAGAAGGTACGTTAATGACTGCAAATCCTGTTTAGGTGGTGTGGTTCGGTTAAGCCCAGGCAACAAGGCAGAGTTAGGCCTGGTAAGTCCCACCTGGTAAGTCATCACAGCCCACAAGATTTGGCTTCCCAAGGACAACTGGATTGGCTTTTGGATACAGGAGGGAATTATTTAGTCTGCATTTACTTACTTTACTTTGGGGCGAATGAAAGCAGTGATCCCACCTGCATTTAAAGCAATGATGGTGGCACAATACCAACACCAGCTATCTCATAGCGTATATGTCTGGGGAGCTTGGCTAGGCAAAGCCAGGTAGATTTCTAGTTGCAACTAGCCAAGGTACTTTAATGGGTGTAAAATATTCTCAGTGATGAGATCCAGCGTGATTCCAGGGCTAAGGGACAATCTTAACAAAAGAACAAAGTGGGTGTAAGTTCTCGAACTATCACCAGGGGCTCGACTTGCTCTTGGCCATCTTGGGCAGCAGGTTCATACAAATAAACTCTGCAAAAATATTTTTTTCTTTTTAAAATGCGGCACTTCAAGATCTGTGCCTGCTAGAACAGCTCCTTCTCCCAAATAAACAAACCAGCAGTTAAGTTCATGCTCAGCTACTGCCTTCCAGATCTTTCTTCCAGCAATAACAAGGAATTTTTCATATGCCAAACACCTTCCTAATTCTCAGACAAATCATTAGCAATGTGAACTGTTTTACAATAAGTAAAACTAAGGAGGTTACACATGATTAGCCTAAAACCACAACGGCAGCCTGTGTCTGAGCAGAATACAGAGCTGAGCTAAATAAAATAATTGCCGGTCCTTCTCCCTGACTGCCTTCAGAAGCCAGTCAACTTTGTGCCGCGATGGGAGAAAGTTACCATTTACACTATGTGTTCAAATGTATTTATATACTTTATATTGTTATGCCAAAAGTAGTTCAGTCAGCTTTTAGGAGCCCATTTGGGAATTTTTCCACTATCGTTGGCCACATCTGTACTTCCTGTTTTTATGGATGATTCGTTTCAGGAAGTGCTGAGGCCACAAAAAATACACAAAAGTATCAAAATAAACCAAACCCAACTGAACCTATGTTCTTCATGTAAAACCAAAGCACAATCTCATGACTTTGCAGAAAAAGTTGAACTTTGTGAAATTTCAAGAATTATTTTCAGCCTTTTTCAGCACCTCACCATTTCCTTTGTTTCTCAGCTACAAAGTTTGGCGCTGAACTTGCTGAGTTTAAAAGAATAGATTAAAAGGGGGGAAAGATAAGGTTGTTATGCACAGTGAAAAAGAAACTCACTGCTCTGCACCACCTTTTTCCATCAGTCAAAAAAATATAACTCCAAATAGTTCATTTACAGCAAATTAATTTGCATAAGGACTTTGCAAAGTAAAATATAGTTGCACTCTCTATAACTGCAGTATACTTAACTTCATATTAAATAATCTACTCCTATATCAGTAGCGCGATGCAACTTCCATGAGAATGTCAAAGCTCTGCTTTGTTAATGTAGTTGGGTTTTCTTCCCGAAATAGATTTAGAAAGAGTCAAAGATTTCTTTCCTTGTCTGATCACATCTGTAATGTTACAATGTGCTCAGTGCGCTCACATCTCAGGAGTAAACTGTTCTGCTGGGTTTTTTTCAAGGCAACTAACAAAAATCATTATTATTTTGGCTACTTACTAACCTTTTAACTGTTGCGCTAGCTACATGCTCACCAACATCTTTCTCATAAAACTTCTGTAAGAATCACAGAATTACTGAAAAAAAATATTTTTACAGTGCAGTAGAACTGCTAAGCTTTTGCCTCGTTTTTGATTAATTTCATGCCTGACTCAGTCAGAGATTAGGCCCTGACACAGGTTATAATTAAATATTGAAATCATGAAGTGCAAGAATGTTTAATTTTTAAAATATGAGTTTTAATTTACCTCATACAGAGAATAGCTCTGGTCACCTGCAGAGATGCATTACACACTACATTGCCTAATGTAGGATGCCTGAATAAGGCTGAGCATACAGTTAAAGTAAACTAATGCAATTTACTGAACAGCAGTCAAATATTTATCCAGTTGATGAAGCAGACTTTATGTGAAACTCAGACAATAATTAAAGAGAAGCCTTGCTTAAAACATGCTTATTCCAGTTTTCACAAATATGTTATACCAAAGCAGCATCTTCTTTTTCTCAAATATTGATGTTCTCCTAACACATTATACAGTGAGCTTGTCCTTGGCATTCTCTTGACTATTTAATGAATACATTTCCTGGCATTTGCCTTATCTTTGTTATGTTGTTCTTTGGAGAGCTAAAACTATTAGTTAGCCCTTGACAGAAAAACATCAGAGCAAGCTAGTAAAAGGTCTTACAGTGTCAGAGTTATTAACATGGTATTTGATTAAACCATAGAAAGATGGGGAATAGATACAACAGAATATGTCCCCTGTACTTAGACTTTCACAGCCTTGGATGTTTTTTCATAGAACTTTTACATTTGTTTTTGTCGTTTTATCTGAGCAATAGTCTGAATAGTCACAGGCTGAATACTAATCCTACGATTATTTTGTAGTGTTGTATCTCTATCATTCCAAATAGAATTGAATATGTCAGATATTTCCAGTTCTTCAGAACAAATATTTTTGCTTCAAGTTTCAGTTTTCATAGTAAAAAAAATTTTTAAATCCTTTTATACCAACAACCTGAAATACGTGTTGAGGAGATACAACTTACACAATATATAACAAAAGGTAAACAGTTAGCATACAGACATTTATAAAACTGTAAATGGTCTCAATTTTTAATTTATAACATTGAAGTTTGTGTACTGCATAATTTACAAGCAGTATTAAATCTTCACATTTCAAAGCCCTATTAAAATCAGGAAGCCTGAGTAGTTGTTCATCAGAAACACCTAATACTGACCACAGTAACAGAGGAGACAGAGTTTTGACCTGATCTATATTCCCGAAATAGATGGAAGCATATTTCCATAATAATCTACCTACCAGTGAAGAATATATAGTCATCGGCTATTAACGGCCATCAGGAAATCCACAAATTTTTCAGTAATACAAAGCTGATGAAACATTGATGTCCATCACCTTCAAAATACACCATATTTCAAAATACACCCTGCAAATGACAGTTCATTTAATCCAAACACTACTATTTTTTGCCACACAGCTGGATAATTCAACATAAAGTGACTGCATGAGGTTTCTCCTACACTGAAGTAGCATTTTTGTTTTGACAGCTTTTTTTACTTTGATAATGTCACACATAAACAGCCTCTGCATCGGGAAGTCTAATGCTGTGTTTTTAAGAAATCAGGATTATCTTATTTAGATCAGAAAAGCAATAAAGACAAATGCCAACAACACCAAGTTAGCACATCAGAAAAGCTCTTGAGCAAGAGCCTAACTGGCATAAACTACCATAACTAGTTCAGCGGAGCTGTGCCAGTGTGCATCAGCTGAGGTTCTGGCCTGATATTTAGAAGCTGCATCCAGCCACACTTCATTTCCAGCTGCAGCCTCCAACCCAAACCAGCTGCATCTGCAAGCAGCTAGAAGGCTGCCTCGCAAACTCTGTATCTGGACTATTTCTATTCTTGAATGTACAGTATCACCTCAGTCTTTGCTGTGCTTAAAGCCAATATACCACAAACAGTTACAGATTTAAGTACAATGCTGCTGTTCTTACGTGCCCTAGGGGTCAGGAAAATTTAGAGGATTTCTGCATATGTGAGCTCCGTAAAGTTAGAAGATTAATGTGTATTAACAATAGGACAGTACAGCAACTAGTTTGAGCTGCAGAGGATTTGGCATTGTGTTCTGCCATTCTGTTTGCAGTATTCATGTCGTTGCTCAAAGCATGTAGGAAAATGACAAATGATAAAGTTTAACTGAGACACTACTCACCAGTAAACTCATCTGGGGATTATCAGCCAGTGGTTTTTGTAGGGTAAGGCAACAATCCCACCTAGCTTGTTTCCTCTCACCTAAATGGGAGAGGTTGCTGTCAGCCCATCTTTCTACCTGCCTTTTCACTGATGATTGAGGAACTGAGAAAAGGCAGCTGGTTTAATTTTAAATCGGACATAAACAAACTCAGTCCTATTCACCAGCTGTATTACTGTTCAGATGATTACATAAAGAACCTCCTTGCTAACGCAGGTACAACACATATAGGAAGAACTGAAGCACCAGAAGCTCAAGCAAGACTACTAGTGCTGTCATACTGTATCAGATTTTGTGGTGATATTTACAATCTGCTGTTGTGGTCGATTTGTACAGGATCTTCAGTTTTGTTACACCATGACTTAAGGCTGTATCCAGCCCTCAGATTTCTAGGATTTAAAGACTAATGTAATGTCATAAAGACTAATGTAATGTCACAAAGGTTTGTCTTTATTACACTAATGTTTTTGTTGGTTTTTTTTTTTTTTGAAAGCAAGTGCCCAATTAAGCAATAAAAGCATTGATTAAACTATGAAATATAGCACAAATTTTAAAATATTTTGACTACAGTATTTTATAAGTAACCATGTTTGAACACTTTTAAATCCTTTTCAGTATGGTTGGGTTTGTGTTCTTCTCCCCAAAAGGTTTCAGAGCTAGTGAAAATATTTTAGTAACTATTGTGCACCATCAAACAGATAAAAACCTGACCTTTTAGCTGTAAGTGAAACAGGATAAGATTATAGGACATCTGCCATTTTTTGAGGATCACTTTGGTTTGTCTGCAAACATTGTTGAATGTCTATAAACTCTGGGCCCTATTCAGAGCCAGCTCTGTGGTGATTCACATTAGATGACATTACACTGATTTTTTTCTATTCAGCTATTTCCCTTTAAAGATCCCATTTTAACATAATAGAACTTTTTAAAAGACATAGGAGTTTTATGGCCCATTTGTGACCCAAAGTCACTGAAATCAGCCCAGTCCCTACCTCTCTGTCCATAAACACACACAGACGACCCCAGGAAATCACATAGTAGCTGATTAATCCACAAAACTTCCACTCTGCATTTCTTTGTACTACAGCTACTGAGCGTTTCCCAAGGCCATACAAAAACTCACACTGCTGCTCCCAAAATTTCTGGCACTGCAAAAGATGCAACTTATTCCAGCAGGAAATATAAACACAGGCAAAAGTCTTAGGTGAAAAAACCCAAAGATTCTTGTCTCTAAAGCTCACATTTTTACACCTTTATACCTCCTTTGTGTATACGTAACCTGACTTATTCTCCTTCTTGTTATACCTATTTACTCCACAGATCTGAATGAGTCTAATTTGTGTAAGAGCACCCTCATGCTTTACTGGCTTTCACATCATCTTAGCTATAATCCTTGCACTTTGTTTATCAAGATCTAAGATTGTATGTCAGGGAAGCTGTCACAAGATTGATTCTGTGTTGTCAAAAAGAAAAAAATAATGTTTGAAGGACTTAATACTGTGGCCCTTAATTACAAGACTAATTGTACTTAATGGATCCACTCATGGGGGCTGCAGGAGTGGGTCTGAACAGATTATGTATTGCCCCCTAGAAACCTCTACTTGCTTGGCACGCACCCACTAAGAGTAAGGCTGATTGACATGCCAGAGCAGATGCCACTAACACAGAGGGCCGTGAGTTTAGCCTGCCAGAAAGGATTCATTTTCACATTGAACCGTTCGCTGCAGCAAGATACATGAGTACACACTGGCTTGTGACTGTTACAGCCCCATGCTATTTTACAGTGCATAGAATCTGTAATGGAAGAAATCATTCCACAATAAAAATTATTTAAGATGGCCTTACTTAGCCTGTATGCATCATAGGGCATCAAATTATTTTACATGGTGCATAATGACCAGCTATTGATGTTCTCCACTCAGGCTTACCAAGTGAATGGAAAACTTCACCTATGCAAAAGGAAGGTTCATCATGCCATACTGTACAGTGTCTTGCCTTGATGGCTACTACTGAGATTAAATAACAGCTAATGGCTACTTAGACTAATTCCAATGTTCTTACAGGTATTTCTTCTGTACCTCTAGGCATGTTGATGCACATATAAATGTGTGTGTATACATACAAATCTATACCTGTAAGTACTAGTGTTGGGATCACATTAGCATAGTGTAAATGTTTGTTTTATCTGAAATGTGACCTCAGTACTAGGATCCTTTTGATAATTGCAATGAACCATCATCTCACTATTCGAATGAGTGATACTTTTTAATAAATAAATAAATAAATGAAGCTTTAGAAGACTTCATATTTCCTTCAAAGACAGATATTTTTTTTTTTTTAATGGGAAATGTGGCTCCTAAAAGAAGTCCCACTCATATAGTCTAATTTGGAGACTGTCTTCTTGATGCTTTGGTAAAAAAAAAAATATCCCCCCTGCCCCAAGCCATTCTTAGTGCTGATAGATCAATTAGCTAGATTGGTTTTTCCATCTTTATATACGTGTGTGTGTGTAGACACAAACACTTTCTTTCATTTGAAATGTAAAAATAATGCCAAATTCTTGTTTGAAGTTGTTAGATGACAATTGCTCGTAGAACTATAACCTTACTTATGCAAATCACTAGAGTTCATGGTAAGTCTGACATTTACAGAATTAATGAACTAAATAATTAAGTGACCTGGTAAGTGAATTGGTAAACCAGAACTATTAATCTTTTAATGAATTCTTTACTATCACTTAAATAATAAATTTTTTGCATAACTTTAAAGGATTACAGTAAAGAAACATTAGAATAGAAAATCCATTATGGAAAGGAACGTTGCTTTTATAAATCTGTCATTATGTCTCTTTTTATTGAATTCATTTCTATTCAAGATTTAGAAAAGTGGCAATTCCTGCACTGGTGACTAACAGTCCCCAGCATTTTAGTGGTAAGATTTTTTTTCTTGCTAAGACAAAAAGTCTAGGATCATTTACTGCTTCAGACAAACCACTGCCTAAAGTGAGTAATTAGCATACAACTGTAATTTAAGAAATCCCCTATTTGATGGTGTGCATCACACATGTTTCAAATTTTCAAAGCACTAGTAAGTTAACTAGGCTCAGTAAATGATGTTTCTGAACCAGTTCCAGTTAGAGATAAATTTTCTTTTTTTTATATGTTGCTGGCTTTCACCTTTCTACCAGCTTTGCACCACATCTCTTACTTTTTCATGTTAGAGTATCCTGAACTCAAATGCTCTCTTAACCTCCAACATACCAGTATTCTTCATATCCTATCCTGATTGGTACATAAATTTGTCTTTCCTCATCTTCCTCTCTATGGAGTCCACAGTGGAATTAGACATATTAGAGTGGAAATTTGGAAGTACCATATGTTTCTGTATGGTACAAGAAATAAAAATTATGTATTTCTCCCACTCAGGAAACCATTGCTGTATGGACTTGAAGAACACATTCTTTTCTATTATATCTAGATGTCCATATGTACCAGAGATAACATACAGTACAATACATGTGCATTTTTTTGGCTACATAATCTGATATGGCATGACTGCCAAAGATTTCAAGGACTTGTAAAAAAGGCTTCAACATTTTTTCCCTTTTTAACATTGCAGCCACTGAAAGCAGCCAGGTAAAAACAACAGCATGTGTCCAAAACTATTAAAACAACATTTCAAGTCATTTTTACAAAATTAATACTTACACTTAATTTTTGATAAGTCTCCTTTGAAAGATGCTACACAGTGTCACTCGTCTCAAGGTTACAAAACATTTCAAATTGATATTGAAATGTCATAGGGTGATAAATGTAATAATGGAAATAATGAAATTAGCATCTGACTAGGATCTTTCTTTTGAAAAATTATCTCCATGACATACAAAAAAGCAGAAGAGCTACCTGTTGTGAAGACAAAAATAGCACTTGGTGGCTCAATAAAGAAAGAATGGAGTTCTACACCATTTCATTGGCATGTGCCAGATAATCAAGCATCTTTCATTGCAATCCAGCAAGTGGATTGTGTCCACACAACATCCCTGTGAGCTTTCTGAGCAACATGAAACCATTTGAAAGGTCTGTAACATAATGCAAAGACTTTAATTTTTGATCTTACAAATGTTTCTAACGATGTTTCCTTTGTGAGTACAAAGGAATGCACCGAAGATTGGCCATGGCTGATGTTTACTCTAGCCAGGTTTAGTTTTTATAAATAGATCCACTTAAATGACAGTAAATAAAAAGGGCAAGGCTACATGAATATACTACTGTTACAGGTGTGCTTGGGGAACAAAATCCTAAAAATGAAACCCCACAGCCAGCAGAGCCTTACTATTTGAAGTGAGTTCAACTTACATTCAGGAAACTGGTGAAACTTCATCAACAGAAAATCTCATTCTGCTGACCTATGCTGCACCCACACAGTGGGGCTTTTGCAGTTCATTATGCGGGCACAGCAACTGCAGCTGGCAGTAACACCCACAAAAAAAATCTGAAATCACAGAGTACTATTCTGTCCCACAGAACACACTATCATTAGGTAAAAAAGCTGTAGGAAAGCAAGAAGTATAACACAGGCAGCATGCTATTCTGCAAGTTCAGCCACTAATTGTAGCTGCTCAAAAATTTTCTACCAGAGAAGACAAAAACATTTGAAAAATCACATAAACTTAAGTTTTCAATATATTTCATTGTGAAGAGTGATGGGAAGTGTGCAGACAGAATCAGTGGGGCAAGGTAGAATAAGTTCAGTTCACATGAGCATTTGGTATACAGGTGTGCACATTTGTGTTTCATTAACTCCTCTGAACTAACACCCATGCAGAAACTTACCTTGTGTAAAACATCAGACAAGCTATTCAACTTTTCGAGTCAAATAGCATATCTAGAACAAAATACCTGTCATACAGAAAGGGTTTTCTAGTCTGTAGATGATAATGTGATGTAAAAATACCCAAGGAAATCAGAAACCAAATGGAAGGCACTAAGGACTTGCGTGAACAGTGCAACTAAGACAGATTGGTTTCAAAAGAAATTGGGTTGGTTGACATTTTTTACTTAATTATATTAAGGCTGCAGTGTAAGCCAAGCCTAGATATCAAATAATCCATAGGGGAGAAAATAGCAAAAAGACCTAATCATAGCAAAAATGTAAATCAAGATATGATCTCCAATAGAAAATAAAAAATACACAGGACAGAGAAACCTAACTGAAGATTGGATGGTTTGATTTGTAATACAGTGCAAACTTCAGTTTTATAGAAGTCCTTAATTTTTAGAAGTTCTCGCCCTTTCCCCAAAACTTAAATGTTGATTCTTTGATGTCTAATACAAATCAAGTTTAACGCTGCAACTGTTCCTGCAGTAGAGAAATTACCAGGATCTGTTGGTATTTTGATGAAGTTGGTAGACATTTACAGATATGCATAGAAATAATTTAGTAGGTTTTAAAGTTCCTAGATCTCCCATACACATAGCACGAACGTGTACAATGAGAACAGACTCTTTAGAAAACAAGATAAAAATGAGAACAAAAGAAGCTAGCATAAACTAGAACAATGGAAATCAAGACTTGGCAGAGAGATTATCCTTGGAGATTTAAAAATGCATGGGTATATATCAAAAGGCCAATTTTTAAAAATGGAATTTGATTTTGACCCTGAAACCGAGGGAGAAAGTCACAAAAATTTTGGTTACATCCCATTTAAGTTATGGATGAAATTTCTTCTCCAAGTACAAAGAAACTGGGGGAGGGGGTAGTGGAAATGCTGAGTAATTTATTTGAAAAACATTCTAGATGTCATCTACAGTTTTTATGTTATCCAGCTATGCTGGTAATTGCACTTTATCTTTCTAGCAGCCTCTGCAGGAGGTTCCCAGCCATAGCAATCACAACAGTCTTCGGCTTATTCAGAAAACTGAGTATCAGGCCATAAAGGGTAAATATGTAATGGAAAATAAAGTATATGAATAAAAAGAAATAGCAGAGAGACCAAAGCAAGCATAATCTGTTAGCAAGACACTAAAATAATCTTTTTGAGCCCATTATTTTAAGATCACAGATCAAGTGACTCCAAAACGGTATCAGTTTAATGTGCACTGGCAGAATCCAATCGTCAGTGCTTTGGATTGGCCACAGAGAGCGTACGGGAGGGTTCCCTGGGCTGCTGGTGCCTTTAAACAGAAGCTCTTCAGACTGGCAGCGTGGGAATACTCCTTTTGAACAGCTGAGTGATATGCAAAAGATATAAAACCAGATATAAATGCTAATAATTAAAAACTAAATGAATAATACCCAATGCAGAATTTTTAAGAAGGCTGAGAAGGCTTTGGCATTCAGAGGCAGTGCCAGCCAGCTGTAATAATCATCTTTAAACACTCCAAGAAAGAAGGAAGACATTATTAGCATTATGGAAACAAAGCAAGTACTCCCATGGATAAAGGTGTGTTTCTACAGTGAAAGCTTCTGTAGCAAAGCTTCTGTAGTAAACTGAAATGGTTACACAGTTGAATCTCTCTGCTCTGAATGAGCAAAGCAACATTACATTTATTGGTCTGAAGAGACCCTGCTAGAAACATATGGCCTTTTATCCAAGCCTACCCAGAGCAATAAACTTTGAAATACTGTAGTTGTGTTTTTTACTTTATGGGCAACAGAGTATTAAGAAATAAACATTTTTAGCACTGTACTTTTTTAAAATGGAAAACATTCATTCTCCTCTGGAACCACCTAGATAAAGTTTTGCTTTCATTTGATGGTGCATGTTCCTCAGCTGAAAACCTTTGCTTAAATTAAATTGAAATAACAAAACCCAAATTAAAGAGCTGAAATAATTTATTTTGAAACCTGTGAACTAAACACACTGTGTATGATCTCTGAGATAAGTTTGATTTATGAGCTTGCTGTGTAATTGTGTCAGGGATATCTACCCTGTAGCTTTTTGGCTGGTGTTCCTCATTGCACTTGCTCTTCCAGCATCTGCGAATACCAACAGCTTCTGCAGGCTGTCCAGTCCATCCCAGCCACCACATGGCTCTGCCCACTGCTACAAACAGCCCAGGTAAATTCCACTCTCTCGAACATAACTCCCCCAAAATATTTTCAGACTACAGGTTACCACTGCCACACACTTTTTGATTGTTTTTTCATACATCAGACCTCTTCCCTTGATAAAAACCAAAAGTACCAGATGAAACGTGAGGGTGAATAATAAAGGTAAAGACTGGCTGGTGTTTGAAAGCTCACCTTCTTCCTCCTTCAAATGCAAAGAGGTCCAATAAAACAAGAACAAAATAAAGAATAAATAAAGACGAGTGGTGGATGACTGATGTTGTCCAGGCTATGAATTCCAACAGCACCAGAATCCAATATCAAAATACCACTATCATGGAGACTGGAAAGAAAGCTAATCTATGCACTGGGAAATCTAATTGTATGTAGATTTTGAGCTGTTCTTTCTCTAAAAAGGGAAACAGGCATGGCCATCAGAAAAACCCAAACCCCAATTTGCCCAGAGGCCCTGAATTTTAGTGAGACTTAAAATATGAATCAAGTTCCAAACCCACAGTTGTAATATAGGCCTGCTGGTCTGATAGAGAGATAACACATACAGCATCCAGGGAATAAAACCTGCCTTTATAGACACATCAGTGAAATAAAAAAAAATCACAGACCAAAAATACATTTATCTCCAAAACTTGCAAAGAACCGTGGGTATGTTTTGGTGTTGATTTTACCCTTGCCAATAAAACAATCATGTCACATAAGCAGCAGAAGGAAGCACAACTCTGTCATGTTTTCTTAAATTATCTAGGGATTGCTTGACCGGGAAATCGCTAAGAAAATCACACCATAGCTGATCGATGGCTGCAGCACAAATGTCACAGCATTAATAACTTCTCGCTGAAAGCTGAGAACTTTGCACCGCGGCTGAAGCGTAACATGGTGGTAGAAACCCCCTGGTCTGCAGAGTCCTTCCTCCAGCCGGAGGACGGCAGATTTGGGTGCTGAGCTAGTGAAGCGGAGAGGACGGGGACAGGAGATAGAAAGTCACCTCTCAGCCCCTCTTTCCAAAGCTTAATTCCCAAGCTCGTATTTTGCTTTCTGACCCTAATACCACTGGGAAGAGCGAGAATGTGTACCATGTGCTGGTCTCCAGCCCAAGCTACTGTGATGAGGACAGAGCTCTAGTGTCTGCGACGTAGGTAAATATTTCTGCTTTGTAGTATTTCCTGAGCACTAGTACTGCAGCCTCTTGCTGCTGATGTACAGCCCTCTCTCGTGCAGTTACATGAAAAAAAATAGTGGGAATGTTCTCACTTTTGGGGCCTACTGAGATGAGATGTTTTAGTAAGAGACAATCATGAACAAGAAATATCTGGAGAGCAGCAGTGCTGGGAAACAGCTTTGGTGCAGTGGTTGCCATACCACAGAACAAATACACACCAGGAAGAAAACTGAACCGTTGTATCTTGCCGTTGATCTCAGAAACATGAACCTCTATCTTTCCTTTGAAAAAAAATCATTGAATTTTTAGGAAGTCAAAACAAGGAAAATGAAGGAAAAAACCCCAAACCAACCTCCAGCATTCTTTACTGTTAAATTGATAAAATGCACGAGAACTCACTGCCATGAAAAATACAGCTTGTCAGATCAGCAGACCACAGATACCAACTGGATGGTGTGAGGTTTTCTTTTCTTTTCCAGCAGTAGAAGATACACATGGATATTTCTATATTGCCTAAAGTATAAGAGGGCCAGAGCTCTCCTCATTTACACTGTGCCTGCCAACCCCACTGAGACCCACAAGGTCAACCAGCCTGGGACACCCTTCAAGGTCCCTGCACGCAACAGGCAGCTGATGAGCAGGGAAGGGCAGGGAGGCGTGCAGGAGCCCTCCAAAGCTGAAGGGGTTGAAGGGCAGCCTGTCTGCAGGTGGTAATCCTTCATGCTCAAGAAAATGAAGGAGAGGAGAAGCACATCTGAGGACGTGGCAGCCCTCACCTAGCGTGGCAGCCCCAGGTTTTTCCTATTTAATCGTTTTTGAAACCTCATGCAGATCTGAGCATAAACTAGTTTTCCACAAAACTAATAAAGCACCTTCCCAAGGTATCTGAAAAATGCTTTCAAGGCATTTTCCTGCTGTGGGCATGATTTTCTCTTGTGAGCAGATCAGATTGCTCAGGACAAACACTGCGTCCTCAATTGTGCCTTCCCTTGCTCCTTGCAAGAGTGTGCCTTCAGCAGGCACCATCATGTCCCAACACCACCATACTTTCAAGGCAGGACATTCATATTTCAGGTTGGCCAGATTGCAGCTTTCCATTTTGTAGCCACAGCCCTTACACCCAATCAGGTTTTTTGGGTAGAGAACCAGAAAGTAAATAGAAATTATTTTGTCTCCCCTGGGATTTTCCAGGGGTTTAGGTTGTTTAGAGGCAACTTTAGCCCTCTCTGCAATTCACAACACCATTTGATAGACTTCTCCAAGCCATTTGACTCTGAAGGTTGAGCTAGGACTGCACTTGGACCACATGGGGAGGCAGAGGTATGAGTGCTAGGCTGCAGCTGTGGACCTGGGTGCCTAGAAGAGCATCTTTCATCTGTCCAGAAGCTATTGATAACATATGAGATCACAGAGCCAGGAAAAAGGCATTGGCATTAACTGTAAATGCACAAGACATAATTCCACTAGCCGAGGAGCAGGCAGATGATCTGAATTGCACACTCAATATTCAAGACTTCACGGGTCCACTAAGGAGCCATTTCACCAGCCAGAGGAGAGCAGCATAATAATATGCCTCCCCTTCCCTGGCCATGCTGCACAATCCAAAAATACTCCCTTGCGTACTTAGGACAGGTTTATAGTTCCTGTGCACTACCAGAGCAGTACAAAGGGACCCTGGTGGAGTCCTTGCCTTATTTAAGCTTGCTGTGGCTGTAAGATGATATCCCTTGCAACAACTCAGCGTTCTCCTTGCTCCTTCAGGAAAGCCAGATCCATATTTCCATCATTTGAATAGCATGAGGCCATTATTATCACAGGCTCTTATTTTATTCTGGGGTTCAGAAAAATCCATTTTAGGCAGCATTGTGAATATTTAACATACTTTCACAAATGAAAATCCATAGTCATTTTCACGTTATGAAACCTACCCGACTGCAGAAAGCTTGCCCGGTATATATAATGATTAAAGGAAATTCCGTCTATCTTATATGGTATTTTCTTGTTTATTTCCCAATCTCCAGAGAATTTTCTGAACTGCCTTGGAGAACTGGAAGAGGTCTCTGAAGAATTTCCAAGGCTCTAGAAGGCCCAAGGCAGCATTTCCAGTGCCAGAAGGTGAATGAAGAGCTGTATTAGCCTGTAAGCTTGCCTGTGATGACTAATGGCAGTATTGTGAGATGAAAAAATAGTGTACAAGACAACAAGGCTCAGATGAAACAGATTCTGACTTATCTGGCAGGTCTAAATAATTTAAAAGCACAAAGCATAGCAAGCCTGCTAGAATGAGTAAAGCACATCCTGCTGTGAATGAGGAGACCTACGTTTTATCAGTTTAACATTTTGGACTACAAGGAAAGAGATTGGGGGGTTCAGTGGAGTACAAGGATAATAAATTTATACTTGCTCATAGCAGCAAGAAATAGCAACAGTTCTAGAGAACACAGAGGTGTGGCACATCAGTGATTATTTCTATCACAGCGGTCTCCTGAAACCCTGACCAAGGCTGAAGTCCTGCTCACCCAAATGGTAGCTCCCTTGATGGTTTCCTTTAAACAAATGCACTGTGAGACAGACAGAAGTATATCCACAGTCCTGGGATATACAGGCTGGCATGAGGGAAGCTGGGATCTGGAATGATGATCAGGCTACAAATGTAAGACCATCCTGTTCACTTTCTCCTGTTATAGTATTTTTCTTCATTATCTTTCCCAAAACCTCCAGAACCTATAAATTCTGGCATTCCTTCAGTGTAAAGAGCAGAGGATGTTTTTAAGCTCTCCTCCCCCATACCAGTACCTTCCAGTTCCTTTCGTCTCTCCCAAGCCAGAACAGCCACGTGCCTCCCTTCTAAACCTCCTTTTCCCCCTTGAATCTACCTGCCAGACACCAAACTCCCTGCTCCATGGCTAACTCTTCTGGACAGCCCAGAAATAGGTAGTACTGTCTTTGAAGCTTTCCATGCTGCCATTACCCTACCAGCCCAGCCCAGCCCTCACAGAAATGGGGTATGCTGATCATCGGGCACTCTCTGCAAGTCATCAGTGAAGTCATTTCTCAGGGATGTACAGCAAAGTCCACCCACTGGTGCTTTAATTACAAACTGATTTTGATCATTAATGATGCTAAGCACATAAAGGGTTTTACCTAAAATAACGTACAGAGCAAAGTTAGTATTTCTGTAGATAGCCCTCACCTCCTGGAAACCTCTAAGACAATGTCAAATAAAGGAATACCCACTCCTAAACTTAAAGTAAATATGAAATTCTCTATACTTAAAGTTTCATCTGTGGTTTGATGCATATGTATTTTACTGAGCTGTAACACATAAATATTTTTATAGAATAATTACCTGAAGAATGTGTTCCTCCCTTTCTGGTTCAAAACTCCCTTAGAAAAAATAGAACTTTTGCCTGTTAAAGAAAATAAGGGATTTAGGATTTAGTGAACAGTTCACTAACCTCCTTTGATGTAGTTAAGATATTATTTGTGTTTCCGAAGTGAAGCAGTACATGAAGTAGCATGTGCCAGTTATTTTTTAATTTTTAAATCCAATTAATTGTTCTAGTTACAGTACCACTAATTTTTATCTAGCTGATTAACTAGAGAATAATCCAAATACATTTCAAATTATAAATCTTTCATGATTTGGGAGATTTTATACAAATGTACGTTTGACAGTGCTAATTTAAAGCAAATATCAAGCTTGATTAAACATTCCCAAGATAAGAAGGATAAACGATTGAATTATTTTATAGATTTAACTACCATTGATATGATGTTATAAACAGAAATATTTTGATGTTCATCATTAATTTTTAAAAATAATTCTTTGGGAAACAGCCAAGAAGGACTGGAGAAGTAGGTCAGAATGTATGCACAAAACATTTGTATTCTTTACTATATAAACACTAATTTATTTATTGAAATAATACACTGTTAATTATTTATTAAAGAAATTATAATTTTGCTGAGCTTCCCTCTGAAAGAAAAAAAAATCATTAAAACATGGCTAATGCAATAGCCAAGGCTATGATTGTTTCACATCTCTGCCTCCCAACTGTTTGCCAAGTATTTATTTGCAAATCACTATCCGTTGAAACATAATCTGCATCAGAGCATCTCCAGCAAGCAAGTGAATTACAAAGTGGTTTAGCAAGCTTTAAGTACTTTAAAAATATTCAGGATTCCCCATCACATTTTCTGTCCCCATATGCCAGAGACTATAGCAGGAGAAAAACTCTTTAGGGATCTGTTTTCTGGAATTGTTGCTAAGGAAGGTAAATTTCACAATATCACTGGCTATTTCCCCAAATCCAGGCTTTTAAAAATGCAGATATACCAAACACTATTAAGTAATACAGGAAAGGGAGGGAAAAGACTCTTTGTGAGAAGTGACGTTACACACATTGAGGCTTTTTTCTGGTTTCTTTTTATTTCTTTTTTTTTCCTTTTTTTTTCTTTTTTCTTTTTTTTTTTTTTAAACCAAGGAACACGACTGATTCACCAAAAGTGTTTAGGACTCCTCTAAGCACAATCAATCCTCCAACCATGAATTAGATAGACTTCATGGAAACACTCAGGTAAACAGAGAAAGCAGAAGCATGAAAACACCCATTACCAATAAAAAATTGAGCACATGTTCCCAGCTGGAGAGTGAGTGGAACCATAGTCAACAACAGAGAAATATGCACCAGCACGTTATTCTCCAAGGCAGTGCTGTAAATGAAACAGTGTCCAGGGATGGCTTGCCTATACTAATCTCAATTGGCCTCTCTAGTTAATACATTTAAACAAAAACATGGATTTTCTGCAATCTATTACTATGCTTGATTAATTTGGGCACCAGGGTAGATAACCATTTTTCTCCTATTTTCCATATGATGCACTTAAAATGAGCATATTTTTCTAATGATGTAATTTCATTTTGTTTCATTAATTCTACTGAAAAACAAGCAATATTGTGTCCAGCTAGTGCATTAATAAATATAACATGAAATTGGTTAATGCAACACACATTTCTCTCAATATCAGTTAGCTCTGTGTTACAGTGCAAAACAAAATTAAAGTATGATGGTTTTAGTTTACTTTTGCTTTTTCCAATAGTATGAACTGATCCGGGGGGGGGAGGGAGAGCAGGTTGCTTTTGTGTCAGACTTACTGGTATTTATTCTTTCTTCTTTGGGGAGCTTGGTTACCTGCATTTTACTAAACTTCATTGAACCACTTTGCAAGTGGCACTAAATCAAATTCTTTACTGAACTCCAGGCAGATTAGACCTACTGCATTTCCCTTACCTAGGAAATCAGTTATCTTATCAAAGAAACAGATCAAGTTAGTCTGGCAAGACATCCCTTTGGAAAGTCCATGTTGCATTTTATGTGTTATCCCTTGTTCCTTAATATTTCTTTCAAGACTTTCCCTATAGCCTTGTGTAATACTGCGATCGGACTAATGGGCCTCCAGTGTTCAAGCTACTCTACATCCCACCATCATCTAAAATATAAGGGCTCTATTTCCTGATCCCTGTCAGGAACTTCCTCATTCCACTTGACGGATGTGCTCAGATCACTGCCATTGTACCTGCACTTTCATGCACTGACTTATTTGGGTGTTTTGGGGATAGAGATGCTTAGGCCTATGATATGACATATCTGCATTGGGCTTTTAGCCTTACTTTCAGCCTGTATTTTTTAATTTCCAACCTGTCCTCACCTCCCATAGTCAGTGCTTCTGTCCTTACACAAAACAAGACATTTGATTTAAATTTGATGCCACACCCGAACCATTTTATTCTTGACCCCCGATTCATTACACTGTGGTTGAGCTTCTCCTTCTCTCGTCTATTTATACATACATGGCTGGGGAAAAAACCCCAAACTTTATGCTGTTTTTTTTTTTAATTTACAAGGTCTAATTCAGCTTGACTTCTGGCACATATCTCTATTCTCTATTTCCTGGCCTCTCAGACATAGAATACTCCCTATCCCTTTAGGCTATCTGCTTATTTCTCCTGCCCTTTCAGAAGTGGTTATTTATCCAGTCAGCTCTGGAGCCCTTCCCTGCAAGATTTTTCCCTTGATTAAGATGCAAGTTCCAGACAGTTTTCACACCTTTGATTTAAAGAAATTTCACACCTTCTCCACATTAAAATCCCTAAGCTCTTTAATCCAGTTGACCTCATTAACTAGTTTCCTTAATTTTTCAGAGTTTATCCTTTTGAAATAGAAATCCTTACAAGCTTGGATGCAGCTGTGCTGGTGGGGGTGGTGGCTGCATCATGGTGCAGCTGCTGCGCCAGCACGTGAGTTGGTGCCCATGCCGCACCCAGTGGTGCTAACGGGAAAGGATGCAGCCCTCCCACCCCCCAAGCTACTTCTCTTCCTGTTAATTAAACTGAATCAATCAGTGATCATTTGATACTAGGTTATTTTTTACCAACTCTTTATGCCCCCACTGCAAAAACCCAAGATACAACTGAATAATTTGTTGCCTGGATGGAGGAGGACCCTATCAGTCTTACTGATACTTCTAGCCTTCTGTATTACCTTGTTCATGACTGTAATTGGTTTTATTTGATTGTTCTGCAAAGCCAGGTTTTACCCTATGCCTTAGAGGAAAGTTCAAGCAATTCTGTAGTTTACAATTGCTGTACAATCAGGAAAATTTCTTCCTTACCTGTGACAGAAGTTAGTTGTCTTATGACCCAAGACACTGAGGGTTTTTATTAGTAGCCTGTTCAAAGTGGAAGTTGTCACAAAAATAATGTAGTATTGGGAACTAAAAGGTGACTATTACTGCTGATTTGTCATTCTACCTACTAATACTGAGAAAGTACCTTATCTCCTTAAGAACTGATTGCTAACAAGATTCTTAAATCTACAGATACACAAACAGGAACTAACATCATAAAACTAGAAGATGGAGAAGGCTTGTTATTGCACCTAGGTCTTCCTAAGAATAAAGAATGATTCATTCTTGCACATTTTGTCACATTCTCTACTTTCTAAACCTACATGTTGGAAGCAAAGGGACCTTTGTAATTTCTCTTGGGAGGCTACTGCACACCTTAAAAGGTCTCAGCAAGTACAAGATATTCACTGGCCTTTAGCAATATTCTTCCTTTCTTGACTTAGTCTCGCCCTTCCTACCAGTGGCAAGAAAACACAACTTACGCACTCATGGCTATGTAGTAACAATAATAGCAGAAAGACATCACCTCTCAGACTTCCCTTCCCCATTGCTGGCTTTTAAATGGCTCAGCCACTATGCATATGTGTTTGCTGGATCAGGCTCGGGAAGCCAGAGTGTACACCATCCATTAACTGTCAAGCTCCCCTGTGTTAGATACCAGCCCCAAGGGACTAACTAAAACACAGCAGAGCGAACCTAACAGCAAAATGAAATGCGCTTGTGCACTTGCCTGTGAAGATGGGCATCCAGTTCAGTGGGTATAGGCCTGTGTTGCAAAGAACAGGGTAGTGGTGTGTTGTCTTTTATGTGGGGCAAGCAAACAAGAACATTTATATGTTGGTGCTGCTCTGATTCTGTGGAGTATAGTGAAAGATAAAAGTACACACGGCAGAGCATGTGTCTCCTAGGCACAGTCATGCTGTGGAGAGAAGTAATTTATCCCTGCTGGGTACATCCATCATAATCCAGAGCCTGGAAATATCTGTTACTAGCGTGCATTCATTCCAGAGCTTATACTATGTATGTTTGCTATTTAAGTTGATTTGCTGCAATGGTAGTGTCAATTAGCTTCCGAGATCCCTTCCTATGATTTTGCTGGTAATGAGCATGTTCACCTGTATAAAGTTAACAAACTAATACTGCAAATATGGGCAAGTGGGAAAGTTGCTTCATCATAGCTTAAAGTCTGAGCCAAAAGAAAGCAAGTTAGAAGAAAAATGGCTCCAAAATTGGGGTTAATGCCTTCCTCACCTGTACCCCCTGAAAATCCAAAAGCTCACATCATGAAGATTAAAATGAGATGTATCCAGAATTTAGGTAATCTTACCTGTTAATGATTTACCAGAAATCATTAGGAGTCTTTGGCAACTGAGTGTTTTTACTTGAGCACTCTGTGGGAAACAAACACACTAATACTTACTTCTTAGTTATGAGTTACCTTTGCAGACAGGCAAATTCATTTTCTCTTTTTTTTTTTTTTTTTAAGTATGCCTTGTTAAAAGTTTTTTAACGTGGCCTCAAATAAGTTCAGGTCTTAACTTATGCTGGGAAAGAAGATAAAATACTGAAGACTGAAAACTAACACTTACGTTTTTAGATTCCCTTATTTCAGGAAACCAGTGTGGAATTAATTTTAAAAAACTCAGGAAAATGTTAAGGTTTTGAAGCAGAAGGAGAAAAAAATAACCTCTGCTGTCCATTAAAATATAGACACAAATGAAAATTCCCACTTGTCCTTTTGCACAATGAAACATAGAAGTGAAGGGAAGTATTAAGTGCAAGTAGTGATGGAAAGAGACCAATTCACTTCAGAAATTCTGGAATCATGGGTGCCAGCCAGGGCCAAAGGTTCCCCTCTGCGTCTAGCAGCAAAGAGGAAGGTGGCAGTGGCTTCAGACGGGGAAGTGCTGAGGGGGGAAATGCTGATTCTTGAGAGTGGCCATTCCTTGCAGCTCTGAATTTGCAGAGCTCAGAAGATGAGTGATCTGCAGAAAGGGGCCACTGTCAGCACAGGGAGTTACCAGTTGGGGGTTTTTCTCTGTAGCACTCTGTCCTCTTGCCTGCTCAGCGAAGATGCTCAGAATATGTCAAAGATAAATTAATCAACATCATAATTATCCTTATTTCTTGGTTCCTGAGACTCAAAGTACAGACAATTATTTCAGATCTGTTCTGGCCAGATGTCCAGTGATTCAAATGTCCAAATGACAGAAGTCTCCTACCAAAATGGTAATGTCCTGAGACTTGCTGGTGTTTTCTTTAATGTACAGCATTTCTTTAATGCTGACTCTGAGTAGAGGAAATATTTGTAAAGCTAAGCTTTTGATAGCATGATTAATATTTTCAGGTTGACAGTGTAGTGGTAAGCATAACCAATAGTTAAATAAATGACTGAAGCTCCCATACACATGCAATATTCTACCACAGCTTTTAACTAATCATTAAATAAAACAGAGCTAGCATATTGCTGTGAGCAAAATAATCTTTCTAACATGACTCTTAAACAACTCAGTAAATCATTCTTCAGTAATTTCTTTATCTAACTGGCTCAGTATCCTTGATAGATTCCTGATAGCCCTAAGAAATATTTGATCAGTGGGTTGCCTACGTGTATAATCTTTACTTATTTGCTACACTAGTTTATCTCATTTTTTTCCTAACTGAAACCCCATTTTATTATTTCATTGTGAAACATTTTCTCTGTGCAAAGGGTGAATTTATTAGACAGCTCAGACTCCTCCAGCCCTCTGAAGGACTGAGTGTTCTGTGGTGATTATGTGACAAATTACACAAGAGAAATACCTTTGCCCGGTACTGCATAGTGGCTAAACAGCGACGCAGTACAGGAGCAGTCATGAAGCCCTGTCTTTAAAATAAAAATATTGTTTACACTCCCCTTTATACAGTAAGGAGGAGGAGAAGGAGCTGGAGCAAGGGGTATGTGGGTTACAGCATTGCACAGTTTGCAAGTCAGCATGGCTGACGACTTTTCGGAGACAGCAGGTTTTTAAAAGAATTGCCTAGATGCAAACAAAAGTCCTTTGTGGCTAAAATTCACAAATGTGTCTAAGCAGGTTAACTCTTCGAGTGATGTAGGATTTCCAGCCCCTACAGATCAAACAAAAGGACTCTGTGGCTTTGTGCACACAGAGTGCATTGGACTTTGCCCCTGCAACTTTCTAATGACAACACTCTAAGTCAATACCTTAGAGCAGCTACCCCAAGGCACACGTCCTACGTGGCAGGAGAAAGGTTAATGTTGCATATAGTAGTTTCTGCCTTCTGTCAGTACTTCGCAGTTTACTCTCACTAAAATTAAACAAAATTGGCATCCAATTAATGGCCTGAGTTTCAGATTGCCTCTGGTATTGCGCTTGTTTTAGAATTAAATGTAACTACACCATTAAATCTAATATATGGTTGATCTGTGGTTCAGAGGGAAATCATTTGCTGGAAGATTGGTTAAGGGTGAGATTACTCTTGGGGAAAAAAAATAAGTTGCAGCATTCAGTTTATTCTTAAAAATACAATATCTTCTCAAAATTATTTAGAATTTTAAGTGTAAAGTTGCACACACAAAATGCAAAGATCCTTAAAAAATGCATGGCTCCTAAAACCCAGAAGACCAGAATAAGGAAATATGTGAATATTATAGAACATTTTCCTGCACTTTCATGTCATTAAAAATAAACACTCCTAAAGTGCTATATTAGATTAGTGAAGTTAGAAAGTGATTAAGGACCTGGATTCATGATTTTGGACATATTCTTATACCAGATAGATGTAGACTGGACAGTGCAAAATGTGCTGCAAGGGGAAATTAGTGTGCAAAATATACCTGTAGTTTCAAGTAGAAAACCTACATTTCTTCATTAATTACAGTGCTGCCACTGTGAAGTTATTAACAATAAAACTATTTGGTAGCTAAACATCCACAGGGTTATTTACTTTTTTTTTTCCAAATAGTATGGATGCTTAGGATTCAGTTAGCTGAAAATGACTCATTCACATCAGTCAATAGACATGAAACGGAGCTCCTGGACTAAGTGACTTAATCCATTATCTAAAATAGGGTAAAAACACAACGAAAAACTGAAAGCCAACTCTACTTCATTCGAATTTTAGTGATTTTATTTCTAAGGTTCTTTTCTGATATATTTTGATTCCAACCAAAGGAGAAATTAATGGAAATCCCAAGTTGTTATGAAAGGAACAACACCCCAAATCAAGCTTAACTTTCCAAATGAGGTTATGAGTCTCAGAAGCTTTTTCTAGAGCTCCCACTGCGTAGATTTCAATATTGTCATCATCTGAAGAGCTCAACCCACAAAAAAACAATTAATTTCTAAGGGAAATCCACAAAATAAGTCATGCTGCTTGCAGTGCTTTCAATTTTTGTCAGTTAATCCCAAATCTTGTGATATTTGCCCCTTTTTCTTAAGAGCTATGCTTCAGACAACATATTACATGTGTGTATAAATTTTCAAAAAGGTAAGTTTTCTGCTTTTCTTTGAAGAATAATCTGGAAAACATGAGCTGTAAAGGCTCATGAACAGAGTACAGATAAAATATTATTAGTAAAATTAGTAGTAATATTAGCAAAAAGTATTAAATAAAAAGCAATAGCCAGCTCCTGATTGGGGACTGTCATCACTACTTTTTCCCCCTCTCTTCCATTGCGGAGAAAACAAGCAAAAAATTATCCTTGTATTTTTAGAGTTGTACCCGTCAGCTTAGTTTTCCGGCTGCATACGTTGATCCCCATATGAAGGAATGTGCTGCATGTCTGCAGCGCCTCACACGTCCAGGAGATGCTATATTCACGAGAACTGCCAGATACAATTCCTTTGCAGGCTGTATCTTGTTGAGTCTGACGTTTGCTGATGGTAGAAAAGGAACCATAAAGGCTGAGGTACAGGAAGGCTCGCAGATTGATGGTGTCAGCAGAGGCTTAGGAAGCACGAGTACATGAGCAGAATGAGAGAGCAGGCCATGCTCATGCAGTCAGCCCAAAGTTAGCGGGTACCACTATTTTTTCTAATGCTCTGTGCAAGGAATGAATGGTTGGGACTCTAAGTCTCTGCTGCCACTTCAATGCTAGTTTGCCTGTTCTCCTTGCCTTTTATGATGATCACCTTTCACAAAAGATGAAAAATTCGTAAATCTTGAATCTGGACCACTGCCACTATGTTTGGCATTCACAGCAGTGGATTCTAACATAAATCAATTTCTGCTTTACACAGACTATTCTAAATATATACGTCTCTATCTACACCGAAATAGGAAAGAGAAAAAAAAAAAAACAATACAGACCAAATGAAGCTGGTCTTCTACAACATAAGTAACATCTTCAATACCCACGCTAATAAAATAAAATCCATATTTCCCTTTCTTTCCTGATGATCAGATCATCATCACATCAAAAATTTCTTTATTTAGTTTTGGCTGTTCTTGTACGCTTTATCTGACATTAAGGTCTTCAGAGATGTTATGTGGGGTTGTGTCAAAAGAACAAAAAAGCATTCAACATGCCGTCTTTGGCAGAATGAGTTCCAGGTTTTACAAATCTATTTCAATTAGGCCTTTCATTTCAAGCAACAGACAGATTTTAATTCTGACATGTAGAGACCTCATGCATCAGTAAATTTACACTTGCATTTACTGCTGCAAAGCTAGTGCCATCGCAATGAAATAATAAACTTCTAAACAAAGAACCAGAAAAGCCTTATTAGTCATTTGACAGGACAAATATCACATTCATTGCCTTAGTGTAGCTAAAACAAGTTTGTTCCTAGTGATGTGTTATGCAAATACAGCTCTCAGCTTAGAAGACCCAAATGTTGTTACAGTATTGTAGGATGAAGCATAGAAAGTATTACCCACGTTCATTTTTAGTATAATTTTACTTTTTTGCAGAAAGTGCCCATTTCAAGATTATTCTGGCATTAAACTTCTAAATTTCCTAATGAGGTCTGAGCTATAATGTGGCTGTACCTCTCCTGGTGTCATTCTTGCTTATCTACTAAAATTTGCTTTTATTTGTTATTTTGTTCTCACTGTACATACCACATACTGTAGCCACTCCTGTTTTCCCAGTTTAAACTGTACTAAAAATCATTACCTGACAAATTTTTAGTACTGGAAGTCCCCAACTCTCTGAAAAACACAATGATGTTAAGTCTAGATTGTTTAAATAAATATCACTATGTAAGTAAAAGCTCTTGAAGAAGCAGCGTAATGATAAGATCTGTGGTGATTTTTGGAGACAAGGCATCTCTTGCACAGCTAAATATTCCAGGGAGGCCACAGCATCCTCTTGGATGGGATGGTAATAGTTGACAGAGCACAACGCAGCACAGCACCAGAAGCAAATAGATTGACAAGCAAATGCCAGACTCTGAGGAAATTATAATGTATATTTCTTTGTTTATTGCAGCTAACCAAATACACCTGTAGCAGAAATTATAGTTTGTCAAAAAGATATGCAATATCTGCACTTTCATGTTTTCAGCTATTTAAAAATAACAAAATTCAGCATCGTTTACTTTTCAACAGAAAATAAATGAAATCTTCATGTTAAAGTTACGGGTATTTTTCATTAGCTCTTAGATACAGCGTCTGTGCTAGAAACCATTATCTAGTACATTTTGCTTTCCAGATAAAACTTTCAAATGCTTACATTTCATTGCATGTTGGTTGATTGGATAATTTGAACATCAAAGGAACCTTTCATTTAATTTAAGCCGTAAAGTTGTCTTTTGCTTTATTAACTTTCGATCAATAAACAAGCAATTTGGAAATGTAATCAGGAAATGCTTCCAATTGGCTGACAATGTATCAAAGCCAATGCTTGAAGGCAAGAGCAAGCTGTAACAAGCAGTTTATTACCAGTAGCTGTTACTGACATTAGTCAAAACCAAGAAAGATAAAATGGAATAAGAAATGTAATGCTGGAAGAGCCTTGGGCGCTGTGTTCTCTTCTTCCTTTTGAAAACTGCAAGCCTGTCTTTGATATGATAACAAATATAAACTGTTTAAAAACAGCAAATGCAGAAAAACTGAGACTAGCCTGTCATGGAGTTAATCCATTCTAGAGTGACATACAAATAGTGTAACATCCAGCGGATATATGTTATGGAAATACTTTGAATTGGATTTACATGTAGTGAGCAAATTGGAACTTTTGATTTTATATGATATTGTAATGTGCATGTTCTCATATTAACTGAGTGTAATCCTATTTGAAGATAATGAGTTTTCAATAGACTCTCCAGTCTGAAACTGCATCAGAACATTTTGATTTTGGCTGGAGAAGGTCCAAATGGACTTAGAAAAAAATTGCCTACCTCAGACTCGGGGGTACCCTTCATTTCTGAGGGGAATTTACATTTTTTTTGGCTAACACATCATCCATTAAACTAACAGAATGGTGAGCTGTTCTAGTTTGTTTTTACAGTGTACTATTTGTTTTGCTCTGTGTTGTCTATAGCCCAAAGCAGAATACTGGGCTGGATTTCACCTCTGTTTTATTGAGCATGGCTCTGAACGCATCTTGTAGTTATTTCACAATTATCTGTACATATTTTTTAACTCAATTAACAATAAATAAAAAGGAAAGAAAGGAAAATATGTTTGACTGGAATTGATTTGAGAGGTGAGTAAGGAGCAGAGATTAACAGATTTAATTTTCCTGTTCTACAATGAAACAAAGTCACTGAGACTTGGTGCAAAGTGATGCAGGAAAAGAACAAAGAGAGAAAATGTTTTGGCTGCTTTTTGAAAGTTCTGTGTGCTGGCACACTGGGCATGCTGAGCACATCACAAGGCATGCTGACACACAAGTCAGATATTTCGTCAACTCAAAGGGAAGCAATATTGTTATGTTAGAGGGTTATTCTTCTGGTTTTTCCAGTTAACTGTTTTACAGGTTTCATAAAATTAGTTACTCCATGTGTACACTCTATAACCATAGATGTACACAAAACATTAACAGGTCTTAATTTCATCTCAATAGTAATGCCTTAAAACCCTCTTTTCCCTTAGACTTCTGGACACTGGTTACACTGATGGTGCATCAACTGGCTGTACTACCAGTCCTTCCTCAGGCAGGGAGTGCAGTGCTGGTAGGTCAGGACTTCAGACCTCGCTGCTCCCCTATTTAGCCTCCACATCCCTTGATAACCTTGCCCTTGACCAGTACTATCATGGTTTTCCTTGAATTCCACCATATTTGGCCCATGAACACTTTGAGTTGGAACCATTGTGGAGTCCTGAGGAATGCCAAGTAGCCCTACCTCATAACTAGACCTCCTATAAGCTGTAGTAATACCAATGGTCAGTTGTTATAAGATAGGAAGCATCAAAACCGGCATTTCCTGGCTATAAATTACAGAAAAGAGAAGTTAAAATGTCATGTTTGAGGAAATGATCCAGTGTAGGTCCACAAGTGCTCATAGTGTTATATCATCTTATGCCAGCTAAGATCCCGTCTAGAGTTTCTTGGCATAACTTCCAGTACTGTTCATGAAATATTTTTGAACCCAGAATGTCTAGTACTAATGGACAACCACCCACTGAAATCAGAGAGTAATTCATGTGTCAAGCATGTGTACCTATCACTACACCGAAGTCTCATATCATCAGAATTTGGCCTAAATCACATACATTGAAATCATTATACTGATACGGTGACATGAAGAGATGGGTTTTAGCGATTTCTCATTGGTCAACTAAAGTTAAAGAGAAGAAGAAAACTCGTCTCGTCTACAGGTAATCTCCATTATCACAAGGTTTTGCCCATCAAAAAGAATTCTGAAAATTAGCAGATCTTCATACCCATCTGAAAGTCTGAGGAAAATACTGCAATCACCCTGTTACATCATACCAAAGGCTATTTCAGTCTTTTCCTTAATCCTTTATGAGTATTTAAAAAAAACCTTGGGAAAAGAGCAACTACTGTTATAGGCATAAGAAGAAGAGAAGAACTTGTACTTGAAAGAAGCAAGAAGAAAAAAGATTATAATGTCTGTTCTTATCTAATTGCACTCAAAAAGTCTTTTGCTTCATTGCAGAGAGGATCAGACACCAGAGTATGAATAGTTTTGTCAGAGAAAAAAAAAATAGGCTTAATGTTAATGTTAATACATTTAATGTTCTATGGAGTAAGAGGAAAAAAAGAATATGTAAATAACAGGTTTCATTTTCCTGCGAAAAGAAGCCACAAAAGTTTTGCTTAATTTTGGGTTAATTAAAATGTTTTATTCAATCTGAAATGAATTGCTGTTTTCTTTTTTGGAATATTTTTTCGTCTTTTCAGTGAAACTAGCTCAATTCATTCTGAATTTTCAAAAAATGTAAAGTTCAACCTTTGAAATTTTTTTTTTTAAATCTTTGGAAATTCCTAAAAGTCTTTATCATTTGTTTCAACAATATTTTCTTCTTCTTAAAAACAAATTTAAAAAAATAAATATCAATTATATCTGGAAATGGGAAAATTAAAATACGCAACAAAGAATGTTACCTAGGACAATCTCCTGTGTCCTTTATAATTTTTTGATCAACATAGTGTTTTAGAAAGAGAACAAAAGTGAATATAGGCGTGTGAAAATGTTATGATCTTGGCTTCATAAGAGTAGGTTAACAAAAACAGTGAGCATGGATAACACTAAAATAGAGACAGGAAGAAATGTTCCTTTTATGTGTCCTGGAAGATCATGTAATTTTATCCCCACCTACTTTCTGCCTGTTTAATAGCATATCTGGGAGTGAAAGAATTTGTTGTGAAATGTGAAACAGTTATGTTAACTTCTTCTGCAAAAAAAGTGGCTAGTTCAGTGCAAGTTACACTATTCAAAATAGTGGATACGAAAATTACTGTCAGTGGACTCTGGCACTGCAATTCCATTCAGAATTCCCATATACAACAGCTTCCTCTGTCCTTGCATTCATGTAAGTTTTTTTTAAAAAGCTCATTTCATAACTTCATGCATCTGTAAAATGATCAATAATTCAAATTGCTCTGCTTAATATTCTCAAAAAATGCTCAGTCACTCATCTGGACGTAGATTGTCTAAATCCAGAACGTTGAGAAAGATCCATTGATGCTTCTTGGCTAATCTTTGTATTGGGCGTGTCTGTTAAATCTTCGCCACGTTGTAATAAAAAAGTTTCAAAGACATGTGGCCACTTCTGCTATAGGATCTGTAACAGTAATCTAAAATGCAGTCAAGGAGCCTGGCCTTGTCATAGAATCATAGTCACAGAAATATTTAGGTTGGAAAAGACCCTTAAGATCATCGAGTCCAGCCGTAAACCTAACACTGCCAAGTCCACCACTAAACCATGTCCCTAAGTGCCACGTCTACACATCTTTTAAATACCTCCAGGGATGGTGACTCAACCACCTCCCTGGGCAGCCTATTCCAGTGCTGGACAACCCTTTCGGTGGAGAATTTTTTCCTAATATCCAATCTAAACCTCCCCTGGCACAACTTGAGGCCATTTCCTCTTGTCATCATCATAACAGCAAGATAATGGAGCCATCCTAAGAGAAACCAGTTGCACTTAAATGCTGTGAAACAGTTGTGTTCTGGGAGACAGTGACACCTATAGTGACCAGCATAAAATCAGAACAGTATACATGGCTTTCTCCTAGAGGGGAATCAGTAACAGTTCAGTTTGTTAAGCACAGCAAAATAAAAAGTGAAAGAAGACGTTACGTTCTTTATAAAGAGCTGATGGAAATGAACACTAAGAAAGGAGAAGAGCTATCGGACCATATTAGCATGAAAACATATGCATAACCCAATAATGAATAAGTTTAGGCTGGAATTTAGAGAACGGAGCAAAGCCACCGTAATAGATGGGTACTGAAGCACCACTCTAATTGCAGCAATGTGGGCAAGAACTCTGATCAATTGTAAGGTGCTTCATTATATATTTATAAAGAAACCTCAGATGGGGCTTAGGTGCAGCTGTAGACACTTGCATATCTACACGAGAAAGGTACCTAAGCTTCCACTACAGTCAGTGCAGATCTAGGTTTCGACTCAGTTGATTCTGGCATCATTTGAGTTACCCTGCAACAGCACATTTGGCCTCCAGCTGCCAAGCCAAAAAGATGCAGGCCTCCTGTGGGTCTTGTGTCATATCTTGCAGGCCTAAGTGTGGTGTTTGGGGCATCTCCAATGGCACTGGAAACCTATGTGATTCAAGACCCTAGCTCATCCCAAAGCAGCTATTTAGGGTTTGATTTTGTTGTCTAAACACAGGCATATAGTATTTTTTTGTAAGGCTTAGACTATCCTTCTTGTCCTCCAGCTGCTCCAGAAGGAAATTGTCTCTTGGAATTCCTAAGTCACACCTACAAGCCTTTGACTTGATGTCTTTAATATCTTAGGGCATCTCAGACAGAAATAGGTGCTTAAGTTTAGGCAGCACACCATATGTAGTCTGCTTAGAGGAACTTCTTTCCAGATTTAATTGGCTGCTGTAGCAGTTCAGTTGATAACTCTCATGTAGACATCTACAGGAACCTAAATATTGAATGACATCCCATTCATACAGCAATTTTGTCAGTAGCTAAAGAACAGATTGCATGATTCTAGACATGTCTTTGGATCTTACACAGTGATGTAAGCATTCATTTTTAAACATTTAAACTTAATGATGATCACAGGTATTTTAGAATACATCTATGTGTTTTTTGAAAACACATCCAAGTTCACTTCTGACTGCTCTCTGGTTCAACTAAAAGTGATGCAGTTGTATCTGTATGAAGCCAAGCCCATCCACAGACTGTATTGCCTTGGGCTGATGAGCTAAATTCAGCTTTCACATTGGAGCTGGTATGTGCTTAGCCAGTTTGGAAAATGAGCAAAGTAAATTTGGGTCTTCCTGAAAAATACAAAGTGGCTATGCTCTGAGAAATATCCATAACAAAAAAAATGTCGAAGTATTAAGTACCTAGACCACAAATCTATCAAGTATTTTTCCTCTGTTTACATGAGGACTTTCTTAGTGAGATGATTTGGCTACCATTACAATACCTGACTGATAGATATAAAAAAAAAGTGGCAGATGTTTACACTGAAGCAATATAAACATTCTACAGTTAATCAAAAGCTGGCTTAAACAACAGCTATAAGAGCAATGTTCATGGGCATGTACCAGTCCACCATACAGATATGTAACTCTTTCATGGATAAAATAAGAACTAGGATGAGCTACAGACAGCTGATTGATTTAGAGCCATGCTATTTGCTTGTCAAAGAAAGGTGATTGATGTTTACATTTAGTAGACTGCAGGTTATTCTCAGTTTATCTATCTAACTAGCCAAAAAAAAATGCTTGAAAAATAATTACGGCTCAGTTGTACAAGGTTGTGGTGCAAAAGTAATTACTCTAATTGCAACACACATGACCAGCCTTCTGTAATCACAAAAGAAAGTATAAGGTGATACTAACACAATTTGGGATGATGCAGTGCTATCCTACTTTATTTTGCCATCAGTATTACCATTGCTTATCCTGCTGATTTCGGCACCCGATTTTGGCAAAAGTGAATTCCCATGTTATGTCTGCATTTTTCTGGTAGAAATGCAGGAACAACTATGTGAGCAGATCATGCTATCTGTACTAACTCAGCGCATACCTGCATTTCAGGTCGGTAGCTGGGTAAATACCGCAAATGTCACAAAATAACAACTTCTTTTTTATGCACATAAAACTATGCATGAAGAAAGAAAGTTCAGTGAGGGTCTTGTACAAAAACAAGCAACCCAGACTATTCATTTCCAGTATAAGAAGAAAATTATGACAGTTCTTGCTCAGACCCACTCAGCTAAGTCTTAGTTTGTTAGTCTCCAGCATCAAAATGCTCCCTAACAAACATTTATATTATCTATCTAATTATCAGCATTGATTTTTAACAGATTATGTATTTAAAAACACCCTTTAAATAAATTTTTTTAGAAGAGCGATTGCAATACCTATCAATATTTCAATATCAACTTTAATAATCACATCCATATTTACAATAGAAAATTTAATTTCTTGAAAGCACAAATCCTGAGACTGTTTAAAACCTTCGTCGGTCGCTGTTCTCCTTCATATAGATCTAATACACCACTCCTCCACATTGGGCACGGGGGGGGTGCATCCTATGCAGAGTGTAGGAGGTGGTTTCCAAATTCTCTGTTGAATTGTGGAAGAAATTTGGTGAGGCAGCAGTACATTCTGACACCAAATAAGTTTAACTGTTGCAAGAGCAACAACAACTGAGTCATTAGATGTGACCCCCCAGCCAGTCACAAGGGTGTTTCTGTGCTGCTTTGGTCCGGACGAGGCTGTGCAGGCAGCTGGGAAGGGGGTGCATGTTGAGGAGCAGCAGGAGTGGGGCTGCTCTGCAGGCAAAGGCGAGCCAGGAGCCAGCAGTGACCCCAGCACAGGCACCGTGGTGTGACACCAGTACCGTCCCTTTGCACCAGGGCAGGGCAAGCAGAGGTAGGGATGGTGACACGTCCTGTTGACAGCTCAGCAATCTGGCAATGGCAAGGCAACAAGTCGGGTCCAAAGTCAGTCGAGGAGAGCCATAAAGCAATCCAGAAACAGCAGGGAACGGGACAGGGTACCCCTATGGTATCCCTGGGGCAGGGACTGATGGCCCCAGGCTGAGCTGAGCTGAGGTGCTGGGCCATGAGCAGGGCTGGGGGAGGCGCTGGGGAGGCTGGTCAGTGAGGCCTTTTGGTGCCCTCAGGGCCCTGACAAAAAGCATGGTTTAGGACTTCTGCAATATACAGGCTTCAGAAATGGATACAAATTTTCAGAAACATGAAAGGAAAATCAGGAAAAAGAGAGGAGAGTGGCTGAAACAAAACACAAGCAGACAAATACTTTGCACATGGACACGTGTGCGTCAGAAGGACAGAGAAATGGCTTCCGCGCTCCCCACCTGTGCTTTGCTCTGCTCACCTGAGGAGCAGGGGAAGATTTGCCGGTAACCTTTAAAACCAGCACCGGTCGATTGTCACCTCCATTTGCCAAGTACCAGCTGACAACTGTGAGACCTGTTACCTATCAAAAAAGGAACAAGAGGTAACAATAACAATAAAACAGGGATATAACAAATCAGATTTTAAAACCAGAGCCTTTTCTCTCTTTTTTCCTCACTCTGTCTCCAAGTACACCTTTCCAGCTCATTACTGCAAATCATTTGAATTCCAGCACACAATGTCACCTGCACTGTAATCTGATTACTTTATGGAGGAATTAGCATGTATATTTAATGTAGAAGGGTTTTAATCTTGATGAAAATAATCCTAAGGAACTGTGATAGGGCTGCTCATATGTCTGGCAGATATGCCAGTAACATGCTAATAAATGACAGCTGATTTATGTATCTGGATTCTTTTATTTATAAAAATAGCAAGTGGACTGATTTTTGATATTAATAATACAAGTGAATCCACTTTGATTAGACTTCTGTGGAGAGCTGTGCATATTCGGCATTACAATTAAATCTTATGATGTGGAATGGGAATGACATGCTAATGAAGCAAGCCAGTGAGCCTGAACCAAGAATGTCCAACATCATTATGGGATATCTTAGATGAAGAGTAATTATAAGAGGAACACTGAAATGTCATTAAAAATCTTCAGTAAGAGATTTAACCTACTATTTCATACTAATGCTGGATTTTTACAACATAACTGAACACAAAGTTCCTTTTCAGAATTTACAGAAAAGGCTTTTAAATAGGCCTGGATTTAAGAAAAAGATACAATCTAGTGTCCTAATTTAATTTGGTACATCAAAATTCAATGGTAGTATGTAATTGAAATCTCTTTTTAATAATTTCAGATGAATTAGCAATTAGGGCTTGATCCGATTTCCATGAAATTTATTAAAATTGAGGGCTGAAGCCCTTGAAAATTTTTATTCTTTTCACTCCATTAGCACAATACATCTAGTCTAAGTGACTCTGTCAGTTAGTACTGTGCATTCCTTGTTTATTTATGAGAATTTGTTTCATGGAAGTTCAAAAGAGGTAACCTTATGCATATTCATAGTAGATGGCTCATAATACATCAATCAAGAAAAACTCTCAGAGCTTGAATTCGTTCTTACTTTCTAAGCAAGTTTACTAACTGGTTTTACCTGCACAGCTTCTTACAACCACATTATATCTGTACGTGCTCTGCCCGTAACAGTGACCTTTTTGAGACTGGTGGTGACTTGCCAGGCCTCTCTTTGAATATGACACAGGAAAGGATCAAATGCTGTGCTGGCCTCAAAAAAACCCATATATATATATTTTTATATATATATAAAAAACATGGACTTCTGAAGACCACTCTGAAACAGGAGTCCTAGAAAACGGGACAATGAAACAGAATACCAGTACCAATCATACTGCCTCAATACCCTAAAAATAGTGTTTCTTTGTGCCAACTATAAATTACACGCAGAGAGACTGTAAGGTCACAAGAAATATGCCATGCAGAGGTTTTTTTGGGGGGTTGGTTTAGTTTTTCCATAGAACCTTTATGAAAAGCAACTATGCTTAACAGGAAAAGGCTGGAGCGCGATGGCCTGAGTGTGTGCCAGCTGTGTGTTTCAATTCAAATTGTGCGGCATTTCCCGGCTGTTTGTCTGTATCGCGTCCACTTTATTAAAGATGCCATTCTGGGAAAGGCTGGCCCTCGCTGGGTCATTATGAGAAAGGTAAACAATATTCCTTGTGAAAGAAGGGCCGTTTCTGTGGCTAAATGAAGGAAATATTTATTAGTTTTCATTAAACTTAAAAATAAATGTGTTGCTAGTTTTCTGTCACCAAATGTGCTTAATTATTGAAATAATGAGACTCCAGAAGGAAACTGCAAGGAGAAAGTAGAAAATTTCTTGGTACATTATTGTGACAGAGGGGAGAATAATCTGCTTTACCTCTAAGGCCAGTAGGACTTCTAATGAGAGATAACCCCAGCTAATGACTTCAGACTTCGTGTTTATTAGTCTAGATAACAGCTATTGTTTGCTGAATATAGTATAGTGGCATCATCAACTCAAAAAATAGATCAGGATTTCGTATGTCTATAAACACATATGTTTCTAACACGTAAGGGTAAAAAAATATCGGATTCAAAATCAGTGTCAAAAAAGTGAACAATGATCTAACAGATTTTTGTAATTTTCTTTCAGAATCAATGCATAAGAAAGTTATTTGTACAGGATTTCAAGCATGTTTGGCATTTTTCTTTGACTTTATACAACTTTATTTAGATACTAATAAAGAACCTAATTTTTCATCATGCACTCAGTATTTCATTTAGCGAAGACATTTCTGAAGTACTTTGGTTTCATATCTTTTTTTCAAAGGTGAAGAAAGAAGTTTTCATTTCAAACGAAGCAAATACATAAGTTTAAGAGACCAGTGGTACCTATTTTGATTTTTTAAAAATTATTATTTATCTAAAGCTTTCAGGAACAAACCTGATACATCAGATGTTTGCTGTGATATGTGCCACTTACTGCGTTCACAATTAACACGTCAGTCTTTGCCCACAGCGGTTTACAGTGGAAAACATGGAAATGTGTCACCTGTTAACTGGCTTAGAAACTAAGGTGGCATTGCTGTGGTTTGTGTTAATAATTGCCAGTATTAAGATTGATCGTTGAATAAAATGTTACGTGAGTAGTATCTCACCCTAAAGAACTTGAAGAAATATCCTAGTATTCCACTCAACCATTTCTTCATCCCCACCACTGGCAAAATATCTGAATAAACAAAATCGGTGAGCCTTATAATGTGACCTGAAGGTGAACAACCTTGTGCTTGTGAGATCAGCAGGGGAGTGAATTAAGGGTCCAATAAAGCATCGCTAAGAACACATTGCTTCCTGTTCCCTGTAGCTTTAAACTAGAAGCCGTTAACAGAAAGTGCCCCAGCAGAATCAGCCGGTAACTACTCATCCCTTAACGGTTCTCCAGCGCCATGTGAAATTTGCAAACATGCTTGACTGTGCCGCAGGTCTGGAGAAGGCACAAACCACTTAGTAGAGTTCTGATCAATCTGCGAGGCAGAAACGTGTACGGCAGCTGCCTAAGCAGCTTGTTGTCTCGTTCCAGCTGAAGAGCACTGGGGGCTCTACAAGCTTTGCTTTCTCTGCCATGTCACTTCAGACTTCGGGAACTGAAGATATGCAAATGGTTTGGACAAGCAAACATGGTGCCAAAGCTGTAGTCATAGCAAATCATGCTACAGAACACCAGTTACCGTTGCATCATGATGGATTCTCTAAGAAGATAAGGGTAAGCAGACTAAAGTACTAAAGGAAGGCCTCTCCAAAATATTTTACGCAGTTTGCCAGTTTGCGAATAGAGAGCAGCCTTGGAGGCAAAACCATTCTAGATTAGAAACTCTGCAGCTAAGTCAGCAAGGCACTCTGTGCAAGGTAACGTGCCCCTGCTGGGGGGGCTGGTTAGGACCACCTCCATATGCTGGAAGACAGGGCATGTTACATCAAATACAGCGTAGAGCAAACGCAGCTATGTGGCTGCCAGCCTGGAGCTGGCTCCCGTCCAGACAGCTTGAGCATGAGAAGAGAAGCTCGGGTCTGTATGCACCCATCTGTATAGACATTTCCCTAAATCCTCATTTGCAAGTCGGGAGTAAGAGCTTGCTGGGTTTTGAAATTCTACTCATTTTTCCAAGTGGCCTCAAATATCTGCAAATACTGTCACTGGTCAGCCATGACTGAGATAAAACACAATTCCCCCTGCTTTCCTCTGACATTTTGTGTTTTACCCATGAATTGTAATGAAAAAAATTGATACAATTTTAGTTTTGTTGGGGAACTCCAACAACAACAAAGAAGTTTCTTAAGGGGAAAAAAAGATCAAATGGAACATAATAAAATATTACTGGGTTTCTCAAGTTAAAAAGGAAGTCCACATAGAAAGAACTGCTACCATTAAGAAAAAAAACATTGTGCAAAGTATTCATATAAAAATGTAAACCAGAATCTGCACACCTCTTCAAACATTCAGTTATAAAAATGAAAGCTTTTCCTCCAAAATCTTCCAGGGAAACAGCTAATTTCCTCCTCCAGGCTATGTTTGTATACTTTCACCCATTACGCTGCTTACAATGGGTCTTTCTAATCCTTCCAGAACCAAAACTCGTCTTTGGAAGTGCCCATAGCAGAGTCTTCCCAGAGAGCAGTCTTCCCCAAAACACTTTTCTTCTGCTCGACAGAATGGGCCTCTGTCTGAAGCACATTCCCCAGGATCCTGAAATGCCTCTCTGTTACACTGGTGAGCTCAGCCTTTCCTGTTAGCTGGCCACAAAGCATTTTCTTTCTGTAAAAAGACCAATTAGATTTTTTTTATATTTGTCTTTCATTTTTGCACTTTTCACTAACAAGTGCTTGGAGTAGCATTAGGTTTTATTTTGCTTTCGTTGCTTTAAACCTTCAAAGCGTGACCACCATTCTGCTTATCTATTTTCTATTTTATTATTCTGCTATAGTATTTTAATCAGAAAAACACCAAGCTTAATTTTTAAATTTTGAACTACCATTGCTGGTTGTTGGAAATGACAAGCATTTAAAAGAGCATCAATGTCATTATTTTGAAGTCATATAAAAAAAGCAAAAATATTCGATCATAGTGGGTTAATTTCTGATATTCTTTCTGACTAAGAAAGATCAGATGCCTTCAAGACCTATGATGAAGGTCTAGTCTGGTTGTACCTACACTGCATTTTCAAAGCTGTCCTACAGCCATCACTAAGACCAGACTCACACAGCTATTGGTGTGGCAGAGGGAAGAGCTCTGAAATGTGATTTCTCCTTTGCTGGAGCATGCTTGGTGACTCGATAGTCGAGAAACTGGCAGTCATGAGGATGGCTGCAAGTCATCCAGGTAGGCAGAAAGTGGGAGGGCTGTGCAACGTGCCACTCTTGTGTCTGTCCTTCAATTGCTTAAGACACATCACCTCTAAGATAAAAATCATGCTCAAACCTCTACTCAGTATGTGCATGTGGTCCTTCTTTATTTCTCAGACATTCCCCCAATACATTTCCTATAACTGAAGACTGCCAAGTTACTTCTTCTTGTATAAAATGCTGTGGGAAGAATGGGATTCTTCAGAGTGTCCCAGTGAATCCAATGGGACTGCGGCAGAGGAGGAGTTCATGCAGGCTTTCGCAAAATGGAGAAGAAAAGGTCAAGCAGAATTCTTGCTCTGTTAGCATCAAATGCAGTTTAGCCACTGATTTCAATGAGCTCTGAATTTCACCCCTCAGACCTTTATATATTTGTTGGTGTAAATTAGTACAGTTTTCAGTGAAATCAGTTAGATGCTTGTTTAGCAGGATCAGGGCTATTTCTTTAAAACACAGTTATGGTTGAAACCAACATTCCCCTTCTTCCAACGCATTGGTTCTTGACGACACTGATGCGTAGTTTGGCAGCTTCACAGCTTGAATCCTCCCTAGCATATTTTTTTTAGCTAAAAGAAACTGTTGACAGTATCTGTTTACCTGCATGCTAACAGAATATGCCTAAAATCAGTGTTATGAACAGAAGGAGTTTTGCTGGAGCTGACACCACCTGTTGATAGCTGCCTCAGATCGGTTCATGCATTTTACACGGGTTGTTGAATATGAACAGCTTATGGACACATAGTATTCTTACATATGAATCTATAATGTATTCATGAACATTGATGTTCCCATACTGAAACTATACTCTTCATGAATGGCATTTATTTTCAGGGAAATAATGTGTTGAGAAAAGAGTTTTACAGGGTTATCTTTAAACAATACACTTACTGTTTCCACTTCCGCCCACTTTCAATAGGAGTTCTTTATTCAACAGAGTGTTTTAGGCCTCAATTGTGGAGTTTTCTAACAGAAAACATTTTGACTTGGTATTAAAATATTTGGTAAAAGTAACGTAACATCTCCAAAATTAGTAACTCTCTTTTATTCACAGAGAAATCTACTTCATGCAAGTGTGAAATATAAATTTGCAATTTCTGCAATAATCATTTTGTTAGTAATGTAAGTAGTTAACATTTCATACTGAACCTACAGTATTAGTTAAAATTTTGATGTACAGTCCTTTCACATTCAATGTACAATCTACTGAAAGAAATAGGAGAGACAAATAAGATGTTTTTCCCTGTGTTTCAATCGTCTCTGCATTTTTTACCACGAATAGTCAATGTTTTGTTTGGGTCAATGTTTTATTTCTGTTGAAAGCTGTGGTTTGTTTATGTTCTTTGTTGTCCAGTAGAGCTTAGAAGATCCAAGTCAAGAGAAGTCCCTTTTGTACTAGGAGTATTTAACCAGAAGACAGATGCTACCAATGGCATTTTGAACTGATGTCAGAGTACTATTCAAATTGGTGCCAAGAAGAGGAATATTATATTTGGGAAGAGGGGGAAAAGGTGATTATATTTGTCAAGGCTCTTACAAAGAGACACACGCAAAAAATCTTGAAGTGGCTTAGATACATATATCCAGAGAAAGTCCTGAGCAAATGATGCTCTTTAAGTTAACAAGACTGACCAAAACAGTGCGGGTAAGCAGAGACAGGGATGGGCTTTGTGAGGGAACATCAAGAGTTCATTGTCTCTTATTTACCATATTGAAATCCCTTTGAGGCTTTGGCCTTCTTTCATACATGGCCATAGCTACTGGGACGAGTTCGATGAAGAGCTAATGCACCTCAAGTGCCTATAGTTTCCTGGCCAGTCCATTCCCTTACTGAAAATGAAACCTTTTGCAGGTTTCTCAGCTCACATCAATACACAGTGTACCTTTTAGAACACAAGTAGCCTACTAAACCCAGATCAGTTTCCCTGTGTAGAGTATATTAATATATCTGCTACCAGATAAAGCAGCGTTATCCATTGGCTGGCTGTCCCTGAGGGGTTTTTTGTAGTCTCTTCCCCACCATAACTATGAATAAATCAGTCTCTGTTGATCCTAGCCCATTTTGCTGTCCTCTGCAGTCATTTGGTGTCTGCTTATTACACATCTGCTTCTAATACCCAACTTTAGCATACACCTCCAAATTCCCTTAGTGGCTGGTGCCTTCCTCTCCTACAGGGGTTTCTTCCTGGGCTCATGTTGTTTCACAGTCTTCCTTCTCAGCCTTGAGGCCAACCTGGACAGTCAGAAAAGATGAGGTAAGGTAATTTTTACTTAGCTGATTCATTGCACATCATTATCAGGTAGGAAAGTCCAACTCAATCTGATATTTCTCCAGAAAAAAAATTCAAGATAAAATCTTAGATGTGAATTGTCAAATTCACTCTGTCTAGATGGATGTCTGAGTTATAATAAGAAATGGAAAATGTGTAGTCAGAACAATGAAGAAAACCACATTAGGCAAAAATGAAAAAGGTGCCAAGGGTCTTACATGAGGGCAAATCATAACCAGTGCTCAAAGTGCAATGGATGGGGATATTGAGTAATAGGAAGATAAAGATCTGAATACAGATATTTAACCTCTGAAGGCCTTCAAGGGGCTTTTTCTGTAGAAGCTAGATTATAGCTATATAAAGCTTAGACATAAATGAACTCTGGCACTGTCAGAGGGTTTTTCTTTTCTTTTTTTTTTTTTTTAAGGTTAAGTCATTTTTATGAATACCAGTGAAAAATGAAGTCAGTTCAGCAGTAAGATGAAGAGAAAGGAATGGAATGAATGAGGTGGTCATCTTTCCAAGTAGACCATTAGGAAAAAGCTGTACTGAGGTTAATTTCTTAAAAACTGAGGTTATAGTCTTTAAGCGAGTAATTCCAAGGACCTTTATAAGAGGAGAAGTTTTTGCCCTCACAGAATAGTGAGATGCAGGAAACATCCCAAATATTAAGCTAGTGGCTTAGTACAGAATTTTTCTCTATGTATGGTTTATTAGCCTTTGTTATCGCAATGCCTCTTAGTGGCTCATTGACTATCACATGGCAGAAACAGTGGACCCGTTAATAGATTTGTGTACAGCTCTGCATCCAGACCACCTCTGTCTGGGTGTGGCACAAACTGAGCTAGTGTAGGTACATGGCCTTATTGGTGGTCTCCTGCACAGCAGACAGAGAGAACTTCTGATGCAATGCTTCTCCGATGATGCGATCAAACTGCAGAGGGGCTAAAAATGCACCAGCATCTGCGGAAAACAACACGGCATTGGGAAAAAGCAGTAAAGGCATGACGAAGATGAGTATCTCAAGAAGAACCGTTAAACCAGAAATTTCTTTGGATGCTAACAGCTCCAATTTTACAAGCATGAAAAATATGGGATGTACATTTTATCATTCTCCTGGTAGGCTCTACCCTTGTTGTTTGATATTTATCAGCTGTAGAGCCTTAACCTGTATCAGGTGCTCTTTCTTTTCTCATAATAAAATTGTTTTGTAGTAAAATAACAGAAGTTCATCTGATTTTCTATTCAAAACTCTGAGGTTTTGGCTGTGAACCTAAGAGTTCTAAACATAAAAAAGGTTTAAAAAAGGTTTAAAGAAGGTTTAAAAAAGGTAAAAAGTAGGTTTTCTGTAAAGAATATTCCAACACCTATTGTTATTACTGAACATAGGCATAAATTTGGGGGTTTAATTCACAAGCTCTCCTGCTTGAAGGCATATACTGCAGCCTGTCTGTGACAATATTCCTATGTCAGTAGAAGTAAAGAGCATGGGCATCATTTTCTTTATGGATAGTATAGTGGGGTTGGAAATGAAGTGATTCCCTATCATTTTGCCTTGTGAATTCCCTCGTGCTTGTAGAGATTCTCCTGCTTTCCGTTAATTTATGCAAAGTGCTGTTAAACAAATCACTACATATGAAGATAAGACAGCATAATGCACTAATATATTTTTGTTGTGATTCTGAAAATTACAGAAAGTAATGGTATAGCTAATCTGTTATAATTTTATAATTAAATACCATTTGTAATTACAAATTGATATTCCCAATCCAATCTCTCTCATGCTGATACTCCCTTGTGTTTGCTACCAAAAAGCTACACAGAATAGTTTGCTTGGCACTACCCATATTCTATCTGTTGTCAGTTACATAATAGTATTTTGATGCTGACTAGTATGCGCCTTGAGGAACATGTAACAAATTGAAAATATGAAGCATGAAAAATTAGCAGCTGAAACGAGCAAGTAAAAGAGATATAACAGAAGTTTTGTGCTACAAACCTCTTAAAGATCAGCACTGAAAAATGTTCTATTTTTTATTTTCTTTAAAAGGTGGAATCTAGAATATTCAAGCAGGGTTCCAAATCTAACTCCAGATCTACCTCTCAGAGCACAACAGTGTCTCTGAAGCAGAGAGATGGTCCAGCTCTCAGGCCTACTGAAGGCTTAATAATTGTTGCACTGTGCTGTCCAGTCTCTCTGCTTTTCTAGGTTGGAATGGCTGAAGCAGAACCTTAGTGTTAGCAGATACGGAGCTACAAGGAATGTGGGTTCTTTTGGACATCCAACATTAACGGTTGTTTTTTTGCGCAGTAGATCTGCGTTGCCTTCCCCTTTTCCTGTTTAATAATATGTTGACTCCATCTGACACTTGACTCCATCTGACACTGTAAGGTCCTTCCTACTCAACCAGCATCTTCGTATGGGATGGTCATAGATTTAAACATGCGTGGATGATTTCTCCCAAAGCTACAGTTTACATGCCGGAAGAGACATACCCCACAAAACACACGCTCCATTTAGCAAAAAATAAACAAAATTACTAACCGGGAATAACTCTCTGCTCTGGGTCAGGTTGAAGTGTCTAGGGGAGGGGGGAGAGGTAAGGTGTAGTTATCCTGAGAGCCACCCGCACGCTCCACTGCCTGGAGAGTGCAGAGCAAGGCTGGAGACTCACCCAGGGAGGCTAGAGCATACGGACAGCTTTGCAGAGATGGTGGCACATGCACACTTAGTCCTTAGAGGTGGCAGAAAAAACGTGATTTGTCCTGGGATAGAGAAGAAACTATGCAATTCTTTGCCACCTTGTCACCACCATTACAGGTTGGTAGACATGGGGAAAAGCCTGCTCTCTCTTCTTTCACCCCAACCTGCAAGAGGATACTGAGGGCAAGGTATTACCTCAAATTACTTATTTTCATCCTCCTCATGTTGCAAATCTGAGTTTTCTTAAGTTCCCTTGCTCTAATTTTTGTCCAGTTTTGTCCAATTAAAAACACAGTGTATGAAATGAAAATCTCTTTCATGTTTTTATTGGGTTTTTCTTAAGGAAAATGTGACCAATTTCCACCTCAAAACTCAGTCTGGAATCCCCTCACGGAAGAAACATAAGGGCTATAAAAATGGTCTTTGTAGAAGACATAATTCTGTTCTCCTTGGGACTGGATCTCCCTGTTCATGGATTTATTTTTCCATGTTGGTCTGAATTCTTAAATACGGGACTTACAGAAATACATGCAACAGAATTTCTGATACCAAAAGGCATTGCTCAATTTTTATCAGACATTTTACACCGTCTGAGCTGTTTGTAGTGGTACTCAAATCCCATTTTTGGAGCTTGTATGTCAAAACCTGTTGCAACTAGCAGTTTACCAGTCTTGTTTTGATCTCAGCATCACAATTATCTGTGGAGAGTCTCATCTGGTAAAATAGATGGTGGCATACTTAGAATGTGACGCCTTGTGGGACGCAAATACAATTACAAAACCTGCCGTGTGAGAGATTGTTGGGGTTTTTTTCCATTTTAGCTCATTTTAAGAAGTAATATGTACATGTGTCATTTAAATAATGGTTTGGTGACTTGGTAACTCTCTTGATGAGCAGGTGTAAAGTTCAAAATGTAAGGACTGTGAAGATGAGCATGTGTTTTGTTGGTGATACTTTAAGAAAACTGGTCTAGAGTTGTAAGGCTTTTTTTGTTCAGCTGGATGTTAACAACAACCAAGTGACCTCCCCATTCTTCCTCTTCTGTCCTTGCCTGCTATCTTCTCTAGGGAGAATTTAGGTGCCATAAAATCCATCCCTGATGCACTTTCTCCCTCTCCCAGCACTCTCATCTCCTTTGGCTGCCCCTCTGCTTCCCTATGAAGCGTTCCTCTCATCCCACCATCAATCTCACACCTTTCCGCACCTCTTGTCCCCATCACCATGTTCATATTCATGCAACTTCTAAGTAAGGCAGTCCTTGGCTTTCAATACTCACCGTGGACTCCTTAGTCGCAACGCAAGAGGAACTTCCAGGGAGTGGGGAGAAAGGATGAATGAAGGGGCAGTTTGGGAATGGACAGGAGACAGAGGGAGGGGTGTTTGGTTTCTAGTGGGAGAAAGAAAGAGACTACCAAGATCATCTCGATAGCCTTCACATGCCTCTGATTTAAACCAAATTACTATACTTGAGAAAAGAAGGGCTTTTACATTGCTGGGAAAAAAATGTGAGCTAATTTGTGTAGTGTTTATCAGCCAAAAAAGAGGTAAAAGCAAACAATATGTTGGAAAAGTATAGATATGATTATTCAATAGAAATTTGAGGAAATTATCCTAGCACAGTCCAAGAGACTAATGAGTCCATATTAAGAAAACGACACAGTGCAGGTCACCCTATTATAAAACAGGATATTACAGAAATGGAGAAGGTGCAGCCAAGGGCAAGCAGAGTGCCACAGCAATACAATGATCTTAGTTATTCAGAAAGGTTAGAGAAACAAGATCCATCGGCTAGGGAAAAGAATTAAGATTGAGATAGAGCCTCAGCGAAGTCTGCCAGAATATTTTCATGCAATAGGTATAACAGCTTTGAAGACAATAGCTACAAGAGGATATCTGAACTTGTATCACTACAGGCATAGGGTACAAACCTGAGTAAGGGCACTGTCATTTAGATTCATTGGTTTCTCATGTGTAGTAAATAATACATAGAATATAAGTAATGATAGAATGGATTTAAGTGGTTTAAAATATAAAGCCAATTAAATGGACATGGGTTTTCCCACTTCCGAAAGAATATCTGAACATTTTTATAACATCCTTTACAAATCTTTTTTAAAACCTATGTGGTCTTATATCTAGCCAATCTCACAATCAAACTTGGCTTTAGGATAGGCCAAAAAACGAGACAGAAAATGTTACATAAACACGGAGAAGCGTTAAGCAGGCAGGCTTTGTGATGATGTTCGTGTAATTCAGCTCTTCCCAAAATAATAAGGTGAACAATTTTTTCAAATAATGTAGCAGACAGTGCTACAAACATTACATATGAATATAGATTTAGTTGTAAACATCCTGTAGGATTGAGTCAACAATCAAAAAAAAAAGCCTAGCCCATTGCTCCTTTGTCAGGCATGAGAGGATATTTTATTCAGTAAAAGGTAGTGCTGGTTTCATGCATTACAACAACTGGGACTTTTATGAATATAGAAACCTTCATGAGAATATTGATTAGTCCGGATTATTTTCTACACCATTTAGAGTGCAATTGGTACTCATAGCAGGCTTTTAATCTGTACATTTAAAACACGTCTATACTTTGGAGCAGTCTCCACTCAAAGGAGGATATCCATCAAGGACGTAGATATGTAATCCTAGAAATACAGTGTCAGCCCAAAGGATAAGGGGTATTCAGTAAATTGTTTCAACATTCCCTTTTCACTAAGCAAGCTACGTTCTTTGTCCTTGCTGGATCTCTGATAATTAGTCTCATCTATCTGTAATACGCTCAAGCTACAGGGACTAAGTATGACCTCTGGTGTGGAGAGAATATATTTAATTTGTCTTTAAATTTGTAAAATTTTACTAATATCATTAAATACAAAATGCTTAGTTTATAAAGCAAGTTTTAGAAGAGTGAATGAAATAGCGTTGCTTTTAGAGAAAAACATTAGTTAGATTAATTCATATATTTAGATGTTTCTGCAATTACTGGCAGAGAAAAAAACAGATTAAAAAGAATTAGCATTTCATTGTGTGCTTGGAAATTAGGTACCAGAAGGGTGTGGAAGCAGGTCTGAATAAGAGAGAACTCATATGTTTGGGGAGAAAAAGTGATCACTTAAGAATCCATGGTGTGCATCTGAAAATCCCATTAGAGACTGTCAAGCTGCATTGGTCAGACAAAAAGAATATGAAATGGGACCAATTAATACCGATGCTGTTGAGTGCATGGCAATAGCTTCTAGTTCCTGATTTACAGAGAGAATACAATTGAGTGGAAATGATTTTGATACATTTGCATTTCTGGCTATAAGTCATATTGCATATAAAGAGATCTAGCAACTACAGAGTACTGACTACAGCTCGATTCCCAGTCCAGAGTCTGGGATGATATTGCTGGTTCTGCCACTGATCTTTCTGATGACCTTGACCAGATCACTTCTCTTTGTAAATGTTTCATGTACTGAGTTTTGTTACGTCTGACTTGATTGTAAACCTTTACAGCCTTCTGGAGAACGGCTTTTTCACTGTGTTTGTACAGTCTGCAGCAGAATAAGCTTGTGATCTTCTCTAGGGAGAATTTAAATACCATAAAATCATGCAAGCAGCAGGAGGACCACAGCACAGAAAGGGAGAAAATCAATGGGATTTGGGGATCAAGGAATTTTAAACTCAAGGAGTTTCAAATATATGGTTTCCTTGCACTGAAATAGCTCCTAATCTGATCCAAAATTTTATCTATTTGCTCAGCATGTTTCCATGTCCTTGAAACAATTTATTTGTGACAATTACACATTTTTATAGATTAGGAGCAGACAGCTTTGACATAATTTTTTTCCCAAACACTGAATGGTAGGTCCCTAGTACTACTAAAAACTGACATTCCTTGTTCTTAATTAAAGAGTAGGTAGTATTCTACCTAAATAGAAGTCTGATCTTCATAGCTGTGGAGTCTTCTGCCAGAAACATGGTTCAGAGGACTCTATCCTCAGGCATCAGCAAAAGAAAAGGATGTGTCAGTCCTCTTCCGGGCTGACTGGACCCTTCTCCACATCCTTTGTTCTCTCCATCATTCTTTATTCTCCAGTGTGACCAAACATTTGGTCAGTGGTTGAAATTACAACTCTGCAGGTCTCAAGGGGCCATTCGCCCAAAGATTATGGAGCCACAGACACTGTCTTTATATGTACAGTAAGTCCATTGTACGTCATTTCTGTTATTGTACTGCAGAGTAGGGGCTGCCTCTCTTGGGCAGACTGCCTATTTTGCAGTGCATTGCTCACTCCTGCAGGGGCACTGCCCTGCCAAATTCCTACGGGGTGGCAGCCCAGCCTGGCGGAGCCGCAGGCTGCGGCACAGGTGGTTTGGTAACTGAGATTAAACCATACCACTTTCGAAGGATTTAATTTTAATAACAGATAAGGAACCTTTTACTGAGGCAACACCCTCCATTTCTTTCTTTTATCCTCTCTTTTTGGAGGGCTAGTGGTTTAGGAGGAGAGTTGCATCTACACTTTCATTTACCAGCCAATACAGCATTTTCCTACGCACTATCAAAAGTGTGCTCAGGGAGAGCAAGCCAAATGGAATGAAAACCAAAGTGCGAGCAGCGTTATCCCAACAGGTTTTTCCCCATATTTATAGCTGCTTCTGTTGACTCGTCACTACAATAGGACAAAAGATCATTTTGTTCTTGACTTATTAATAGAGAAGAAAAAGGAATTTATATGCTATGTAGTTAAAAAATGTTCTAGTATTTATCAGCCACCAGCAACTTTTAAATTCTCTACTGAGAAATAGTTTAGTAGACGGAATTTATCTCTGTTATTCAACACTAAAAGTAACTAGGAGAGCCTAGAAGTAGTTAGGATATGTGAAAGACTAATTTTTGCATTAGCTGGTCTCAGGTGATGATCAGACAGATAGTCTACAAGCACTTTGGTAAAGAAAAATGAAACTCTGATGACTATACGATCAGACATCATGCTCTTTCTGCTTGGCTAGTTAACATCCTATTTTCAGTGCATAAATTCTACATGGTACCTTTTAAAATGCACTCAAAGGCATGTAACATTCACTCTTCCCTCTTTTCCCCATGTTTATGGACCATCTTGTTGATTCTAAACAGAGTTTCTTCCAGCTGAAGTGAAACAAGATCAGTTTAGAAGAGTGAAAAACACAACGTGGTTCCAGTGGTCCCAGTCATCAGAGAGGTGTTTTAGAACTCACTAGTGAGCCGAGATGTTTATTCTGGTTTCTGCCATCAGCACGAGCCTGTGATTTGCACACACATTTTATAGCCACAAGTTTTGGTGCTCAGACTTAGGGTTTGGCATCTCATTAAGTTTCTTGCATGCATGAGAGAGCCCATTTACACTTCCACCGGGCGGTCCTCATTTGAACGGATAACTTAGCTGAACAACAGCAATAAAAAGCCAAACCACATAACTCTGTAGTCCAAAGCCCCAAACAGATACACCATATTATTTTCAAATGTAATGCTCTCATCTTATAAATGAGGTCATATGTCTTGCAATATCAAAGAAAACAACAGCATGACTATGAGCACAAGTGCCCGGGCCTCGGGGTGGGGCCACCCGTGTCAGCACGCACGTGCGTTTTCAGCCTTACTGGGCAGCTCATCGGGTCCAGACTCGAAAAAGTCTGACTGTAAGGTGTCACCCTCCGTTTCTTGCACGTTTAATGAAGAAACACAGTTAATCATTTTCCAAATAGTTTTTCTTTTGACTTTTAACTTTCTAAGCAAAGTTTAGTGGAAGAAATGAATGTTAAGCAACCGAAAAGTTAAAAATGTGACAATCATGAGATAGTTATGAAAAACACAGTCAAAAAGTGAAATCTCAATACAATAAATAAAACAAAGTTGTGTAATCCAAAGAAAACCAACTACAACTAAAATAAACCTCTCTACCTTATCACCACTTCGTGATTTTTCTCTCCTGGTGTAGATTTCTCACGCATATGTGAATATAACTTCATTGTCTGTAATTACATGATCCTGATTCACTTCAACTTGAGGATCTAGATCGCAGTCATCTTAATTCTCTAATCGCTGGCCTTTGCCTGTATAGAAGAATACTACCTGAGTTATGTTGGATGCAAAGACTGAAAAAGGTAGTGTTTTGGAGGTGCAAAATAACACGAAGCCCTTGCCCACTCACTCCATTGTGCTTAATTTTGCTTTTCCTGTATTCTTTACCTATTTTGCTATCAACTGGGGTGATTAACTGAGTAACATTGGATCAACAAAAAATCCATCTGATTTTTTTATTGCATTTTTCAAGCAGAAAATATATTAGTGATAGAATTTCTGTTTGAATGAAAAGAGCTGTTACGATCTCGCTGCACAAAGGGAAAGAAGTTATATATAGAATGTGTATGCTAATGACTAGGAGGTGTTGATTAGCGTCATACTTTTATTTCACACAAAGATGTGTGAACCTTTCATAACAAAACTTGTAAGAAAGCACAATTTGCCTCATTTATGCGTTTGTTTATTAAAGTGAAACAGTCAGCAGTTTGCCTAAGTCAAACTAACTTTCACCCCATCTCATAGCCTTGCCAGGCAGGGCAGGCGGATTTGGAATTGCTTCCTCCTCATCATCCTCCTCGCCCCAGCCCCTGCCACCAGCCTGCCCACTGGACATTGCAGTGTGCATTTTGCTACCTATTAAAATAAGCACCTTTAGAATCAGCAGTCTGAATGCTGCTCAGGTCTCCATCGGCCTGGTGGGGTACAGGTTGGTGACTTGGCAAACGGCCCTTATTCTCAGCAGTCAGCAGAAGGCTGAGCTGATCGGTAGCTCTGGAACAGCCAGGGAGGAGAAGCATCAAAATAATTCAAGGAGAGAAACCATTGGGTTGCTGAGGGAAAAGGAAGGCCGCTCACATTCAGAAAGTATTTGGCAAAGATGGCCTTTTGAAATAGTTCTTTTTTTGCATACGAGGTAAAATTGCCATCTCAGCTCTACTTTATGCCTGCTCAAGCTGAGTTTGTTCCTGTAATGGCAGGGAAAGGCTTTTCAGAGGCAGATCTGAGAGTCAGCTGGAGTAGCTGAGGAAAGGAATTCCTCTCCTCGAGCTTAAGTGGGCAACTGTGTTCGGTAACGGGCATTTTAGAAGAAATGTGTGGTTCTGCATGCTTGTTTATGCTATGTTGAAGATCCTGCTATGGCTTTTGTTGGTAGATAATTTCATTTGACAAAGTGCTGCAGATTCATCTTTATGTATGAATTTACAAGTACAGAGAGGGAAGCATAAAAAAATAATACAGAACTGAACATGCAGAGTCACAGCACACAAATTAGAACATTCAGCAGTTCGAAAACGCCAGGATACATAATTTTAATTTTTCATAGTATCTGTGTACTTGTAAAGTTTTAGCTTTTGTTTATGATGATAAACATCAAACTCACTGAAGAACAGGTTAAATGTTGTTTCAAAAACTTGGTTGCATGAGAAAGGAGCATATATTGCTCACGTTTAGCCAGTATTCCTGTGAACGTGTAACGTGTAGTCAACGTCTGAATTTTCTATGCTAACTTTTGCTGTGTGGTTATGGAGTAAAACGACGTCTTTCTCTAGCACCCATCTATGCCTGGGCTAAGTTAGCATTTGTACGAAAGGTCACGGGGCAGCGTGAAATGCTGCCACCCCCCCAAATCCTTGATAACATCCAACAAGTTTTAAGAGATACTGGTTACCTTGGTTTTATAAGCCGCTTTATGCTCTCTCTAGTTTTTGGAATACACTGTAATTCTTCAGAACTTACCTGACACCTGCAGAAAAAAGGCATAATGAAAAGGTGAAAAGCTTTTTTATTTGGGGATTCCAGCATTTCTTTCCTGAAACATTTTCATGAATATGGTAATATCATCTGAAGAAGGAGCAGAGTGAAAGCTCACAATGTGATCAGATTTTTTTTTCTTTTCTTTTTAGGTTCTCAGGTAAATGAAATTTCTTCTGGTCCATTGTCTTAATTAATTGGTCCTATTGACTTTACTCATCTCCGAATGCCACTTCTGATTTCTCTGCCCTGTGGTCGCTGCTTCGTCTCAGAGATGTGGCTTTCCTTCTCCGCTGGACTTTATAGCTTTCTTCTACTATTTGAAATCATTTAATCTGCTGTCTCTTCCCATCTGATTAATTTAACAAGTATCCCACCTCCTGAAAGGGGGAGGAGAGATACGTGAGTTCATGTCCATTCCAAATTAACGCTGCAACTAGGCATGCTGTTGTACAATAATTACTAGAAATCAACACATGTTGGGATCTCTGTGTTATACGTTCCAGTAATCAATAAGATAATGTTATTAAAATATTTCTTACCTTAAAGAACATAAAAGTTAAAATAAATTCTGAAAGGATTACTACAGATTTCGAGTAAGATGTATCCACTTCTCAACAAATAAAATTACATTAACTGGCCTGTCAAGCGTAGGAAGTACCTTACAGTGGAACTTGGAGCAGCTTCTTAAATAACATAAACATGGGAAAAATAGAACGAGTCTTGAGATAAGAATCTTACCAAATTTCAGGAGTTGCTTTTTACTTCATATATAAAACATGTTGGGTTTTTTTTCCATCTGAGCACATATTTAAATAAACAAGATGACAGAAATACAATGAAAGGAGTTTTCCAGCAGAAGAAAATCCATACAGGAATGATGCTGTGAAGCCAAATGGAAGGTACAACTGGTGGCTGGAGAACCTCTACCACTGCCCCAGGACTCCTGCTCGGGCTGAGGGAAGTCCGGCATTCAGTGGCCATAAATACCCACAGAGGGACTCCAGCATCTATTGAATCTCAGTAACTACCACGTGTTTCTGCTGGATATAGAAATTTACCCACAGGTTATGAATTGCAGGTCCAGGGGTAATGATGATACTGCAATAAAATACCCTTTTTTCACTAAAAAACACTTGGGTTATGACTAACCTCAGAAAATAATGGATTAAAAAAAAAGGATAAAAATGTATGTATGACATAAATATTTAATTTCAGTGCCTGCCCTATATTCTTGCATAATAAACAAAAAACAAGCCTGAAATAAAGTCCATAGATCTGGCTGTTACATGAAGTACAGGTTTCCCCTCTACACTGTACTGGATCTAACTATTCATTGTACAGGAGAGAAGAAATATGACAAAAGGAATCAACAGAAAGACCTTGAAAATCTTAATCCATTTTTCCTTTCTCAGTACAATACTTCTTTAAAGCCAGGAAAGATGCTACTGAAATACAAAATGAACCATAAAGCTAGGCAGTGTTCCTTGATCTTGTTTTGATTCAGATCCACACAAAACAAGTTATTATAAAGCTACTTTTATATATACAGACACACATATATATAGATACACTTATTAATGCTCACTGTATTAAAAAAGACATAATCTTAGTTTGATAAGGACTAAGTGGAAAAATGAGATAATATGACAATGTTCATATGGAAAATATGAGAAAATCTCTGTTAAAATTTAAAAGCATACAAAACATTACAGCACAGCTTTACTTTTGTCACAGATTTGCTGTAAAAATGTGAACAATGTATCAATGCTGTAGGCTTTGGTAAATATAACCCGCACTCAGTTGCCTGTAAGAGGTGTTCTAGACCTCAGAGGGTTTGGAAGCTGTAAGAACCTGCTGAAAAGCTGTGTTGACCACACGATTACTCACACAAGTGGTATTAAAAAAAAAAGAATTTTTTCCTTTTATTTTTGCTTCAGCTTTGATTTGACACAGATGGAGAATCTAATGAGAATATTAGCCTTTGATACAGGAAGTTAAAAATGTTTTTAACCTTTAGTAGTATTTTGTCCCTATTTTCTCACAGAAATTGTATGACCTTTTGATTTCTGCATTCTGATCTAAGGTACTTTCTTTCATTTAGCCACAGACTCTGGCTATGCTAGGAGAGGCAAACTTCACTTTGATATATTAGTTGACATATTAGTTTATTTGGCTACATACTACAAGGTTGTCTACCTTCAGGTACCTAAATAAAGAGTATTCACTGAAATTATTTAGAGCCACACTGTGCTTTTGATCTGCATGAATAGTTTCCACAGATTTTACTGGTGTTTCAGGCGTAGGGTGTTATATTGGACTGTGATGATAAATGCATCCCTTATTATTACTGCTTGACTACACAAAGAAGAGAAGTTGTTATTATAATTCTTAAGTTTAGAATAAAATTTTTTTTTTAGACTAGCAGCTTTTCCTCCCCCCTACTTCCCTGCCCAATAATAATTTCTTGCTCCTTTGTTTCCCTTTATGATTTTTTACTTCTGATTCAGTCTTCAATTGCTTCAAGTAAGAATGGTAAAACTTGCTATATAATATTTTAATTTATAGTAATATTAGTCAGAATGTCTGTCTCATTATTTGCTGGCCCAGCCTTTACACTGCTTAGAAGAAGAAATAGCGGAAAGGCTTTCAGCAACATCCTACCAACACACACAGCCCTTTCTATAACTACAGCTCATTGATTTTTCTTGGTTTGTTTTCTTCAGTTTCAATGGATGAGATTTAGCTTCTCATGATTCTCAGAGATTTAACATTGACACATTAATCATTTTGTATTCCCTCATTTCTCAGATATGTAATTAAAATTAAAACACATCTTTTAAGAAATATGTTGTAAATTACTTTTGACAGTCTGCTAGCGGACACTTAGCTAACATTTCTCATATGCATACTTGTGTAGAGAGCAAATAACTGAAATACCTTGACATTCATCTAAGCTCACAATATTCTTGTTATTTATGCATACTTAATTATAAGTAAAAATAAAGCTTGAAGGAGGGTAGCTGTTGATTTTAGGGTCTTTAACTGTGAAAGGATTTAGGAGCTCAAGTAAGTCCCCTGAGTATCATTTATACATTAATGGCACACATGACCAATTTTCCATTGATTACCCTTGACTTTTCTGCCCCACACATTATACTTCTGTAATAAATCTCAGGCCCGGGCTCTGTTGTCCAGTTTGCCACTAAGGAAGGTCCAGAATGCAGTAAAAACACCGCTTTCCAACTATATAAATTGTTAGGAGAATACAAATCAAAGAACTATCACAGAGAAATTAACTCCCCTACAGTGAGAGAAAACCTATAGCAGCTTTCTCCTCAGGACTGTATCGACAGGGCTGGAGATGCAACTGAAGATTGACAGGATTTGAGCAACAGGTCCGTAACGCTGTATCCTCTGGCTGCACATTGCACAGTGATTCTCACCAGGTTGTTCAAACACAGTCGGACCGGTTGAAGTTTTCACCTCCTTCCCCTGTGCTTGTTACTGGCTCTTTGCAAATGCCCATTTATAATATAACTTTTGGTCTCTGAAATATATGTAATATATGCTCTTTTTTAAAAAGCAAAAAAAAAAAAACAACCCTAAGCAAAAAGGTGTATTTTAATGGCATGAATGTACCTACATTCTTTAGGATCAAAAATCTTCTACATGCTTAGACATGGCTTCCACTTGCTCTAATAACAGCATCATTCAGCTTCTTAATAAGTAAGCATCATAGTTAGGATACGTCATTATTTTTCAGCTTTGTAGAAGTATTGAAG